>NC_082628.1:127153-427153 GCF_030936135.1 Gavia stellata | reverse complement strand
ACAATATTAAAAAAATTATGTTTAAGTACTCATTAGTCAATTCTCAGTTTGTAGCTAGGACCTAAGTAATAAATAAACTAATCCCTGTAAGTCACGTTGGAATGGTTTTGTTTTCCTTTAGGAGACACCGGGGCATCTTGACTCATCCTCTCACACTTTTCTGCTCTTGAAAGCTTGTTGAAACACGTTTCTGTTTTATTGGCGCTGCCTCTGTCTTCTGTGTGTTTCTCCAATGTTTTCAGCGAGACTGGGCTGCAACGTGTCTCCTCTCTTTCAGGATGCAGACTGCATCTTTTTGAACAAGGAAGAGCTGGAGGTGAAGGTGGATCTGTTAAGAAGGCAGTTGGAGTTGTTGAAATGTGTGTTTGAGGAGGTGAGTTTCTCTGGTCTGTCCCAGGAGTTTGGTGGTGCTGTCTCATCCTTCAGGTGCTCCACAATTCTACAGCTTGAAACCCCTCTTGGATATGTCTCATCCTAAGCCCTGAATACTTGAAAGCATGGAAGTACAAGGTTGATATGACATTAATGTGATTATGCTGGAAATAGGGTGGTTCCCCCTTTCTTAATGCAGCTCCAGGTATGAATTGGCTGTGTCCTAACTCTACCCCTGAGAAAAGAGATGCGTCTGTCTAGTTACTCCGGATTGCAGTTGTCTGATTAGAGCGAAAGAAACTCCCAACTTAATCCTGTCATTAACATCAGTAGAGCAGCTGAAGATGACAGGATACCAAGGGTTAAGTCACTCAAATGCCTTGCCCTTGATGTGGACAGAATTGCTGCAGGTCAGCATGTAGGTCAGCAGCTGACATGTGGCAACTCATCCAGCAGCGAGGATTTTCTGCTGAGCCAACCCGAGGGACATTTCTTGACTTGTTATATCCATCAGCTGAGCAGTGTGGCTCTTTGTCCCAGCCCTTCCTTCACTACAAAGTCTGAGAATTGCTAACAGCTGACTAAGCCATTCCCCAACCTGTAGGAACGAGCTCAGGTAGATCGCCAGCTATGCGACACATCGGTCATCGTGAAAATGGACAACAACCGGGACCTGGACATGGAAAGCATCATCAAGAACGTTGAATGCTGGTACCAAGAAATAGCACAGAAGAGCAAAGAAGAAGTTGATGCTTTCTACCAAACCAGGGTGAGTAAGAAGCAACCGGGGTGTCTGCCTGGCAACTTAACAGGCTGCAGGTCAAAAACAATGGTTGTCTTGTTTTTTGGTTCCAGTTTCAGGAGCTTCAGGATAAGAGAGGCAAGTATTGCGATGATCTGCAAAGCAACAAGTGTGAGATTTCAGAGCTAACCCGGATGATACAGAAGCTGCAGTGCGAACTGGAGAACGTGAAGAAGCAGGTAGGAGAGGCCCAGAGGCGATGTTTCCAGAAAGGGCAATGTCTTGGAGAACAGCTCAGATATGGGGGAAGATGACGCATTGGCCTTTAGTAGACTTAAGACCTGCTCTGGGCTGTAGTTGGAAAGTGTATAGTTGAAAAGTGGATAGAGAGAAGGGACATTGGTGGTTTTTTCTCTGTTTGCAATTGGAAGAGCAGATTAATCCAAAACCAGACTGTCCAGGAATTAGGAAACGAAGCCTTGAAGACACCTGCACTGTTATCCTCCCCTCTGACAGGTCTCCTGCCTGCAAACCTCCATTTGTGATGTTGAGCAGCGTGGGGATTGTGCCCTCAAAGACGCCCGGGAGAAGCACGTTGAGCTGCAGAATGCCCTCCAGAAGGCCAAGGATGAGCTGGCTTGCATGCTGCGGGATTACCAGGAGCTGCTGAATGTCAAGCTGGCCCTGGATATTGAGATTGCAACATACAAGACTCTGCTGGAGGGTGAAGAGAGCAGGTGGGTGACAGAGACCTTGTCCCTTTTCTTCTGTATATCAGAGGCCAGAACGATTCCAGCTCCCAAGTGAATTTTGCAGCTCCAGGATCCTCCCAGGCTCACAGAAACTGGGGCTGGAGAAATGGCTGGAGGCCATACAGGCCACCCTTGTGCCAACAAAAACAGTTCCTGTCCTAGGGATAGTCAGACGTGTTACAACAAGGGATTAAGTGGGCTGGATGTATGGCTGGAAGTTATGAGTAACGTCAGGTTTCTAGATGAGCGTGCAACTGGTTAATAGGGTAACGTGCATTTCTCTTCTCTCCCCTAACAGGATATGTGTGGGGAACCCGGTGAGCGTGTGTAAGTAACCTGATGATTTTCAGCCATGAAGGTTTCTCATTTTAGGAAAGGCAGTTTATGGAGCAGCATTATCTGTCTGCCCCAGCTCACTCTGGCTCTGCCTCCCTTTTCCATTTCAGCCCAGGCTGATCTTGAAGGTTTAGTCCCAGAAATCTCAAATACCTCTGAATTTAAAAAAAATAATCAGCTTTCGGATGGAGGGGGGAAGGTCAAATTCATGACCCTTTTCTACTCTTGGAGGCAACAGCGAGCTGACCTGGCAAACCCGCCAGGCAATGCACCGATGTGTGTTGAACCTGGGAAAGAATATGCCACCAGCCAGATGAGCAACGTGGGAACTGGAAGGATCTGTGAGGGGATGTGTTGGGACATGGGGGAGCAGTTGGAAGGAGCAGGGGCTCAGATGCGTTGGACAAATCTAGAGGAAATCAGGTTTGGTTGGTTCTGTCACTCATGAAACAACTTGCCTTGTGAGAGTCTTCCAGTTTTCCTCTCTAAATAATTAATCCCGTGGGCTGTCTTGCAGCTGTGGTCAGCAGTGGCTACAATATCCCCGATGACTGCGGGATGCTGGCTGCAAATGGGGCTGCATGTGGCTATGGCTCCCTGGGGAGACGGTCCGGACGACACAGCTCCCAGAACGGAGGATTCAGCTCCCGGAGCGCTGGGATCCACCCCAAGAGAGTCATTAGCTCGGTGGCCAAGCAGTGTGTCCCAGAGGTGTACTGCCAAGCCGGAGGGGTCAACTGCAAGAACGGGGGATTCAGCTCCCGGAGCGGGGGGTACCCAGCTCGCACTGTCATCAGCACGGGAAACGGGGGCTTGAATGCTAGGATGGGGGCTTGCCAAGCTGGTGGGGTAGTCAACTTTGGAAACCAAGGCTGCGTCATCAGGCAGCTGGGGGGCTCTCCCGTCGTCGTTGCAAACAGCCCTGAAGTTGTGGGGTGCAACAACGGCATGGTGGGGAACTACGGGGTTGTCAGAGACCCATGTGTTGTTCCGTAGGGCCATCAGCTGGGGAGGTGGCACAGCCAGCAACGTCGGAGGGCCATGCTTAGACATGCAGTTCCTACCACCAAGATGATGCAGGATAGTTTCTCTGCTCACTAGTAGCAACATTCGTCACCAAGCCCATTCCCACATTGATTAGCATCAGATATATACCCCACCAAGTTTTGTTTTCAGAGTCCCCAACCCTAAAGACACATCTAGCAAGCTTATCCAGCAGGTGCTCAACACAGTATTATTTCTCCGAGTTTATACTGTCTAGATTATCACAGCTTTAAGGGGTTGCTTGTTGCGCTGCCTTCTCGCTCTGGCTTTTCCCATAATGAGCAGATTCATTAACAATGTTCTTCCTTACGAGACACCTCTTTTTCTTCCAGCTCCTCCCAAAGCATTTCAGAAAAGAGAGTGATGATTTAACTTTCCCAGGAGGCACTGCAAAGAGCACGCTCCCCCTTTTTTTTTTTGTCAAAGAAGAAACCCTGAGCTGCAAATTTGAGCTTAAATTTTAAACAAGGCAATTTCAACTTTCAAAGCACCTGCTAGTTACATTACAGCCATAGGCTTTTTGTGGAATTTGCTTACAGATGAATACGTAGTAATTTCATTTGCTTCTGCATGTTAGGGGTGGTTAGTTCAAAGCGTGCTGATTTTTAGAAGAGCTCACCCCCCCATCCCCATCCCCAAAATGCCAAGGGAAGTTATTGGTGCATAAATCTTCGGAGTTGACATCTTGTACTCACATAAACAGAGCTTCTTTCATTGACTGCTCAAACTTCCCAGCTTTTCACTGCGCCTTCAATAAACTGCATTGAAAGTACACGGTTTGTCTCTGAATTCTTCCATAGATGGTATTTAAAAAAATTACAAAATGGGTGAAGAAGTGCTCTTTCACAGTCTATGGGGAGAAGAAAGGACCAAACAGATCTTGTGATTCTCTTTAGGCAGTTTAGAGCATGGTGGGACTCAGACGCCGGGAGAGTTCAATGGTGTTTGTTTGGTTTTATTTACCTCCTTATATCACATCACCTATAAGATATTTCATAGCCCAAGTAACAGCCGATGTCAAAGATTGCCAGAAACCCCCAAAATAGTTCTGAGCACTGCAAGATGTCCTCTACGACAAGTTTGCCAGCCTGTAGCTTCATTCACCGCTGCAACCTCAGAATATACTATTTGTTTGATCCTTCCGTGTCACAGCAGTTGAATAATGATAGATGCCAACGCTGACTTTCTGGGCTCAACGGGCTCTGCCAGAGTCGTATGTGTTTCAGACATAAAAACCTTTGCTTTGGTGGCATTAGGGCTGACAAAGTGTGACATTTACCCTGGATGACTTTAAAGGCAAAGGGATAAGTTATGAGATCTCTTGCCCATAACAGGGTGGGATCGACTTTTTCTTAGTTTTGAAAAGTCTCCTACGTAGAGCTCAACATGTGGGTTGGTTGCTGGGGGCTCATTTCGTGGAAAGAAACCAACATTTCCACCGGGTGATTCATCTGACCAAACACAGGTGCCTAATTTAACACGAAATGCATCAAGCTCTAGACTCTACTGACTGCATGATCTCTCCTGGCTCTGAGCGAGCCCGGGGCAGGGGTATTAGTGCAAATGGAGACATTGCCATGCGAGACGCCTGCATGTACTCAGACGAATACACCCTGCCTGTCATCTGCTGGCTTTGCAGACGCTATTATCACAGTAAATTTCTCCCTGTCTCCAGCACATGAAGAATTACAGGTCACACAGCACCACTAATCTCCCTGCTCTCACAGGGCAAAATTCTAATTGCAACCTAAAAAAAGTGAATATTAAAGACTGACGCAAGGAAGAAGATAAGCACCTTTGGGGAAGGGCATGAGATGTTATTTCTATGCTAAGAGTAGAAACTGTTTCATCTAACTTTGACCATCTACGTGTCAGACTCCGGTTAGGTGAGGTGGACAGTCCTCTACCCGAGCCCCTCTCTCAGACAAGGAAACCCGGTTCAGCAGTTTATCTAACTTTTAAGTGGCTACAATTAGATGAGATGGAGCTCATCTAGGTGGGTAATTTTGCATCTGAGCTTAATGCATTCACCACTTGCAAATGCAATTTGGAAAGAAGGCAAGGCCAATGCCTGGAGTCCCTGCTGAGACATTAGGCAGCTCCAGTTAATTGCCTGAACGTCACTGATTCCCTGTGTGGTTTCAAGACGTCACTCTGGGCCACAGCTAGCTGGCATGCATAGGACGGCTGTCCAGGAATCACTGTGGCTCCAAGTTTGGGTCTTCCTTGTGGCTATGAGGAGGCATGGCCAACCCTTTGCGATCTATAGCCAGAACAACTCGGCTTGGCTTTGTTTCAGAGGCCACTTTTCATTGGGGTTTGTTGTTGCTGAGAAAGTCAGTTGCTTGACAAAGAGGAGGTGGGGAAAGCCACAGCTTTGGGACCTGGGGTTAGTCCTCACCAGCTGCTGCTGGTTGACTTGACCAGTTGGTCTTGCCCTTGCTTGCTCTCCCTCCATGGCCCGGTGAAAAAGGAACTGGCTTAGCATGATGTTTCCAGCCTCGAAGTGGTGAAAGCCCAGCAAGCCCTAGGTTTTCCAGAGCTTTCCCCTCCTGACCATTGAAGTCGGGACACCAAAGTGTCCCCAGATAAGGCACAAGCCTGGGCTGTTGGTTGCAGCGCCTCGTTCTCTTGCTTCAGGGGTGAACTGCAGACAGGAGTCTAAAAGAGCTTCCTGACATTAGCAAGGGTGACTTCTCCCATCCCAACCGAGGAAGCAGTAGGCGACTGCCTAATTTCAGTGGGAGAATAGTTATCTTTTAGTGGACTGAATAATAGAGAGAAGAAAGGAAGATGATACTACCGCTTCCAAAACCAGGGCAGCTCCTTTCCTCCTCATGTTTGAGCCAACACCCAAATATTCTTAGCTATAATTTTAGCAAACCAAAGAGGAAAATGAAGGCTGAGTTTAATTTTTTTCTCTATGGCTACAGCTGAATGAGCTAGCTCTTAAGATTTTTGTCAGAGTAGCAAAAGGAAAAGGTTCATCTCAAATGGTTTTCAAACTATTCATTAACGCTTGTATTACAAGCTCAGGAACATTTCCTGGTAAGTGATTGCTATTTTTCCTTCCCATATTTTTTTTTAAATTTTAAGGATTGTTTTGACTATTTTTTTGCTTTTCCTTCTAATATCATTAACAAACAGTTGTTTTAAGTTGGGGAACCGGATTTTCTGTCAGTTAAAAATAACTAGAGAAAACCTTTTGACAACTGAGAAATGTTTCCATTCAGTTCTTTTAGTAAAAAATATTAATAATTTAGCAATACCATTCCAGTAATTTTATTCTATGAAATGTTCTGATGTTTTGGCTGACCAATACAAGCACTCCAAGCCAAAGACTACCATGGTCAAGGAGATGAAGAAGAAAGTGGAAAGAAGCAAAACCATCTAGACTAAGTGCATGGTCCAGGTCTCCTCCATCATCCATGGGGACAAGATGGGCAACTCGGAGGGTGCCCCCTCCAAAAACAAGCATGTCTTGGGTGTGTTGCAAAAGGAGCAGTATGAAGACAGGAGTGATTCTACTCCTGCATCGGGCAACCTTCTGCAAATATGTCACACACACCCCTTTATAACAAGTGTTTTCTATTTCAACCATCCTGTCCAGGGTGGAACGCTTCTGCCATAGATTCATCTTCAAAAAAGTCAGCCTTATCACATTGACCCACTCACCCTGAACTTAATTTATAGACTAGAAAGGGTGACTCACCTTCTCCTAAAGCATTTTTCTGCACTAAATGCACCAAGACAAGAAGGCGGGAAGAGGAGGAAGAGGTGGGACTCTTACAGGAACAGAGAGAAAAGTCATCTCCAGGAAAGTCATCTCCACTGTGTGTCTCTGCAGTATGAGGCAGAAGAGGCGGCACAACCGCAGCAATCAACTGAAAGAACGCACTTCACAGTAAATATTTGAACTGGTAATTAACCCGAGTGCAATACATTAAATAAGGAAATGTTCTCCGAGCCAAGACAGTCATTTAAGCTTTTTCACTTGCTCATTATTCTCTGTGTGCGTGTGATACTTAGTACAATGTTTTTTCATGTCAAAAGCAGATACCAATTACCACCAAAAGCAGATACCAAAACCACGCGGGCTCAAAAGACATTTATCTCATCCAGCCATGCCCAACATAAGGGATATTTTCAAAGTCTGCCACTAGACGGGCTCTTTCCCTTCCTGCTCTGCCCCTTTCTTCTCTCCCTACCTGGAATGAGCTAAAGTCTAGCATTGGGTGATGGGTCTTTGAAGCCTTTTTAGCTCAGAAGTAGCAGAAAAGGCAAAAGCAAACTCATCCAGCCTTTGAATCAGTAGCAACAGCAAAAAATTTGAACAGCTTTGCTGGAACAAGAACCCTCTTTGGTAGTGCAAGTCTATGGAGACCTTAGTGGTGGACCACACACAGGATGCAGCGAGGGTGGCATGAGATGTGGAAGTACGTACCATAGTTTTGGCTTTAAAGATCTCAGAGGTTGCAGGGACCCCGGTGAGTGCAGAAGGTTTGGAGTTTATAGCAGCAGAGGAGCTTGCAGGATGAATCATGGTGATGGTGATCCTGGTCCTGCTCATTCTGCAAGCAGTGAAAACAGCCAAAAAGCATCAGCAGAGATGAAAGCTCCCAGCAATGGTACAGGTCTGGGGCTGAATCATCTGGGACTACGAAATACATATAGATAAAGAAATCTCAGGAGCGAATCTGCCTGCTTTGCTGATAAGGTAGGAGCAGGAATTTTGCTTTATTCTGTGGTGAATTCCTTACAGAGCCAAACTGGGAAGTCCCCAGCCACATCAGAAAGATATGGTTTGGAATACCCCACTTAAAAAAAAAAAAAACAAAAACAACTTGTGTAATTTCAGCTTTTTATCCTAGGAGTTAAAAAAAGAGTTTAAATAGCTCAGAATTTCCTGGAGGACAGAAGTTGCATTTTTGTGGCCTGACAAAGCAGATGTAGCTTTATTGCATTTTTTACCATTACTCGGGGAATCATCATCAGGGATCTTTTTTTTTTTTTTTTTCCTTTCCCTTCAGCTATCCAATTTTCAAGCTATGTATCCAGCTCCCAGAAAGCACAGTGGTTTTATTTCCTCTTTCTGACCCCTGGACCAAATGAGATGGTCTAGCTCTCCTCCCCATATGTTGCTTTCTGTTCTTTAATGAACACACCATTTACTATAACTATTACTACGTCATTGTTACTCCTGGCACACAGAGGAGGCAGCTAAGTGGGGTGTCTCGTGGCTGCACAGATGGGAAATCTGAGGCTGCCTTTTCAGCCCCGCATCTGCAGCCCGAGGAAGCGGATAGACACTTTGCATGGCAGGTGGGAACAAACGATACCCAAAGAGCCTGCCACAAAGCAGATTGTGGATAAATACAGGTAAGAAATTAGCCAGTAATTAGTTCCTCCTGTGAACACCCATTCCTTGCAGCCAGACGGCTCCACAATCCACATTATATTCAAAAGCAGGTTGTTTCTTGTGATGTGGTCGATATTACTAACGGGAGGGAGAGGGAAGCTTTTAGTCAGAGATCTCACTTGAAAAGGGATGGATCAGGGTGGGAGCAAGATATTCTGGGCTTGTGGTTCAGGCTCAGCGTGTGGGTGGAGGACTCCCTGCCTCCTTGGCTACAAGCAATATAGGATTGTGCTGGACCTTTCTCGCCTCTGCTGAACACAACTTCTTTCCTTTCAAGGTGCTTTTAATGGAAAACCATCATTTTTCTTCGGATGCTTCAACTCAGCTACACTAGAACAAAGTGAATTTCGGACCTTTCTGTTTGGTGGCCAAACCAAACATCTGGGTAAATTCTGACCTGGCTGCCCTCAAGAGCTTTTTTCCTGCCTTTGGTCAGGATTTCAGGGTTTCTCTTCTACATGAATAAAACCTTTTCAGGAGGTCTACTCTTCTCAAAACACCAGCCAACAGATTTAACTTTCCTTCTCCACTTTTTCTAGGCTTGTGTCATTGAGGTGGCTCGAGGAAACTCCTAACCGCAGACAAGTCTGCTTAGAATAAACGAAGGGAACCCAAACCAAAGCAGCCATGCAAACCAACTGGCTAGTTGAGTGGGAACTGCTCGGTGTCTGCATGCGGCCGGTCCTGCATCGGCTCCCAAGGAGCTGGACGGTGCACGCCATGCCACGACAGAGCCGCAGGGCAGGGCAGGTTTGTTGAGGCAGGAGCTGGAATTGCTGAGATGTGTGTTTGAAGAGGTAGCAATTCCTCCCTTTCTGTCCACAGGGAAATGCAGGTTACGTTTTTTTCCTGGAAACACCCTCATCTTTAGCACAGCCCTGTTTAGCCTAGACAGAGCTGGGTTTCGGAGACGGACCGTCTACTTACCCAACACATTCACTAATAGGGCTTATGTGCTAGTTGCATATGGGAACAAAAATCCCACTGATATTCTTCAGGGTTCAGGTGTTACCTACATGGGGAATCCTCTGCCTATACGCAACATTTGTTGGCCATGGGCCAGTTCAGTAGGTGGATTTATCCTTTTTCAGGATTAAAGGAGGCTTGGTATATTCCTCAGTGATGACTCACTCCAAGTCAGATTTTAGCTGCAGGATGAAGACTCCCATTATACAATTAGTTCTGTGTTTCCCCAGAAGTGATGCAAATGAGGGGGAATCGCTCCAGACTGCAACTTTTTTGCAACCTTTAGGCACAAGCTTTGCAACACCTCCGTTACTGTGAAAACAGACAACCGACGGGAGACGGGCACCATCAGAAACCCCAGCACTGAACAGAGCTCAGAGCAGACATCGAGGCTTTGTGCCATAAATGAAGGAGACATCAGCTGCTGAATACCATTGCACAAGTGCAAGCCCCAGCTCTGGAGGAGCCCGCGTGTTGACCTAGGACATTGTATTAAACAGGATCTCTGCTATCTTTCTGAAATGGGCTATTTTGTACAACAGAAATTAAATTAACAATGTTATTATGTGAAGAAAGCAGGCAGGTGGAAGGGTAAAGCAAAAAACCTTCTACATTTTAAGGTGCTCTTTCAGTTCTGGGGTCAAGGAAAGAGGATTCAGTGTAACTGAGAACCAGGGTCTGAACACTCAGCATCCGAGACCTCCGGCTTTGGAGATGAAACCATGAGCTTGCCCGGCAGCGCTCTGCTTGTGACAGTGATGACGGGTTTGGGTGGGAAGGAGGTGCTAAACCTCTGAATAGCAACTGGCAATTATGCCAAACCCAGTAGCAATCTCATAAGCAACTGGTTCTCTTTATCATATACTCTTGGAGTAACTTGAAAGAAGTCACTCAAAGGGGGTATGACGCTTTGGGGACAGTGCGCCTTGGGTGTTTGTCAGTCCCTAATTGAAATGAGGACAACGAAGCCACAGTTGTCATGCTCAGTAATTAAAGGGAAAGTAAAGCCACCCATCCGTCCTTTGACAGGTAGCCTGTCTGCAGACGGGTATTTGCCATGCTGAGCAGCGTGGTGACAGTGTTTGCAAAAATGCCTGGGAGAAAAAACACGAAATGCTCTCTACGTTAAGCCAAGGAGGAGCTGGAAGGCCAGGTGTGCAATTATTAGGATGTCTTGAACACCAAGCTGGCTTTTGGTCATTGAGATTTCCACATGCAAGCCATTTCTGGATGGAGAACAAGAGAGGCAGGTGCTTAACACTCCCTGGTATCACACGCGGCACCCAGCAGGCAGGTTACCCCGTAGGATATTCAAGGAGAAAAAGCAACCACATAATAACAAGAACAAAGAGAATAATAACAAGGCAACACACCGATGCATGGATGTTGCTTCAAGAAATTACACTGGAGTTCCCCAAATGGATCTCCTCAGCGTGTGCATCCTCACTGAGCGAAGGAGGAAGACGGGTGCCTGATTCACGCGGGATCACCTGGGTGCAGAGTTAGAGCAGCTGCTAAATGAAATCGTGAATTTCTAAGATCCCACTCAGTGCAGTTTCTTCTGAAAGTTGCAGATTTGCCTCATCACGTATTTCATTTTATTCTCCAACAGAGCGTGGCCAGGGAGTCCTGCGGGCACAGCTATGAAAAATGTATGCTTCACAGGAAGATTTTTGCCTTTCCCATTTCTCTGTGCTGATTCTGGCTTTCCTTCCCCGTTACTGAGCACTGGGTTTTCTTGCAGCGCAGGTTCCCAAGTCCGGCGCAATGGACGGTGATAGCGGCCCAGTTTGATTTCAAACTCAGTATGGGCACATCTCTGGCCATGGAAGAAAGAGTTTCCTAAACCAGGAGATTTAGGTCAAGAAGTGATGGAATCCACCTCGGAAACGCAGTGAAATCAAAGCGTGACTTTGCGTCTCTGAAGGCATAGTGATCTTGCACGCTGGAGGACATAGCTGCGGCAGAGAAGCGTTTAGCTTTGGGAGGAGGGATTACCAGTCCCGAGGTATAATCATTACCGTTGCTTGCCTTTATCTCCCTGAATGTGTGGTTTCCTAGCAATTCAGAGAGTTAATCTCTGGAAATGGAGGTTACTACCCGATAGGCTTGCTGAGCTGGGGAAATAAAGACTGTGGCGTCCGATGTTTCAGCTGGCTGCTCTCCAGGGCAGATAGCACTGGGGCTTTAGGTAACTTTGGAGCAGGTGTTTCTGAGTATTAGGGCTGTAATGAATAGAAGTTGGTTGCAAATTCCTCTAGGACAAATACTGCTCTTTATCTCTAGTTAACCCGGTGGGGACAACCATAATACAGAACTTACGCACCAAGCGGCCACCTCTGGAGTGACACATCGCGAGTTTTTTGCGTGTTGGTGGCAAAATGAATCACAAAAGTGACTCCAACCATTCATTAAGATAATAGGTACATCCTCTAGAAGCTATACCTTCTGTAATCTCCTTAATCTGAGTGTCCATCGGGAAAGCTTAATGAATAGGCGCTCATAAACACAGCATTGTTATTTCTCCTGGTTCATATTAGTCCTTTTATTTTGCTGAGGCTGGTAGCTGCGTACAGATACCACCTCTGCTCTTGGATCATGCCCCCATGGCCCTGCAAAGCATGACTCCTTGTCTCCAGGTTCTCCTGCGCTGGTGACTTTAGAAAACAATCTTTTGCTTGATGATACCAAGCTCTCTCATCGACTATTCACGGAGCCCATGCCTCCAGCTTCAACTTGGTGACTAGATTTTAGGTACCTGAATTCAGGAAAGAGGACTCCCATGCTAGAATTGTTTTTATTCTTTTATGCTCTCTCACTAGCCAAGATATCTTTACAAGGCCAGTAATAGGGTTTGCTCTCTACTGAACATCTCTCCTTGTCCCTCTCTGCAGAGCGATGTTTTTTAATTCAACACGGCACACAGAGATCGTATTGCTGATAAAAGCTCTGTGTTCTCTGCTCCGCTGCCAATAAACTGCATGCAAGGTTTGGGCATCATCTCTACTGCACTTTTTTTTTTAAGAAACCTGTCTCTAAGTTTGCAAAATTAACTCTATTACATTAACCACACACACTGAACAGCTACTTTCTATGGTCTTTTTTATATAAACTCATGTGCACACACAGATTTACAGACCTGTTGACGGGAACTAGTTGAAATTCAGTGGCTGAATTTCCCTCCTCCCACACTCTCCCCTTTCACTCAGCTGCTGGAAGGCATCTCTGGAGTCCCTGGTTGGCTTAGTGCATGAAGGAACGTGCTTTCTGGTTAAAAAAGTCTGTATCATAGAAGAGAAGAGACAACTGTCCCGTGAAACAGCACAGCAACATTTCCAACCTCAAAATCTGATGTGGTTCTCACGGCTGCTTTTTGCAGGGATTGCCCACCTTTCCCCAGAAAAACACTTCCAGTGCAGAACCATTCCCTTGGCATGCAGTTGCTCTGCCTCTACAACGGCAATTCCCAGTGCTTAGTCCTGGCTGTTGTGCTTTCATCATGACACTGCCATACCAATTCCACCCCATTACTCAGAGCCCTAATAGTCCACCGGGCCCCGAGTGTTACCACAAAGTTGGTCAGATGATGCAAAAGTGCCTTACAAATTCCTATGCAAAAGAGGAACGTTACAAAGGAAGGGGGTGAACACCTGCGGTGTTTGGTACGAAACCTATTTGCCTCTTGCAAAATAAGACGGTAAATAAGAACTACGAAGGACAGTTGCTCGGCTTAGGTCACCTGGTAACACCGTTGACATGTCGATTTTAAAAATCCAAACATCCTCATGCTGCTGCTGGCACCCTGCCTGCTGCCGTCAAACATCCAGAAGTCACAGAAGCTCTGTCTGAAAGATGCATGCAGCTCTGCATCCAACGCCCAGGCTTTCCATCACACGAATAAAGAACTGCCCAGAATATGACAAAGTTGCCCTGAATGAAGCACCTGGATTTGCTGTCAGGGCACCAAGCGTGGCCAGTGCATCACAGCGGACATGGGCAGGGCTCTGGCTAGTAGGTAGCTCTCCGTGTTCCTTGCAGGAGACATCGCCTTTGGGAGCTATACTCTCTCCTGCTTAGCTACTGCCATGATACCTCAACATCTTCTCACCAATACTGGTGAGGTGACCAACATTGGTCACACACAGTTTATTATTGTCCGGCGGAAAGACCGCAGAAGAAGGGTAAAGGTTTTGGCAAGGTCTTACCTGGAAGCACTGCAAATGTAAATGGTGCGCATGGGCAGTGACCACCGATGCTCTGGGAATGGCCTGGAAGGAAGCTCAGGAATTATCTTGCCCATCTTTTTGCCCCAAAGCAGCATAAAGGCTACGTAATGGCCAGGGACAAGCCAGGCTGAGGGTGAACAGCTGCTGTGGAGCAAGGTTACGGGGAGGAAAGCAAGGTGGCCAGTGGTGACGGAAGGAGCTCAGACCATCGTCTCTACCCCGGTCCCCACAAATCCACCATCTGCTTTGATGTGGGAGCAGAATCAGGTTGCAGTTAAGAGACTGGGAACAGCCACCTTTGGAGACCTGGACCCGCAAAACCAGAGAGAGATGTCCCAGGGGCCTCATTAGCCATTTTAATGGTGACTTCGCGGTCCCTTTTGCAAGGAGCCACAAAAACTGCCCAGCCTGCAGGGAGGGTGGGAGAGCACCAGCGCGGCCAAGCCCTGCCAACCCTGTTTTCTCAGGAGAGGGTCTTAAAAAGCGGCTTTCTCTCTGGGAGAGAGCAGGCTTGGATGGCTGGGTTGTTACAGCCGGAATCGTAACAGGAGGTCGGAAAAACCCCTAGGCTCTCCCTATTTGCACGGATGGCTCAACAGGTCCCAATTTATCAAGGTGCTTAAGCAGAATTAATTTATCCTAATGCATCTGGGTACATGTAAATCTCAAAGGCATAAGTCTCATGGAAGCCACCACAGTTCAAGGCACATTTAGGGCCAAGGACCTCAGGGTTTTCCCCAGTAAATCTGGGTGTAAGCTGCTGCTTTAAAGCTTTGCTGAATCTCATCAGCCTGAAAACAGCATTTTCATCTCTTCCTTACAAAGAGGAAAGTTAGTCCCTTTCTTCAGCTCTTCAAACACTATCTGACATGCAATCAACCAGGACAAAGCATGGAGACATGAGGAAGGTCTCTACGAAGAAGGCATTTGCGTCTGACTTGAGCCAGTGCTGTGCATGTGTGTGTGGCCGATGAAACAAAAGCGATTGCAATCCTTCTCTTCAGAAGACCAAATCACATCAGAGTGCTTCCTCCTTTGAAGTTGACGTAACCAGTGCTCAGGGCTTCCACCACGTGACTGCGAACCGGCTTTGTGAAAGCTCAGCAGATGGAAACCACAAGCGCTGCCCTGAACCGTCTCTCTCTGATGTGCAAGGCTGGGCACCTGGAAGAAGCCACTTCTTAGGGCTGTGAGGAGGAGTCAAAGGTTGAAGCGCAGGTTTGTTGCTTTCGATCTGCGGGAAACAGCCTGGCAGCATGTCGTGTGTAAGAAGGGATCTCAGGGCTCGCAGCTGGTGGAGGAACGTGGATGGTTGTCCCACGAGTGGCACTTTCCCTGCTTTCCAACAAAACCAGGGGCTTGGAGGGTCTACAGCCCTCAAATGGTGCCTGTTCCACCCACATGGCATAAGGCCATCTACAGTGGGCAGCCAAGCAGAGATACGGAGGAAAGCAGGGACCTGATCCGATCCATATCCAGGTTTCTCACAGCTGGAAAAACCGGCAAGTCACTACCCTCAAGGATGAAGGGCTGTGTCTTTCTTGCCACGAAAAGGAGCTGGAGTCTCCCTCTGTGCTCTGGCTGGATGGGAGAGCTCGGAGCAGCAGCTGCATCCCAGTGTCTCTGGTCACCATCCCTGATGCCTCGTCTCTGCCCCACCGCAGCTGCATCAAGCCAGCATGCAGGGCTCAGTCACGCAGAAAGCAGGACCACAGCCAGTTGTGCCACCGATGGCCTGGCTTCTCCCTGTTTTTCAGCTTGCCCATGGTTATGCCCACCTAGAAGAGCTCATAAAAGTCATGTTGTGTGGACCCACCTAAAGGCTAAGTGATGCTTTAGCCCATCCATGAATGCCCTATTCCTAGGCAGTGCTCCAGGTTTGGCTTCAGACCACGCGCCTAATTGTCCTCCACACTGCTTGCACCAACACTTCAGCACAAAATAAAATAAATTTCTGAAATAATTCTCCCTTTCACTTACTAGCAAGAGGTCCCAGTGCTTGGATTACCTTGGGCAGAATGATGTGAAGGACGCAGTGCCCAAAAGCTCGTCTGCTTTCTCCAACTACCTCAGTCTCACAAACGAAAGTACGTCTCATTGCAAGACGTGCATCCTAATATACTCGGACCAATGGAGCTACAACGGAACTACTGCATGATTATAATTGCATATAGTATTTTATAGTTCATTTCAACCCACTATGAGACCTGTAAAAAGAAAGGAAGATCTCTACCTAGAGACACTCCACAAATATTCTAAATCAACATAATTCCTTTGCATTATTTTTAATTCAAAACAACCTGTTTCAAATTTACAATAGCGTTGACTAGGAATCCTCCCAGAACCAGTTAATTTTGCCTCAGCAAAGATGCAAAGACTTCTTAGGCAAGCCATGCAATCACTTGTGATTCTGTGATTAGACCCCTTTGTTAAGGCAAAAAAGGAACTTATTTGTTTCCAAGCAAATTCAAAAATCTTTTTAAGAATTTTAATTAAGACGGCACGGTGCCTTCTCATTAACAGATATTACTGGAATAATTTCATGTCAAATAGGTGTGTCACAGGAATACGAGGAAAAAAGTTCACTCCGGCTAACATTTCTCAACCTGTTTGTCACACTCCGCTTCACTTCTTTGTTGCATCCCCAGCTATCGTTTGCGTGAGTTTGCCGTGTGCACCAGTCACATCACACCCAAATACGAAACACAATTCTCACCTTCCCTAGGCACATAATTCGGCAATACATCGCTGTCTGCAGCGAAGTGTTTCCCAGAAATGCCTTATCTTCAATTCCATATATTCTAAGGGGCACAGGAAGCCCAGCTGGACCAGTGCCTCGACTTCATGTGCACGAACCCCCAAGTTGCCAGAGCAGCCACCCCAGGACCGAATTTGTCCTCGGTACCATCTCGCGCCGTTCACGCGCCATCGATAAGGAAACTGCCAACCCCATCCTGCTGCGCTTATCAGCACGCAAGCCGGCAAACACGGCTGCAACCGAATCACCTATGAGAGCCGTAGCCATACCCCTGAGAGGAAGAAATGAATGCTTACAAGAACGCTCCCGACAACGCCGGTGCCGTGCTGTGGCAGATACGCCTTCCTTCTCCCCTATCGCCACTGGTCATTGCTCAAGAGCCAGCCCTGAGCTGGCGCGAGACCCTGGAAGAGGCGGCATTGCCACGACGTTTTTGCAGGAGGTCCTGAAACATAATTAAACGCTGTGGTGAAACCGAACCGTAAACAAGCCATGAATAAAAACCCCTTGAATTATTTTGCTAAACTATAATTACACAATAAGGAAGCAGATTAATTAAGTAAAATATAAGTCCTGAAACTGAAGCTTGCAAGCAAAGCAGTTTATTTTAATTTCCACATTATTTCGTATGAGATAGAAGTGTTTGCTGTGGGTTTAAAATGTTGGAAGCCATTCCTTGCTGCCAGGCAGACCAAACCCAGTGGATAAATTAAATTTTTGCATCTCAGGCACCTCCTGAAATGTATATAAGGAGACGGGCTCTGCCTCAGAGAAGCTAAAGGAGATCTCCTTCTTTCACTCCCTGCTCCTCTCTCGCTCTTCCGCTTTGCCGTTACTGCTTCACCTCCCGTCTCCCCCAGCCACCATGAGTCGACAGTGCTACACCTCCAGCTCTCTCCTGGGAAGACGGGGCTTTTCCTCCGCGTCCGCCGTCTGCGGCCTCGGCAGGGGCAACAGCAGCTCAGCCTCCGTCTGCCAGCCGGTGGGACGGAGATGTGGAATCGGTGGCTTCAGCAGCCGGAGCGTCTGCGACCTAGGGAGAGGGCAAAGGATTTCCTTCGGCGGGAGCTGCCGCAGTGGGGTCTATGGCGGCGCCGGCGTCGGACGTTGCGGCGTGGCTTACGGCGGAGGCCGCTTTGGCGTGGGCACGGTCGTGGGGTTTGGTAACTGCGGAAGCTACGGGGGCCTGGGCAGCTACAGAGGTCTCGGGGACGGCGTGGCTATTGGAGGCTACGGCGGCGGCATTGGCATCGGCCTCGGCGGAGGTAGATCTGAAGGGATTCGGGGCGTCAGCATCCACCCGGAGCTCCTCAAACCCCTCTGCGTGGGGGTCGACCCCGAGGAGTGCCAAGTGCGGACCCACGAGAAAGAGCAGATCAAGAACCTCAACAACCAGTTCGCCTGCTTCATCGACAAGGTGAGACCCCGCTTCCCTCCGCGCGGGCTGTTTGTCTCATGTCTCTAGGCTCTGATGGATGGATTGTCTCTAGAGAGACAACGTCGGTAGCTATTTCTCCTGGCACCCTGATATTGTAAACATTTCTGATAGACCATGGTGGTCCTGACCTGGAGACTGTTGGATTTAAGCCTTGCGCCAAGGCAACCACACCGGTATTTTACCTTGCGATGGTCACCAATCTGCTAAATAGCTAAATCAGGAGCAGCTCCAGGGATACAGTAAATCAAAACCTGTGAGAGAAGGGATGGAGACACGGAAATGTGAAAAGGCAAAATAGGAAGATTTATTACAAATGTATAATCTGACATTGTGATCACACCTCTGTAAACTCCAAAGGACTTCTGCGTTTTTAAAATAGTTTGTGTGCTTCATCAAGGAGATGTAGAAAGATAAGATGCCTAGCTAAAATAAGATGAACAAGTTTAACGTCTCTGTCTCTCCACTCTGTGAATGAAACGATTTGGTGATTTCCTAAACAGATGTAATTTATCACTGTTTTCTTAGCTAAGCCTAAGGGTTTTCATTACTGTTTAGAGATGTGTTATACGAAATGGTTTTTCAAACGGCAGAGAAACCTTTGCTCTGTCTGATCTTGATTTTCCTTGTGAGTTGTTCTGCAGCTGGAAAAACCAAACCCATCTAAGAGGAGCAACTCTGCTTCCACCCATTTGAAAAATGACTTATTCATGATCCATAAAGGTTCTCAAGTACTAGGGAGCTCTTTAATCTAGAAGTGAAAGGCATGATAAATATCCGCGGTTAGAGTTTAAATCAGATACATTCAAATGAGATCCCGGATGGAGCTTTTAGTGTGACGAAAGAATCATTACTGCACCCGGCCCGTCAAGGGAGGCAGTGGGTCCTCCATCAGCCAGTTGTCGCAGGGGAAGAGGTGGTGTTTGGCTGAACTGAGCTTTGGTCAAACAGATGATTGGCCTCAACGCAGGGCAAACGCTTCAATGCTGCCTGGCCTGATACGAGTCCTGGGTGGGACCAGGTTTAGCTCAGAGAAGATGCTAGTGTCACTCAGGCTGCTGAGAAATCAGCACTTAACCATTTGCATTTCTGATTTTATTTTTACTTTCTTCCTTTTGGAAGTGGAGAAACCCAAAGCGCCTTTGCCTGGGACAAGAGGGGGTTGCGTGACTCTCCCATCTCTTGCTTCCCCAGGTGCGGCTGCTGGAGCAGCAGAACAAGGTGCTGACCACCAAGTGGGAGCTGCTGCAGCAGTATGTCCTCCCAGCTTCCAGGAGAAACCTGGAGCCCGTGTTCGAGAACTTCATCTGCAACCTGAGGAAGCAGCTGGAGTGTGTGCTGGGGGAGCGAGAGAGGCTGGAAAACGAGGAGCGGTGCCTCAGGGACCTGGTTCAAGAGTACAAGTGCAAGTAAGTCGTACGCAGAGAGAAGGAGCAGACCGGGGTGTTTGCTGGCCTGAGCGGTGTTTCTGAGTGTGAAGCCAATGCAATTGCACTGGATGCAAAAACTGGGGCACAGGGAGGGGAGCAAGGCAAGGCACACCAGTACCGGGCTGGTTTCCTGTACTGGGGTCCTACTGCTGCACCTCAGATGCTGGTGATGGACTGGGAGAGTTCTTCAACCACAGTGTTTCCTTAGGGAGAAGGACAGGGAACCACTTTTCCTCTCCCTAATGCTCCTGCACACCACCGTGGTTTGCCATATCAGCTCTCCCACATCATCTGTGCCTGTGGCTCCCCCAAATCTCGTGTCCCCGGTGCCATCCGTTCCCACAAAACCCTCAGTCTGTTTGTCTCCACCCCACGCTTTATCCGCATCGTCTCCTTTGGGGTTCATGCTCTCTTCCCAGAGGGAATGTGGGAATTGTTTCTTTAATCTAAGCTGCAGATATTCCTTAATAGCTCCCCGTGTACTCTGCTAAGCCACAAACCAGGACACTTGGTGGCTGGTGGTATACAGCACAGGATGAAAGAGTAATCCTTTCTCCAGAGATCTTACAGTCAAGCATCTTAGATGTTTTTTTCTTGGTGAGCCACCACCAAGGAGGTCAGACTCAGAGAATCGTAGAATCCTCTTGTGAAAGTTCTTCTAGGTCCCAATTACTTGGTCATTACGCACTGGCTTTCCATCCCATTGCACCTGGGAGCTTCAAAGGTTGCTCAAGCTCCTGACCTCCCTTGGGGCGTTTTGGCCACAGTCTCTCCATAAACACTCAGAGCAGAGTCCTGGATGCTTCAGAAAAACATCACACAAAGCAGCAGGGCTGGAAGAAGCTACCCAAGCCTTCAACTGAGGTACAGGGGTTTGCATTGCTAGTGGTTTGGCCTGATTTACTGCCATCTCACTCCAACCACCGATACTGCTGGCGTGGACCATTTAAAACTGCTGAACAAAGCCCAGTGGGGAGGAAAAAAATGGCAACAAAGCAAAAATCAAAAAGGAGGTACAAAGCGAATAGGGAGAGGCTCTGATTTTAATCACACTTCCCATTTGGCTGCTTGGGTGGTGGGGACGGGACCCCTGGGGCTCAGCATCCCACCCCTCTCCTCTCCTCCTGCAGATACGAAGATGAGATCAACAAGCGCACGGCTGCGGAGAACGAGTTTGTGGTCCTCAAGAAGGTGAGTCACGCGAGGGACAACGCCGCGAGACCAGCTGAGAGTGGCAGGTGCATGGGCAAAACCTGGGTGTGGGGCCAGGGAGAGAAATGGGGAGTCCTGGTACCATGACCCCAAAATAGAGGTAACCCAATGAATTTGGAGAACCCCATCAGGTTGTAAGCACATATAACGCAAACCCAGATAGTCTTAAGGGCTAGAAATAGTGAGGTTTCCTCCAAATTGAACGGAAAACATGGGCTTTGCCACAGTCCTTGTTTCTTCGCCTCTTTTCACCAAATACGTGGTGTGTCTCCAGGATGTGGACTGTCTCTACCTGACCAAGGAGGAGCTGGAGGTGAGGGTGGGCCTCCTGCGGCAGCAGCTGGAGTTCCTGAAGTGCATCTACGCCGAGGTAAGAGCTCCTGGCTCCCTGTCTGCTGCCCCAGGGATGATGCATCATCTGCTGCCTCCCTGAGCTCTTACACCAAAACTAAATGCAGGGAAAGGCATCTTTTCTGAAAATCCTGAAATGGCATCCCAAAAATTTGTATCTCTTTATCTCTATTTGATAACAACACTACTGCACGTGCTTTGGGAAGGCAAAGGGCATTCTTGGTTGTCTCCTATATTTTTGGCTGCGAAAGGAGGGATCCTTTGCACGAAATAGCCCCTCAAATTCTAATCCAAACCAACCCCGGGAACCACTGAAACATCTCACTCTTCAAAACCCAAGTATTTTTAGCACTTCACTTTTTAAGCTACATTAGTCAAAATATTTTGGTGAAAGTAACACTTTTGTCTAAAATGCAGCAAGTTTTTAACAAAACTCACAGAGGACACTTTGTTTTTGCACCTTTTCTAGCCAAACACCTCCCAGCAGTCTGTAGGCAATGGGGCCCAAAGCACTCACCCCTAAGGGATTCACAGCCCAGAAAACTGCTGACGCAGCCAGAAACGCTGAGTTGCAACGAAGCGAGTTGCTCCACCAGGATTCCCCACCCTTCCTTAGGGAATTGCATGCAGCAATCCCATATTGTGCCACCAAAACAGGTCCCAGCTGCCAGCTCTTGCTGGAAACCAGTCACCCACCTGGAGAACCCCGTGCTCTAGTTGGGCGTTAATGGGAGAACCTCCCCCAACCCTCCACCTTCTCACCAGACCCCCCTTTGCCAGGGGTGCCTGCGTGCCTGGCGTGGGCTGCTTGAGGGAAGGGGACTGACATGTGCTGGATCTTGCAGGAGAGAGCTCAGCTGGATTGCCAGCTGTGTGACACCTCTGTCATCGTGCAAATGGACAACAGCCGGGACCTGGACATGGAGGGCATCATCAAAAGTGTTGAGTGCTGCTACGAGGAGATTGCCCAGAAGAGCAAGGCTGAAGTGGAGGCTTTCTACCAAACCAGAGTGAGTATTCACACCACCAGCACAGACGGCAATGGAATGCCTTGGCCAACAAAACTCCGAGGACAACTTCTGTCCTCCATGACGCAACTTAAACCCACCCCGCAGTGTGCACGCACTGTAGTTTGCTAAAGAAAGTCATGCCAAACCCCCTCCCCCCCAACCTTAAAACTGTGGTTTAAGAATTTTCCATAAAAACAGAGCTCAGCAGATCACAGTGTTGCTTCAGAGAGGTCTCCTCTGTGCACACCCATCAGGAACACCATCCCCTTCCCAAAGGGCAAATGCTCAGGACCTACCGGGGACTGTCGCCTTGTCTGGGCTGATGTCATGTCTGGGTGCTTTCCCGGGAGCACCGACGTCAGTGTGGCTCCGAAAAGTCGCCACCTTCCCTGGAAGGGGCGATTCAGGTGCTTTAACGTCATCCTTTACCCGTGCAATAGCTGGAGGAGCTCCACAGCAGCAGGGGCAAGTTCTGCGACGACCTGAGAAACAACCAGAGCGAGATAGCCGAGCTGAACCGGATGATCCAGAAGCTGCAGTGCGAGTCGGATAACGTGAAGAAACAGGTAGGATGAAGGGCTGAATGCTGCATGGGCAGCGGGGCGTGCAACTTCTCCAGCAAAGGGCTTTGTCATCACCAGCTCCCACCCTGCCGAGTTGCAAAGAACCCCACCACCTACATTTGTAGCTTCTCATCTGCTGTCGATACACAAAGAAGCAGATTTATTTCTCACTTAGCAAATAAGCAGAAGCCAGTTAGCTTGGCTGTAACAGAAATGGTGTTTGCCGTATGCTTCCTACCGGGGTGCAGCCAACAGTTCCCCTCCCTTCATCCCAAATAGCTTGGCCATCACATGTGTCCAGCCTAAATCCAGGCTCTCTAGCAGTTCCTAGCTGAGAAACAAGGGGGTACATGAGCAACCCTGTGGCGATACCTCTTAATATCACCACTGGCCACACTCTTGCCCGTTACTTTCCACAGATCGCAGCTCTGCAGACGGCCATCTGCGACGCTGAGCAGAGGGGCGACTGCGCCCTCAAAGATGCCCGGCAGAAGCTGATCGACCTGCAGACTGCGCTGCAGCAAGCCAAGGACAAGATGGCATGCTTGCTGAGAGACTACCAGGAGCTGCTGAACGTCAAGCTGGCCCTGGACATTGAGATTGCCACTTACAGGACGCTGCTGGAAGGAGAAGAGAGCAGGTAGGAGCATCCCTGGCTGCACCTTGTAACGATAGCTGGCAAAACCCATCAGGAGGAGAGGGAGGCAGTGAGAAATGCTGGGTGGAGGCAGCTCCCCAGGGGTGCAGAGGGGAGCATCAGCCCTTTTCTCTCTCCATGGGTGCAGAGGGGAGCATTGCCCCTGTTTCCTCCTCATCCTCCCAGGGGAGCTGGATTGCAGCGCACCGAGCATGCTGCAGTCAGATCCCCTGCTTGCGGTACAAAAAGAGGATGGGATATTAAGATGCCTATGGGATTTGGGAAGCCAGCCCTGCAGTGCTTCGGTGGGCAATTTGGACCAGCACCTCACACCTGGGTGCACAGAAAAGCTGAAGTACCTGCAAGGCTCCTAAGGAGGCAATGACCTATTCGTTTGTGTATTTGGGGAGTATTTCCCCAAATACATCTTTGAGACATTTCTTTTCTTAACAGGATATGTACCGGCAACCCTGTGAGCGTAGGTAAGCTAATGAAGAATTCCCTTAATTTCCTTACAAGTCTTTTAAGCTGCTAAGTTTCCTTATAAGCTGGGTTGTAGCTGCTCTGGGAGTGACTGAGCCTGTTTTTCTCCCACAGCTGTGGTCAGCGGCGGTGGCACGGTCGGGGAGTGCCGATCCCTATCTGGAATCGGAGGCAAATGCACCGTCAAGACAGGAGGGGCCGGCGCGGGGTTAGGGGTGGTCTCCTCCTTTGGCGTCAGCAGCGCCGGCTTTAGCACCCGGAGCGTAGATTGCCTCCCCAGGGTGGGGGCTGGATTTGGGGCGAGGAGCGCGGTCAGCTGCGTGGGGCGAGAAGTCATCTCCGGTGCGGAGGGGGTGCAGTGCACCACTGGCGTGGGCAACCTGGGGAACGTCGTGTGCGCTGGCGTGGAGCAGTGCAGCCCGGGAGCCGTCATCATTCCCGGGGCAGGGGTCTGCGGCACCGGGAACAGGTACAGCACAGCTGTGCGCGTGGTCAGAACAACCCGGTAGAGACCAGAGGGCAACGACACATCATATTTTAAAATAATCAGCATTTCTGCAATAAAACAGTATTCCCCTTCCTTCTGACAGCTGTAGGGATCACACAACCATGCGCTGCCCATGCCCACACAATTAGGCTAGTTGCTCTGCCGAAAACTCTTTGCATGATCAAAACCCACCTTCTCTTGCATGTCCTTCTTGGGGGAAACTTACCCCTACAGTCTCAGCCAGGTGAGATTTTCATTTCAGAGAGTCCATACCTGTCTTCACACATCATCTTGGCTCTTAAATCAGTCTTCTCTGCTTGACCCCTTTTCAGCAGGGATTTTCTTTTCCTAGTGCAGCTATTGCAAAAGGATGAAAAATTTGGTCATCCCAACTTCAGAAAGAGAAACCACATTTTAATTGTCCGAGATGGAGCTGCAGCTATTATTTAACTTCTTTAATGACACCAGAAAATCCAATTTTTCCTGTTTACGAGAGGGTTGGTAATGCTTATGTAAATTGGTCCAAGTTGCTACACCAGGTTTGGTAGAGCAGATTTTAATTACACACCGACGAGCACCTTATATTTCTATAGTTAAATGCATGCGTTGTTTTTCCTGTGTGTGTACTAGATAGACAGATTTAATGCTTTTAATGTGTAAGTGAACAGAGTTGATTATCCTTCGCTTACTCCAAACTTTCAGCTGTACCTTCAATAAACTACATGCATAATTCACGCTTTGCTTGTCGGGTTTTATTTCCCTGCTGATATTACAAAAGCATAGATATTTTCTCAAACATGAATCTCCCAATGGGCGGGGTTGGTAGCTGACAAGAAGTGGAGTTTTAACGAAGATTTTTTGAGACTTTGTCTGCTCTCCTTCCTGATGCGCTTTTGCATACCTTTATTCCATCCAGAGATTAGCGTGGCCACAAGGAAGTCTGGAAACGCAGTGTAAATCAGGATATTTAACCGCTCGTGGGATGTGCAGCTCACTGGGGATCTCTCACACTGTCTGGGATCTCTGGAGGCAGAACAATAAAGCAGCCAGGCCCTTGTTTAAAGAAATCAGTGAGAACCAGCTCAGGTAGTAACAAAAAAGAAAATAATCCCGCACCCCACCCCTGAAACCCTCTCACAAGAGTAGGCTAATGTTAAAGGAAAGCAAGAGAAAAGTGTACCTTCCCAAAACACAGCATCAGGGCCTTTCTTTCTCAAATGCCCCACCTTCCTTAGAACACGTTAACTTACACGAAGAGCAGAGTCTGTAGGATGTGCCTGGACGTCCCCCTCCAACATCCCTTGCAGGGAGGGGAAAACCCTCTCCCATCATTTTAGGAGACTGGGATTTAGGTGAGATCAGCTGCCCCCTCCCTTTTCTCTGAGGGTCCCCAGTTTCCAAGGGACGGTGACCCACTGAAAGGTCTCTACGACATGGCTGGGAAGGGCTTGCCATGGTGGCACTCATCACAGCTGGATGCACAGCTGGATGCCGGGAAAACCAGCTGGCCCTGCCGGCTTCTTCCCTCCCACGGCTCGCCTGGGCGCAGCCGAAAGCCCCCGAGACAACTTCGCTCTGAATTGCCCTTTGGAGAACTGTCTCTCCTCACCCCGTCTGGGAGCAGCACAGGGTGTGGGCAGATTAATTTACCCCATGAAAGGTACACCGAGGACCGGTTGTTGTAATTTATTCCCCGACGTCCCACTCCGCTTCCTTTCACTGCTGACTCACGGCTTGTCTGCCCCAACCTCTCCAAGGCTGAAGGATGAGTTCAACCATCCTGCCAGGCTCGGGCTGTCCACACCGGCGCGACGGTGATGAACCCGCCACTGGTTCCCACTGGTTGAGCATCTGCCTCTGCTTCTCTCCCAGCACAGAGGCTGTGCCGAGCGCGGTGGATTCAGGCTCCCCATGTCTGCAGTGCTTTTCTGATGGAAAGCAAGATGGTTTATTGGATGTGACCAGCAGGTAGCAGATCACTAATTATTTTTTAATAAATGACATGCCTTAGCAACACTGTCTGGGCTGGGGGTGGAAGGGTGGTGAAAGCCAAATGGATCAGCCCTTGCTGAGAAGGCAAAACCCACCCACCTAAAGAGGATGTTTTTCGAAATGGTTATCTTCATCTTTTCTGTCTCAATGCATACGGCTTGGACTTCATCTCATTTGTATGTAAATAACAAGCAGAAACACCCAAACAAGAAGCTTCCAGTGCCCCAACAGCTCATAATTTATGTTGATCACCTCCCTGCAAAACAATACCTGCACACCAAAAACCAGCCGGCTCCCCAGGGTACCAAAGCAGCCCAGCAGCTCTGGCATTTCTGGGAGAATACCTTTAATCATCCCTGCCCTTCTCAACCCCTGAGTATTGCAAAACCCATGTTTTCTGCTGCCTGCTTGAAGATGTTCATGTAGGTCAGGCTATTTTGGAGAGAAAAAAGGCCAGGAGCACGTTTTTGGGGGCAGTTTGGAGGTCAAATCCTGCTCGGTGTCACTCTGGACACACCTCGTGGTAGATCAACAGAGTCTAGTAGAGTTGATCCAAATTGATGGATGCAGAAAGCCACATCGGCCTCTGGGTATGGAACCCACAAACCTCAGCTCCTCCACAGAATAAACCAGCCCGGTAAAGAAATGGTGCGTTTTTCACTCAGCCTTTGCATTGCTTGCATACCTTGTGGACTGAAGGAAGAAGAGTGTGGGAGCCTAAAATGACAATTCCCTCTTTCTTCTTGGCAGCCCCACCTTTAATCCCATTATATTCATTCAGCTCTAGTATCTGATCCGAACCCGTTTGTCAGCTTCAGGACGATCTGCCTTTACTGGGGTCAAGAAAGCATGAAGACAATCTCATTTTCCCATCGCACCCGGGCTTTGAATTTTATGCAAATAATCAAGGCAATAGATGTTCATGAATTTCAAGTGACATCCCAGGCAGATTCAGACCAACATGTTCCAAAGAAAAGCAAGCCGACCTGTACCAACCCGGAATTTCGCACTGCAATTGGAAATTCTATTTGAGTGACCCGACTCTCCCAGTTTGAGCCTGCCTGGCAGCATTTCTCCAAGGATAAGCAGATAGTTGGTCTTCTGTATTCGGTAGAACATAAAGCACCTGCTTAATTTTTCTTCCAGAGCTGCCAGTGGGATTTTAGCTCATACTTAATGGTTTTGTAGCACTGGGGCACATGAATGTATTTTGAAGGGCATGTAGAGTCCTGTCCTGCAAATATGTTTAAGCTCCAGTCATGCGCACAGCACAGGCAATGCCATCAGGACAGCAACATGCTGAAAACAAACTGAGCTCTTAAAGACATAAAATACTCTAAACATTGCAGTTCCACAAAGTCTGAGATGCCAGAAAATGTCACCACACCCTATTGAGTTTGCTCTATTTTCCCAAGGACTCCAGGAAGTAAAATAAGGAGAATTTGTGGGAGTATTTTTCATGCTGGTTAAATCTTTGCTTTTGGCAACTTTTTGAATGGAAAGGTTCAAAGGTCTTTAAAAGAAATCACAACTGTAAAGAACTAGAAACTCAAGACTGATTACCTCTTAACATCAACATGCAAATAATACTCTTCCACAAAGCCGGGCAAAGTGTGTTTCAGAAAATCTGCCGCTTCCATTGAGATGCTTCTTAGAACAAGATGAAAATGCATGGATCACATCATCCGCTGGCTGGAGACACTGCAACGGCAACCTCTGGGTGGGATGGAGTTGTCCTCTGGAGATGCCAATATCTCTAGAAAGGGAGCCTAGGAAACCTGCCATAGACAAAATACTTAATACGAAATGGCCAAAATTTGAGGTGATATTTAAATGCAGTGTCTCAGAGGAAAATCATGGATCAGGACCTCTTGGCACTAGTCAGCTCAAGAAGATGGTCTCTGCCTAACTAGTGTGAACAGGCGGACTGGATAAATTAGAGCCCTGAAAGGGATGTCAGGCTTCATGAACATCACACCCACACTCTGCCTTCACGTGAAGAAACCCTGTGAAATATTTTTGTTCAGATTTAGCCATTTTATTCTCACTGCCTTTCACTCAAGTTAATCCAGAGGACTCTCCACTAAGCTCTATACTGATCTACTGGATCTTATAAGTAGCATAGGGGTATCTGGGTAGCTATTTCTCTTTTTTCACCCCTTTTGATTTCTTTTCTTTTCCTTCACAGCTAGGAAATAAAATAATACGTCTCTGCAAGCATACAGAAGCTTTGCACTAAGGCTGAGCTCTCCCTGCCAAAAATCAGGGAGTTAGATAACTCTTCTAGCTGAGCAGATTCACTCCGGCTCCACCGGGTGTGTTTGAGTGCAATCAGTGTTTAACAAGTTTCAATAAGACAGCTGGCTGCCTGGCATGTCAAAACCATGAAGGCACTAAATTGATCACTGGACTTCCATGCAACCAAGCCCAGATCCCCAGGGGGATAAAAAGGGCATCCCGCACTCCCTTCCATCAGAGAACTGCACTGTCTCAGTTTGCTGCTTCTCGCCAGCGCTGGGCTGTTCTCTCCTGCTGCAATGAACCGGCAAACTTACAGCATGAGAGTGGGAGGTGGAGGCAGATCTTACAGCGCTGCCTCAGCTATTATTCCAAGCAGCAACAGGGCTGGCTTTAGTTCGATGTCCATGGCACGATCTGGAGGAGGTGGAGGTGGTTTTGGAAGGCTCATTGGAGGAGGTGGCGGTGGTGGTGGCGGTTTTGGCAGCAGGAGCCTTTACAACCTTGGTGGTAGCAAGAGAATATCCATCGGTGTTGGAAGCAGCTTCCGAGCTGCTTTTGGGAGTGGAGCTGGTGGTGGCTCTGGCCTGGGAGGTGGCGGTGGTGGTGGCAATCTTGGACTTGGTCTCGGTGGTGGAGGTGGTGGATATGGCTTTGGTGGAGGTGCTGGTGGGCTTGGCTTTAGTGGTGGACAGGGAGGTGGTGGAGGGTTTGGCTTTGGTGGAGTAGGGAGCCTGGGAGGATTCAGTGGAGGGGTAGGTGGTGGCAGGAACCCGGTGGGATTTGGTGGTGGCCCAGCTGGAGTCGGTACAATCCAAGAAGTGAGTGTCAACCAGAGTCTCCTGGCACCGCTGAACCTGGAGATAGATCCAAACATCCATCAGGTGCGAAAAGATGAGAAGGAGCAAATAAAGACTCTCAACAACAAGTTTGCGTCTTTCATTGACAAGGTGAGACTTCATCAAGTGCTATGGAATCATGTTAGAGAGGCAGCGAGACAGTCTTGTAGCTACAAAAATATGACTTCATAGATCTACAGTCTATTGCATATTTCCTATCTGCATGTCTTCATTAAAGTAATCAAAAAAGAACATTCTTCTAAACAGTTGCAAGGCAGAAAACTAGAATAGAATCTACTAATAAGAGGATTAAGTCCAGGTTTTGTGCCTGAGAAATAAGATATATTATCTCAAATGGAGTAGGCCAATTTCAGGTCCAGATCCAGCTGCCTCACCCAGCTCTCTCTATGGGGAATCACAGCAGACGTGCTAGTCCTTATTGCTTTATTGCCTGCAAGCTAAAGTCCTTTTTATTTTGACTCAACTTAAGTCCTTCCTTGGCTTTTACTTGGGTAAATATGTAGTATATATGAGCAAAAGGAAAGGCAATTAAGTACTTGTCTTTTAACCTGTAGTACTCAGATCTTAGCTTTAATGAGGGAAGATAAATATCTCTTACAAAGGAAGACAAACCAAAGGATCTTAAAGAAAGCAAGTGATGAAAGAGCTGAACCCACATTTTCTAATGATTGCTCATTGGCTTGCTAAATTAAATTGTCTCTAAAGAGAACTGTCCATGAGGGCAGATTTGCTTAGCTACTGGATGGGCTAACACAGCCCTAGATAACCTGGAGGATATTCACAGCTGGTTTTAATACTCTTGGTTTGGGATTTCCTTAGTTTCTGCTATGCATCAGTCCCCGTTGCTGATTATTGGCCATCAGCATGCTCACAGGTATCTCCTGCTAAGCCCCTTCTGCTTCCCAATGCTCAGGTTCGCTTCCTGGAGCAGCAGAACAAGGTGCTTGAGACCAAATGGACCCTCCTGCAGGACCAGGGTCAAAAAAACACCTCAGGCAAAAACAACCTGGACCCACTCTTTGAGGCTTACATCAACAACTTGAAACGGCAGCTGGCCAACCTGCTCAACGAGAGAGGACGCATGGACGGGGAGCTGAAGAACATGCAAGACCTCGTTGAGGATTTCAAGAACAAGTGAGTGCCTGTCAGCGGCACATCCAGGCACCCTGGGGTGAAACGGGATGCAAATAGTTCAGCTTAGCACTGGGCAGTAGGATTAATCCCACTTAAATTTAGCTTTCTGAAAGTCAAACATCTAGCCTGAGATATTCAACAAATTTTCTACAGGAAAGGGGAAAAAAGTAGCTCCAGTCTGTGCTCTAGCCCGTAATATAGCACCTAACTAATCCCCCTCTAATACACCACTCCTGTGAGGTAGCTCTCCCTGCAGAACGCCTGCCTTCCTTGACAGCAGCAGAAAGGCGTTCCATCGACATTTTTCCAATTGGAAAATGCAGATTCAGCCAGGACCCGAGAACTTGTGATGACACTTGCAAAGGAAAATCATCTAAACCAGCTTTACCCTCCTTGTTCCATCTGTATTATGTCAAAATGTCATTTCAACCCTTTGAGAAATGGGACTCTTGCAAATTTGAGCTGGGCAGTTTCCAGGAGGTTGGTCTGGAAATGCCATACCAAGCCTAGATAACCTTGCAGTCCTACCTGTACAACTTTTCTGCTTACCAAGGTATGATCCAGCATGTCTTTCCCTTTATCCTTGCAGATATGAAGAGGAAATCAATCGACGCACAGCAGCGGAGAATGAATTTGTGGTGCTGAAGAAGGTGGGTGAGACAGGAGGTGTTAACCCTAACCATTGCACAGGCTGGGCGTGTCCTAAAGGATGGGAGATCTTGTGGAGCTGCATCCTCATCCTTTAAAAGCTGTCATTTGGATTGTGGTTTTGGGGAAAAGGAATGGAGGGGCTCGGAGGATGGAAGTAAATTCTTGTCCCACGACATACACACCTGCTTGCCTGGGGAAAACAGGCCATGTAGAAACAAAGATGGCCAGTAGCGCCGGGAACCCAGGTACCAAGGCCAAATAGCCTGCACCCCCCTCCTTATCCACTAACAAAGTTATACACAGCACTTCTTTTGACCAAGAGATGCCCTCTTGGTGGTCTTCCAGGGGGATGTGCCAAGCCCAGCTTCTCTGGTCAGGCAGCACCACTGCGGCGGTGAGAGGGGCAGCCTCCAGGCTTGGCCAGTTCTTGGCTGAGCTAAAGAAGAGGTACCGGGTGCTGCAGATGTCCCCACGGTTGCTCTTTTCCAGGACGTGGATGCTGCTTACATGAATAAGGTGGAACTGGAGGCCAAGGTGGATGCCCTGACCGATGAACTCAGTTTCCTCCGAGCCCTCTACGAAGCGGTACAGACACCCTCCTCCCCTGATTTCTGTCCTGTTGTCACCCCCCGCACAGTGACTGCCATCATTCACGGCGTTTGAAAAGGTAAGTGCAGCTGGCTGGGGTCCTGTGTGCTTCCTTGCAGGAGCTGGCTCAGCTCAGCGCACAAGCGTCCGACACCGCTGTCATTCTGTCGATGGACAACAACCGGGACCTGGACCTCAGCAGCATCATAGCTGAAGTCAAAGCTCAGTACGAAGACATCGCTAACAAGAGCCGGGCCGAGGCGGAGGCTTGGTACCAAACCAAGGTGAACAGACCCATAGATGCCATGGATGCATTCTGGGGAGAATTACTGCTGTCCCTATACGAGGCTGTTTGAGCCACATTTTGTCCACTGAGACATCTCCGATGGTTTACTCTTCCTTCTGAACTTCAGTTCGAGGAGCTGCAGGCCACAGCTGGGAAGCATGGGGATGACCTGCGCAACACAAAGGGGGAAATCTCCGAGCTCAACCGGCTGATCCAGAGGATCCGATCAGAGATAGAGAACACAAGGAACCAGGTAGGAATGGCAAAAGGAGCCCACAGTGCTCTGTTCTGTGGTCCTTTAGCACCACAGCTCTGCTTTGCTGATCGGGGACTTTAGCAGCCACAGAGCATGATGTACTTCATTAAATGTGTTGAATTCCCTCCTGAAAAGGGTACCACGCTGTACCATGCATTAAATCACTCTTGCCGGGCTGGCATTTCATCTCCAGCAATGTTAGCTATGGGTGAATGACCTCAGTCATAACTGTTGTTTACTAACACACCAGCCAGAATTATTTTCTTCCTTGAGTGACTCAACAAAACAGAAAAGCAGCATTTAGGACTCCCAATCCTTCTCCTTGCAGTGTGCTAACCTGCAGACAGCCGTCGGAGACTCGGAGGGCCGTGGGGAGCTGGCCCTCAAAGATGCCAAGGCAAAGATGATTGACCTGGAAGATGCCCTGCAGAAAGCCAAAGCTGATATGGCCCGGCAGGTCCGCGAGTACCAGGAGCTCATGAACGTCAAGCTGGCCCTGGACATCGAGATCGCGACCTACAGGAAGCTGCTGGAGGGCGAGGAGAGCAGGTGGGAGCAAAATCCCTGCGGGAATAACAGCGACTATCGCTTTGCCCCTGCCAGCAGTTGGTCCACTGCCTGTCTCCTTCATTTTGCTCTAACCTCCCCTTTATCTGCCCTCCAACAGGCTGAGCGGAGAGGGACTCAACCCCATCAGCTACTGTAAGTACCATGGTGCTCGTCCTGCCTTGGGCCCGTTGGGAGCAGAGGCTGTGAGCAACCTTGGGAAGAGGGAGGTTTTGCCCAATGTACGACGTTCAGAGCCCTCCACCAGCATTAGTGGCTTGCACAAGGGACAGAAGATGGGTTCAAGTCCGGAGGGTCAAGTTCCTGATGATGGTGCTTTCTGGAACTGGGTGACTGCCAAGCAGATGTCCAACACTCTGGTTGCTTTTTCTTGCAGCTGTCATCAGCTCCAGCTCTGGCATAGCTGGTGGAGGTGGGTTTGGAGGAGGATTTGGTGGACTGAGCCTAAGTGGAGGAGGCGGCGGAAGCGGTTTTGGTCTTGGAGGAGGCGGCGGAAGCGGTTTTGGTCTTGGAGGAGGCGGCGGAAGCGGTTTTGGTCTTGGAGGAGGCGGCGGAAGCGGTTTTGGTCTTGGAGGAGGCGGCGGAAGCGGTTTTGGTCTTGGTGGCGGTGGTGGAGGCTACAGCTTTGGAAGCGGAGGTGGACTTGGACTCGGGGGTGGTGGTGGTCTCGGAGGTGGATTTGGAGGAGGCAGTGGTCTCAGCATTGCAAGCGGTCTTGGCTATGGAGGAGGTGGCGGCAGCGGTCTGAGCACCGGCGGAGGGAATTTCAGCTCTGGAAGTGCAAAAGGCACCAACCCAGGTGTGAAAATCGTCTCCAAAACCTCCTCCAGCAAAAAGAGCATAAAAAGCCAAAGCTTGAAGAATGCTACACAGCCTGAGTAAACCCAACACCAGACCCTCCCCAAAAACATCTCTCCCACATTGCTCCTGCATCGCTCCTGCGCACCACCATCCCCTCCACCCACCTCTGTCCCGGCTCCTCGCACCGTAGTTCTTAAGCATTTGGATCACCGTTCAAGAAAAACAGCGGAGCACGTGCTAACCAGACCGCTCAAAGTACCTGACACAGGATTAAAAGGAAAACACAGGCCTAAGTGATTTTCTGAATGGAGAGTTGTTCTTTTTTGTTTGTTTGCTTTTAATGAGGCTGAGCAGCTTGTTTGTAATTGTGGCTAGCTGACAGCCATCAGACAGCTCAAATAGCAGTGAAGACACAATAACTTGGGTTTTTAGCTCAGTTCCAGCCCACAGAAGCCCAGGGACAGGCTGGGAACTTGGCTTCAGTTCAGCCTGCTTTACCTTCACCGCTGGGATGAACCAAACTCGCTCCTTCAAATTAAGCAACTCATCTTTATCAGAGATGTGGGTTATTTTTCTGCTATGTAGAAATACCCCAGGAGGCTGCTGAAAGACCCCAGGCAGTGGTTTCCAAGCATGGGACCGCTCTTAAAATATCCCTTATTATGGGAGCACAGAGCCCATTAGGAGTCACTTCTGAGTCACACGACTGCGATGGAAAAATCCCTTTTTTCCCCATTCACAGCCGAGCTTCAAAAAACATGCTTCTTCCAGATGTGCTGAGCGTTGCAGCTGTGTGAGGTCAGGCACACGAGCCTGGCCAGTAGTTCTGAGCGTAGTACGAGGAAAGCAATCTGAGATACCTCTGTCTGAAAAGTACCGCCCATAGGGATGCAGATTCAACTTGCAACGAGCTTATCTAAAAGGAAACCCAAACTACTCTCCCATTCCTGTCCTTTCTCTTCCTAAATGAAAGTTTGCCCATAGTGGCACCTTACACGTAACCTCATGGGGGTATTTTGTCAGAGGAGCCATCAGTGACTGATCCAAAGCATATGGAAAAGGGCCTGTTTTCTAAATTATAAGACTTTTTAATTCTAGGTAATAACTGAGGCAGAGAGTTCTTCAAAAGCAAGATCGGTGTTTGCAGTTAAATCGGGGTGCTGTCCTGTCTCACGCTAGGTTTTGTTGGGATGGCTTAAAAAATGCCAAAATCATCCAACAGTCCAAGTCTCGCGGACTTTCCCCACTGTCTTGGTCCAGCAGTCGAGGTGAAAGTCTGAGACAGTGAAAATTACACTGAAAAAACTGCCTGAAGGGCCACGTCCACACTGCTCCTGGGGGTATTTCAGCATCTCCACTATGCGTGGGTTTCTCTGCTAAAAGAAAGACATTTAGTAAACTGAAAGTGCAGTCAGGTTTCAGCCCAGCACATGGGAATCGAGGCAATGGGGAGCAGGAGCCCAAAGGCACACCAGTGCCCGAAATCTACTTCCCCCTTTCTGATGGAATTTACCCCTCTAGCCTTCCACCACGTCTTTTCGTTTTTGTGAACGTACCATTAAAAAAGAAAATTGCAGCTTTTTATACTTCAATGATAGCGATATGACGCTGTGTTTTCCTGCCTCTCTCTTTTTGGAGCATGTCCAATAAAACTGGATTGTAATTTATTTGTTCCTGTATCTTTTTACTCTAAAGCAGAACCAGTAGCAGGAAATATTCCCAACCATCAGCAGAGTGAGCTGGAGGAGGCTTTTGCTTTACTTTGGGGGAAAAGTTTCAAAATTATAATTAAAAGCTTGAAATCAGTTGTCCCACAGCAAATGGAAGAATCGGAGAAAAGAGGAGGAGGAGGAGGGTGGTGGTTTATCCATTAAGTGCAAAAAATGAATCACAGTTCATTTCTTAACATAAGATTGGGGTTAATCCAAAAGCCCTTCTTCCACGGAAGGCAGGGTATTGCACAGCTCTGCTAGCTTGGGAAAAAAACCAAACCAATATTTAATTTTTGCTTTCTTAAAAAGACATAGCAAACCAAGCATATACAGGGCTCTGGGGGAGGGCTTTATCAGGATGATCTAGATTGAGGATGGGTTTCGGTGAGCTGGAGCAGAGCAACTCACCAAGCGATGCAGGTATTTTGGTCAGCCGTCATTGCAAAAGGAGAATAAAAAAGAAAAAAGGGGAAGAAAAACCCTCAGACAAACCCTCACACCTTATTGCATTTCAAAGAGTCAGACGCTTCGCTCTTCCCTGACCTCTCAACATCCCGGCTTTACATAACTCAGCGCAGAAAATGGGAAAGAGCAAGCAAGTACACGCCAGCCCAGCGGGTTTACGGGAGACGCTCACAGCCGCTTCAGCAAAACCTCACTGAAAGCCAGACGCACCGAAACACGGGAGCATCAAATCTCCCTTCACCCAGAAAATCAAAGAAGCCGCAGTAAGAAAGACCAAAGTCTGGGGACAAAACCCAACTCCTCGGTCCCTGCTGTCGCAGAGGATGTTGCAGACAGACGGGCCAAAAACTAGTGCAGGTTAAAAATAAACTCTGAGTCACCTCGATTTCTGTACACGCCTGTGTGAATGCTGAATTACACAGCACGAGTGTGAGGAATTCACACAGCTAATGACAACCTAACCTTAACTAACCTTAAAAGTTTTGAATGTATGTCTTCCAGCCTGTGCTGAAACAAAAGGCAAATAACAGAGTCCAAAAGCGGTGCTCAGAGGCAGCTGAGCTCCTGCAAACATCTCAGCTGGCCCCGTTCCTCCTCCCGTTGCACCCCCAGCCCGCCTGCCGCCCCCAGCAGTGCCCTCACCCTCCAGGCAACCCCTCTGCCGCAAATCCTGCCTCCCAAGTTGACACCCTCTCTGCAGGCAACCTTTCTGTCTGCGGGGGCAAACGCAGCCCACCTGTGACCCAGAGGAGCTTTGGGAGGACAGTGCGCGTGAGCGACGCAAGCCAAGCAAGGGAACTGTGTGGGACTGAGAGATTCTACAAGAATTGTCCTTGTTTCGGTGCTTAAACCATCATTTGCTTTACTCTTCCAAATCCTTTGTAATATTCCACTTAATTACCGTCGTCTGCAGCAACAGGCTTTCCTAGAAGAGCTGGGGAGGTAATGACTGCCTTCAACATGAAGCCTTTCTCTTTGCTTTAATTAAAACATTTGCAGCCTGTGCTCTGGTTCCCAGGTGTGACTTTGCATAGCTCTTTGGAAGTCAAAGGCAGGCTCCCTGCCTGGCCCCCGTCCACAGGATCCGGCACACATGTGCCAGTTCACATCTGCAGGCTTAGGAAAGCAAATCTCCGTGCATCTGCCATGCTTGTAACACAATTTATTTATTTTCAATATCAGCATAACCCCGGTAATATTGCTAGAATTGCTCCTGATTTGGCGTTATTATTGAGGTTACCTGCCGCTGCGCCATCACCTCTGAAATGGGCGTTCGTTGCTTCTAGAATTGCGAGCCCGGGTGCAGTTTTCCCTGCGAAACTCTGCGTTTCCAGCACCCAGGAGGTTCCCACGTCTCCAATCCCGAGGCGAGAGCACCCCCTTGCTACCGCCCAGCCGTCTCCCTTTCAGCGGGAGGGTGCCTTGCAACAGCCCGTCCAACGATCGGCTTCCCGATAGCTCACCCGAAGGCGCTGCGGGTGCTGATGACTCACACTATTGGCAATAAGCAGTGACAGGAGTGCTTGCAGGAGATGATAGTTGTGAGCGCTGGCTTTTTCCGATTGCAATGAGAAAAAAAAAGCAATACAAAACAAAAAAAAACCCCTCTGCTGCTCTGGTTCTTTCAAGTTCCCAGACAGAGAAAACGGCGGTTGGAAACACATCAACAGAAACAAGCTACGAGATGCAGCAGATACCCTTAAGCCGCTCATTTTGGATTAAGTTCCTGGACTTATTGCTCACGTAGCCGATTTCGAGAACCTTTTTGATTTAGCTGCTGGGAGTTTCATCTCTCCGCCTTGCGCTATTATCTGACATATAACATGACCGAGGTGGGCAGCCCTTTGCAGCACAAGGATGCAGCTGGGCAGAATCCAGTTTGCAGAGGTATTTTGGGTGCGAGGGAGGGGATATCTTCTCCTGTAACATGTGTCCAGCTCTTCATGGACACAAGAGGAGAGGTCCCCAGCTCTCCTGCCTTTACACCGTCCTAAAGCACGACCCAGCCTCATCATGGGGATCAAAGCTCCTGGGCAAGGGTTTACCTGAGAGCCCAAGATCAAGGGGAAAAGACTATTTTAGAAAAAATTTCCAACTGAATAATCTCAGCAGAGTGAAGGAGGAGATGGGAGGGAGCTGGAAGAAAAGTGGGTGAATTCCCCTTCACGGAACATCTCGGAGAGCCAGTAATGACGTGGAAACTGCTGGTTAAAAACGGGGGGTGGAAAAAAAGTGATAAAAATACCACTTCACAGGGAGATTTTGAACCCTGAGCCTGACACGGAGATTCAAAAGAAGAGACATCATTTCAAGCATCTTTTTAATAACTATTTTACAAGTCTCTAGTACTATTTAATGTAATTTGGAGTTATTCTGGAAAAGGGATTTACTTGCTGCTTTTGAAAGCCATGCTACCCAATTTCTCGTTCTGCAGTGAGGGGAGACAATTTTTTTGGTAAGATCCCAGAACATACTGTCATGAGACAACTTCCACTCCTCTGTTCTCTGCAAGCCCATGATCATTTAGATCCCTTTTCTGAAAGAAATCAAAAGAGCTGCACTGATAAGTAAAACCACCTTCAGCCACCACTTTCCCAAGCCAATAACAGGACATGCGCGTCCAGTCCCAGAGCTGGCAGCCTCTGAAAAGCCCCTCTTTATGCTGCCCTGTTTGCTGTGCAACATGTTAAACCCTAAACTTCACCTTGCAAAAGCTTTAGCACAAGGAACCTTACTCAAACGAGCGAGCCCTTGGCTCGCCTAAGGAAAATCGGCTCCCAGGGTATCGGGAGAATCGTGTTGCGTCCTGCTCCTGAGCGCAGACCTCAGCGAGTCGTCCCATTCAATTCTAATTTCATGACTCAGAGCGGCAGGCTTTGGTAGAGGGGGGAGCTCCCTCACTCCGTTACTTTCTTGCCTGCAAACAATGCATTTTTCAGCGCCTCGCTGTAGCCTAGGTGTGTTTGACAAGGCAAGTTGCTGCAAGGCACGTCAAGTTCTGAATTCCCGTGCCAAGCTTTCCAAGCAGATAAAAGAGGAGGCTCCCAAGCTCTCCCATCACAGGGGTTTCTGTCTCCATTGCCCTCTGCTCTTTTCCTGCCGCGCAGCTTTTATTCACCAGCCTTTTTTTTTCCCCTCTCCTGCTCTTTGCATTTCCAATTGAACAAGCCACCATGAGTCGGATCTCTTTCAGATCATCTACCGGAGGGGGCATGAGGGGCTTTAGCTCGGGCTCTGCTATCGTAGGAGGTGGCAGTGGTAACAGAAGCAGTTTTAGCTCCGTCTCTGTCTGCAGAGTTGGAGGAGGAAGAGCCGGAGGTGGAGGAGGCTTCGGAGCTGGTGGTGGCTTCGGCAGCAGAAGTCTCTATAACCTAGGTGGAAGCAAAAGAATTTCCTACAGCTCTGTTGGTGGAGGTCTACGGAGTGGAGCCGGTGGTGGATACGGCTTTGGTGGAGGAGCTGGCTTTGGTCTTGGCTATGGTGGTGGAGCAGGCGCTGGTTTTGGCTTAGGAGGAGCTGGTGGTGGTGGCGGCTTTGGGCTGGGCAGTGGATTTGGGCTGGGAGGTCCCGGATTTGGTGGTCGAGGTGGCCCCGGGTTCCCTGTTTGCCCACCTGGTGGCATCCACGAAGTGACCGTCAACCAGAGCCTCCTGGCACCCCTCAAGCTGGATATCGACCCGGAAATCCAGAAGGTGCGAACACAGGAGCGGGAGCAGATCAAGACCCTCAACAACAAATTTGCCTCCTTCATCGACAAGGTGAGACTTTGGTCTTAAACATCAAGCCACGCGTGTTATCAGTTGCCTTGGGAAAGAATAACAGGAAGAAACTTTCTTTGGATTTAGGGGCTTGCCTGAACTAATCCCAGCCGACAAACAGCGTGGGTTTGGCTGAAAACTAAGAACTGTCTTGTTTCCTCTTTGCAAGGATGAGTTTTTCAGTGCCTCATTTTATTGAAAAAGTAAATCCCCCTCCTCCCTGTAAAAAACATCCCAGGGGCTGGATTGGATCTTCTACTGATTGTAAAATGGCAAAGCTCTACACAACTCAATGGGATAACACCAACTTAAACCAGTAAGGTGGGCTGAGCATCTAGTGGGGGGAGAAACACCTAAAGTTGCAAATACATGTGTTTGGCCTGCTTAATAGCTCTTGAAAAAATCTCGCTAAACATCTCAGCTGCTTTTGATACTTTCGAGAATCCGGTGCCCTAAATTAGGAAGATCCTAGTAATTTCCCCCCGACTGTCCCAGCGTCTCTTGACCTTTTCTTTCTGTGTTGAATGATCCCTCAGGCAGTGAGGGGTTTTTTTGTGCATTGTTCACATGGGCTTGAGCATATGCCTGATTTTGTTTCTCCCCAGGTGCGCTTTTTGGAGCAGCAGAACAAAGTGCTGGAGACCAAGTGGAGCCTCCTCCAAGAGCAAGGTCACACAGTCACCAGGAAGTCCCTTGAGCCCCTTTTTGAAGCCTACATCAACAACCTCAGACGGCAGCTAGACAGTCTTATGGGAGAGAGGGGAAGGTTGGACTCTGAACTGAGGAACATGCAGGACATGGTGGAAGACTTCAAGAACAAGTAAGAAATCATGCTCTGTAGCATAGATGATTAACAGATGGGAAAATCAGGGCAGGCGGTTCATGCTTGCTGGTGCACACCTTGTGTTTGCACGGGGTTCCTCTTCCAGTTTGCAAAATGAACATACAAAAGCAAAACTTTATCTTAGAATTACCTCTAGTTATGTCAGATTTCTTATGTGCTGGCTCAGCGTTTAGCACAGAATTCACGCACCCGTGGGAAGCTGCTCCGGCGCAACAGAGGTTACGGTCTGATCCCTCGAGTCTCCCAAAATAATACACCTGGAGACAGAAAAACGCCTAAGTCTTGAGTATAATGGACATGCAAAAAGGGAATGAAACATAGCCATAAACTGCCAGCTCCAAAATCCCCCCTTTCTCTTTTTGCAAAGGAAATCCCAGCCTTCCCAGAGGGCCCCAGGCAACCTGCATGCGCTCGGCCTCGCTCAGCTCCGATCACGTGAAAGATGCTCAGCTCTTTTCTCTGACAATTTCCCTGGGGAGGCAATTAATCCCATCCTGAGATAAGGTGTCCAGGGGAGGTGGGAATGAATCATTTTAAGGACATGCCAGTCAGCGTCTGCTGACTATAAGGGACATTTAGGTGTTTTTTTCAGGCGAGGTCATGCATTTTTAGGTGACTGTAGTCTGGCGAGAACAATCTCTCCCTTATTCAACCAGCTCTGGCCAAGTGTAAATTTGAGAAAACCACCCTGGAGGCCTGAAATATGTTTATATTAGATAGTTAAGCATGTGAAGAGACAGATTTTTTTGGGGGGGATGAGGAGACGGCACTTAGCGCTGACAGGACGGACTGACATAGCTTCTGGTATGTTGTGCTTGGGTGCGTTTCAGGTCTCGGTATGTATTATAGAAATACTGATCAGGCCAAAAATGACAAATGACATTGTCTGGATTTTGGAGCTACTGCCTGGGAAAGGGAACGCATTTTATTTCAAGTCTAGAGTTGGTTCCCAGTCCACTGGCTAATTTCCACTTCTTCCCATGTCCGCTCGGAGATCCATCTCCAGGGATATCTCTGCCAATATTAGTTAGAGGACTGGCACGAACCTGCCTTTAAAATCCAGGTCTTTGCCTCAACAGCCTACATGTTTTGTCTACTTTCTAGCTAAGCCCTGCCCTGATTATCTGATGAGTGGATGTTGCTCAGAGCCATAGAAAGTTCCACAGAAACATAGTCTGAGGCATAAAGATCTGCTCTTGCACCACCACGGCTAAAGAATCACAGACTTTTTTTTTTAATTAAATGCTGCAGCGGGTTATTCAGAGCCATTAGCGTTATTATAATATCAAATATCAAATTGTTACGTTATTATATATTTGTAGGCATTGCAATGCAGCTTCGTTGAAAGCCTTTTGCATAACTTTGCTTCAGGCAAAGGTGACCAAGAATACCTGCTCCTGCTTCCTACCGAAACAGGCTCTGATCCTGCACACATTTATGTATGAGTTTGACTTTAAGGGCAGTGATTAAAATCTATTAATTTTAGCTGGGACTACTCACGCCATAGAGTCTTGCAGGCTCAGAGTCAGTAATCATTTGCCCTGCTTCTGCTTTGGACCGTAAACAGGTGGGAGTAAGGAACGTATCTGTGGGCCACAACTAATGATTTGGGACTGGAGTGGTCCCATCTCTGCTTCCCATGCTGGCTTTGCTCTTCATTTCCACCAAAACCCTCTCACTCTTTTATCCTAACAGATATGAAGATGAGATCAACAGGCGCACTGGTGCAGAGAACGAGTTTGTGGTCCTCAAGAAGGTCAGTGAACCAGGAGTTATGGGACGGACAATGAAATTAACACAGCACGCACAGAGTTCAAGCAAAGCTGGTGGGAGCTGGGGTCCTCCAGCCTCATGGCTGGGTCAGGCTATGATGTTGGCATGTCTAGGAGTAAGAATGGACATAACCTTCTCCACACTGATGGAGCTGCCCTGTTTTCTGAAGATAGTTCCTCCGGTTGCAGTTGCAAACCATCTGGCCTCTGGTGGCTCAGCCCAACTCTGTCTTGGGTCACATCCCCACGAGTCAGAGCTTTGCATTCTGCCCAAGAACCTGGTTCTGACTCACAGTAGATGTCCAACTTTACATCTAAAAAAACCCAACCTTGATCACAGCAATATAAAAACAAGCCTAAAGGATAACAGACCTGGAAGCACAGGGATGGTCCCAGTGGTGTCCTGAAGCCCCTTTAGCTCGCCGTTTCATCAGAAGTCTTTGGTTTTCTTTTCTTTAGGATGTGGATGGTGCTTATATGAACAAGGTCGAGCTGCAGGCCAAAGCAGACGCACTGGCAGATGAAATTAACTTCCTGAGAGCTCTCTACGAAGCGGTAAGCAGTCAGCTCTCCCCACGATAGCATCCTCCACAGCTCCCTGCCGTATAGGTCTCCTTGCCCCAGAGCTCCGGCCACCATGCTCAGTGCTGCACAGCAGTAAAAGAGAAGGTGGTCACTGCCTTTTTGAAATTATAATGCAGGCATAAGGTAGAAAAGGGTAAATAGATAGAGCAGGGGGAAATGCAAGAAAATGGCTCGGTGGAGAGGGCTCCCAAGCCACCTCTTATCTGCGTGGTTTCCACCCCAGAGACCAGACCATTAACTTAATTTTTTGCATCTTCTGCAGGAATTGTCCCAGATGCAGCAGCAAGTATCCGACACCTCTGTGGTCCTGTCCATGGACAACAACCGTAACTTGGACCTCAACAGTATCATTGCAGAGGTCAAAGCACAGTACGAGGACATCGCCAACCGGAGCCGGGCTGAGGCTGAAGCTTGGTACCAAAACAAGGTGGGTAACCAGAATGACAGACTGATTTCTGTGATTCATGTGGCATCATACTAGCTGAAGGGAGGCAGGACTAACGGAGGGAGGATCACAGCGTTACACCAGAGATTAATTTATTTTTTATGCATGTTGCAAAAGGCTCTTGTGTACAGATCCCCAGTGTTCACTTGTGGACCGCTACTCTTGACCAGCCTTATATTCCTTGCGGTGAAACCAAGGGACAAGATGGTTAAATGCCTTGACCCTGAGCTCACAAGGAGTCACTGGTAGATCTGGCCTTAGACACAGAGCACTCCTCTTTCCCTTCCAGGCTCTCAACAAAGAGACAACCCATAGGTGCTCTATGCAACGCAATAGCTGCTGCCTTAGCATATACTGATAACTAAGGGCAAATGCTGTTATTCCATGGGTGGGTTGCTCAGAGGAATGTTTTCCCCCACCCTTAATGTGCATCCAGACCTGCACTTTGTGCCCTGAAGTCCCCTCACCCTTCCCTGCGCCCCGTGGTGCCTAACCAGCGCTCTCCTCTTTTCTACATATCAGTACGAGGAACTCCAGGTCTCCGCCGGGCGGCACGGTGACGACCTGCGTAACACCAAGATAGAAATTTCGGAGATCAACCGGATGGTCCAGAGGTTGCGGAATGAGATCGAGAGCGTGAAGAAACAGGTAGGAGGGGATGCTCCTGCAGAGCAGCTGCTGCATGGTGGAGGGCAGGTAGGAGGTGACGGTGGCCAGGCATGGCAGAAAGAGCCAGCTCCTGGTGCTGGAGAAGGGCTTGAAGACCAGGCTTCCTCCCCTGCATTAAAGAGGGCATGGCCACCTCTCTGCACACCAGAGAAGGTCCCTCAAGTGCAAGGATGTGCTGTGACAGCCACTTTCTTGCTGGGGCAGCAAGTTGTGAGCTACTAAGCCACCCCAGCAAAGGTGTGTAGCACAGCAAAGAGATGGGGATGTCTCTCCTTTTCTTGGGGGACAGGATCGTGGCTGCAGCTCCTCAGTTAGCCACCCTGTGGCACCTTCCCAATGGCCCATCAGGAGCTCTCAGTGTCATGCTGGGAGTCAGTATCTACAACACCACAGCAATACTCAGGAGAGCAGTCTGGGGTAGCCCAAGTTAAACAACTATCTGTTTCCCTTGCTTTTAGTGTGCCAGCCTCCAAGCAGCCATCGCCGAGGCAGAGGAGCGCGGGGAGATGGCCCTCAAGGATGCCAAGGCCAAACTGTCTGAGCTGGAGGATGCTCTGCAGAAGGCTAAGGCTGACCTGGCCCGGCAGCTCCGCGAGTACCAGGAGCTCATGAACGTCAAGCTGGCCCTGGACATCGAGATCGCGACCTACAGGAAGCTGCTGGAGGGCGAGGAGAGCAGGTGAGGACAAGCACATGGACCTGTTGTGTGCTGCTTTTCACAGCAGGGCGCATCTCCTTGGGTTCAAAGAGACAGCTCACCCCAATGGGCTGGAGCACCAAGTTGGTGAAGATGTAAAAGAGCAGCAAGATGCGAAAAAAGGGCAGAGAGAGGGACACTTTAAAGTGGGAGCTTTCTAAGAAAAGATGAGTTTCTCCAGCTCTTGGAACTTGATGCACTAAGAAAAATAAGCAGTATCGCCTTTCACCTGTGATGCAGACATACCCCAGGGGAGGATAGTCTCTGCTGAAGGCCACGGAAGTCTAGTTAGATGATCCCAGTGGCTGATGTTATATCTTGTTTATGCTTTAGCATTATTGCTTACTTTCCCCTTTCCCAACAGGCTTGCTGGAGAGGGAGTCGGAGCCGTGAGCGTCTGTAAGTATCTCCCCCCCTTCCACTCCTTCTCGCTCCCCCTCCGCCACAGGGTTGGTGGTGCAGGTCCCCCCATCTTGGGCAGCCGGCAGGACCCTAAAACGGGTGTGCACTGTGTCTCCCTGCAGCCGTGATCAGCAGCTCGAGCGGGATGGGCTACAGCGGCGGCAGCTGCCTGGGCGGAGGTCTCGGCATGGGAGGCGGCGGCGGCGGCAGCTACAGCATGAGCAGCAGCGGCGGTGGCTTCGGCGGCGGCTTCGGCGGCGGGAGTGGAGGGTTTGGCGGAAGCGGAGGCGGCTTCGGTGGGAGTGGAGGGTACGGCGGGGGGCTCAGCTACGGCGGAGGCAGCACCTTCAGCTCCGGGAGCAGCCGAGGCGTCAGCTCCAGCACAGGAGGCAGCGTGAGGATCGTTTCCAAGACCACCACTAGCAAAAAGACCATCAGATAAGGATGGCGAGCACGGGGCCCCCCGGGTGGATGACGACATGTTTCCTACCTTCTGAAAGCAAGTGCTGCCCTATGAAATCAACGGTGTAAATAGCTGCGCTAGACCCTTTCCTTCCTCCGTCCTTCACCCTCCACCTTTGGGGCAGCGGGGGGAGACCAGGACCCCACCGTGAGCATCTGGAGCACCTTTGGCTAAAGCATAGGTTGTAACAAGTCACCGACAGGGCTTTGGAGAGCCGTCGTGGACGCTGGTGGTGGCCCTCTTTCAGCACAGTCCTTGTTCTTCCCTTGTTCTCCCCCTGGAGTCACCCATTTAAAGCGAAGTGGAAGCACTTTGCTGAACAGGGACAGCCGTGCTTGGCCATGCACATTCACAGAATCACAGAATCATTAAGGTTGGAGAGGACCTTTAAGACCATCAAGTCCAACCATCAACCCAACACCACCATGCCCACTAAACCATGTCCTGCAGTGCCACGTCTACACGTTTTTTTAACACCTCCAGTGATGTTCGTTTCATTCGTCCCAAAACGAGGGTGACAGCCTTGTGAAACCGTCAGGTCCTCAGCAATGAAAATAGCTCCAAGACGCTCTAAAAGCCTCTGCCTGCAACACGTGTTACAACCTCCAAATGTTTTGTCTGCAAGTAAAGATTTTTCCAGTCCCTTCTGTTTTCTCAGGCACCTGTGGGAAAGGTTATTGCTTTCTGTGTATATGAATTGCCATACTGATTTCTAACTCCTTGTCCTCATGGCTACAGCCTCTTCACTTCCAAGCCTACCATACTTTATGGTCCAATAAAGAGCATTTGTCATTTTTAAAATCTGCTGCTTTTTGGCTTTTCTTCTCTGCTGATCTGGGTATGGATGCGCGTTGTGCCCCAGCTGCAGTGGGGACTCTCCGTAGGCAGCTCATGAGAAAGAACCATTGCCTTGTGGAAAACAACCTCAGTTTTAGGACTCAGGCTCTGGCGTGGTTCTGGGACAAGCTGGGGAGTGTGGAAGGAAGGGTGGGATGGAGAGAGAACTGAAGCATGGGGAGAAAAAGCTGCCTCAGGGCTGAGCCAAAAGCTGGATTAATCCCACCGCGGTGGTTAACTGCAAAGCTGCCCTTTCTGCCCGTCACTGCAGGAGTGCAAAAGGATAGGGGAGTGGGAAAAGGAAGGTGATTCCCAAAGGTTTAGCTGGGATTCATGAATTAGCACATGTGGGGCATGGCTCAGCCCGGCCATTAGTTAACTACACAGGAGGAAATCTTACGGCAGAGGAGCCCAGCTCTGGCATCAGCACCACGGCAAGGACACGGCGAGAACATCATCCAACAGGGAGGGGAATGGAGCAGCCAAACATCGCCCTAAGCAGAAAGAACAACTGGAGGGAGGGAAGCACTAGCAGAGAGGGGTGGACACAGGGCGAAGCGGCCAATATCTGCACGTGCAGTCTTTGCACATCGAGGTTTCCCTAGCACACGCAAATACCTCACTAAATATCCCGGCTGCTACTCTGGAAGGGCTGTTTCAGGGCCTCAGCTTCACTTTGAATGAACCTGAGGTCTTCCAAGGTGCCCACAAGCACCCGGCCTCCCAATTCCCATCCAGCCCCCCCAGGGAGGTTTCAAAGACCTGCCTGGACGGAGGGTTTCAGCCGGGCTCCCACGCTGTTCCCAGGCTCCCTCCTGTGGCTCCGTGGCCATCCCCTGGCTCTTGCTCCCTGCGAGGCTGCAGGTCCAGGCGCGAATCCTGGCAGCAGTGATTGGGAAGCACGGGGCGAGGCGGGAACCCAGCCCCAAAGGCAGGAGCTGGAGCATGAACCAAGGGTGAGGAAAGGGGCCAGGGCAGGAGGGGAGCAGATGAGGAAGGACCTGCAGCCCGTCGGGGATGCCGGTCCCAAAAGGAGACTGGTTGGTGTTGACCAACCCACCCCTCATCCCTGGCAAACTCCAACTGGGGGTGCACCCAGGCAAGACCCCAGGGAGTGAGAAGAGAGGGGGGCATCAGCCATGTCTGCAAGGCAAAAGGACCTCATGCACAGCGTGCCGGAGCGCTCACCGCAGGGAAATACCTCTGAGGACCTGAGTCAATGGGACCCCGCACACTCATGGTGCTGCGCAGAGGTGTGCAAGCACTGGGCAACCCAGCGTGGAGTCTCCAGCAGGTGGGGGCCCAGAGCAAGAGAAAGGCATGGTGCCACCCTGCAAGGGCTCGAAGCCCAGACACTCCTACGGTGGGGCTGGGGTGGGGCTGACACCCACGAGTCTTCCCTCCAGTGCATGGGAAGGGGCAAGGAAACGACGGCTTTGGAAAGTCGGGGCAGCCCGTTTGCACCAGAGGAGGTTCTGCGGAGGGTGAATGGGTTGGGCTTCATTCATTTAACAGCTTGCATCAGTTTTCAAGCATCTAACCCTGTTTCTTAGACTGTTTTAAGGAAATAGAGTGAAGCTTCCAAAGCAGAGGCGTTTGTAACAGGCAGGGCATCCCAGCTGGGCTACTGTTGCTAAACAATATTTTGTTGGTGGGTTGTTTGTTTTTTTTTTAATTATTGAAAATGTCAAATATAAGTTTGTTTTGGTTTTTTTAACAGAAGTGTGCACAACACATTGCTGTGCCATCAGCCACATCAACACGTGGGCTGTCACCAACACTGAACCCTCCATGAAACTTGTTCGTGAGCCGCGCCGCCAAGCCCCTACCCCTCCCCACAGTACCTGGGCATCTCTGCAGCCTCCGTCAGCCTGGTGCCACAGGCTGCTGTCGGGTCCTTCTCCGGCAGTCTGAGGGTGAGGATGCTGCCGAGGCAAAAAAAGCGCTGAGCAGCTATCGGTCTCTTTTCTGTCCCACGGGAAGTGTTTTAGGAGCCCACCCCGGCACGGCTTCTGTGAGAAAGCAGGCAGCAGATGCAACATGTCGCCTTCCAGTCACCACCTTCTGATTTGCAGAGACCTGGAAAACTCACATATTCACGTCAAACTTGACAAGCAATTTTAGCCGGCAACTTAAACATTAGGTGAAGTATTTTTTTAAAACCAACATTTAATTTCAACATTTCCTATGGCAATGACCCTGTCTCTGGAATGCTGAAACATCTCCCCTTCACATTCCCCAAACTAAACTTTGCAGCTTTTTGACTCAAAAGCAGAATTTTCATCAAATAAAGTTATTTTGTTTTAATTTGCAAATGGTTTACACAGCCTGCAAATGAAATAAGACACGAAATGGCTGCAGGGAAGGTAACACAGGACGCAGCAAAACCAGCAGCTGAACAATATTCCCAGCTACCATCTGGGAGGCACGTTCAGCCCGAGCGTTGCTATTTAAACAGGGCAGCACTATCCTGCTGTCCAGAGCGGCTGGAGACCGGAGTCCGGCTGCATGCGATGCCAAGCACCGTGGGACAGCAGCGGGGACCTCCGGGCTCACGTGCAGTGCAATATAGCACTGCATGGTAAATAAACATGAGGCCCCATAAAATTGGTGCATCGTGACTGGATACACTTTCCAGGACACAGGAATAATCCTTGTTTATCTTACCGGCTCTGAGGAGAGCGTTGTGCAGATCCCGTTTGTTTTAATAGGGAGAAATTAAACTTCGCACAAGTGCTACGGCTCTTTGCAAGGAAACTCGAACCAGGAGCAGCGCTCGGTGCAGGATGGAGCTGAGGGACATGCCACGTGCAGGCACACAGCTGATCTGAAATAATGGGACTTTCCAGCAACACCGCTTCCAGGGCTTGGTTTTCTTTATCGGGAGAAAAGATGTACCCTGGGGCCATGAGAAAGGACGAGATGCTACAACACTGCTGAGATAACCTGCAGTGTTGAAAGATTTTGCTTTCCACGTGGAGCTCGGTGGAGATCACGGTCCCAGCAGCCCTACTCAGGGATTAAAGCTAGGCTCAGAACGCATCACAATGCCATTGGGGATATTTAGGTTTCTTCGGGTACCACCATCTAAGCACCAGTGCTGCATGAAAAATAGGATGAAGGAGGTATCAGCTCATACCCACCTAAGGTCAGAGGCTCTTTCAAGATGCAACAAGCCATTGGGGGAAATGAGACCTCCCCGCTCTGTATAAAGCATCTGGCAACAACAGCAATAAAGAAGGCAAAGTTATTCCAAAACCCTGGGCTGTATCGGTGTCTCTGTGCTAGCACAGAAAACAATTATCTGGAGAAAGTAGGTCACACCTACACTTCAAAGTCATCTAGTAGTTATAGCTGACTGGCCTCCAGATACTGCTGGGAACAGGCTCAAAGGACTGCAACACCCATCATGGGGCAACACCTATGGGAAAGCTTCTGAGGAGTTCATCCTAATTCATCCCTTCGGGAAATGAGATTCATGGACACTCGCTTCCCGCTCAGGAGGTCTTTTAGAGGTCCCCGTCCCCACAGCACAGGGATGCCGTGAGTTCCATTGCCCCCTGTGGAAAAAGCTCAGGGTGACCAGCAGGACTTCATTAACTTGGGATGAAATAGTAAATTACGGTCAAAATGAGTAGGGTTTGAATTTAGGTTAGCAACCCAAGTTTAACCCAAAGGCTTTAATTTAAGCAATTAACCTAAATTACAGCCTTGACTTTACTGATAATTAAACTGAGATTAGGTAGCACAGGTGAACCAACCCAAGTTAGTAAGACACGCTCTTGTTTTACAAATATATGCATTTTTGCAAACAAAACACACAGAGGCACTTCTAAAAATGTCAGCCTCGTCTAAGAAAGGGCATCCATCATCAGACGAAGGCTTCTGAGGCGGATGCTGAAGAGGAGCAGCGGTGCAGAGAGATGCAGAGGAGGTAATGAAAAGCTGTTGGAGGTATCCCCTGTTCCCTGGCTGGGTACACAGAAAATGGTTCAAATTTCTTACTGAAGGGGCTGCAGTTGCCTTTATTGCCCTGATAGAGTCAGAACTCACTTTCCTAATCTCAAAGGAGAGTTATTACCTTGATATCAGCATGATGCCAGAACCAAGCTCAGCCAAGACTTTACTCCCAGGTTTACAGCATGGTGTAAAGGGATCTCCTGCCTTTTGGTCTGGGACTTGCACGCGCTGCTGCCTGCCCCCTCTGCTCAGCCTGGTAGGAAGAAATGAGATGGGGAAGGGAAGAAAAAGGCTTCGGAGCCTGCTCAACCTCGCAGACGGCCTCTGCCATGTCAGGGGGCTCTCACCTGGCGGGACCTGCCCAAACACCGCTCCCTTTGTTTGATTAGGAGGAAAAACTACAGAGCAGCTTGAGTGAGCACAAGCATTATCCTCTGGTGGAGGAGGAAGAGTCCATATCAGAGCAAGCTATCTGCATCAGAGCAGCAAATTCATTACATGCCTGGAGCTGCAGGGTGCATGGGAGACACTCCCCCAGGAGCTACCTGGAAACCCTGTGTTTCATCAACAGAGCAGGGTGGGGGCCCCCCTTGCCATCACCCCATACCCCAAACCTGTAGCTACAGCTCCTTGTGCTCACAGTTCTGCCTTTTGTAATTACCTCTCAAATTCCTTCCAGATGAGTGACAACCGCATCACCTCCACCCTAGTGCAAATGTGAAATGGAAAGAAATTAATTTCTTTTTACTTGGTTGGAGGAGCTGTATTATTACTATTATTAACAATGGACTCCAACGCAGTTGGCGTATTCTTTAGCCAAAAAAGACAAGTTTCATATGTAAAAGCAGCCTGAGGGGAAAAAGGAAAGTACTGACGCACCACGCTGTTAGTAACCAAGGGTGGGTTTCAGCCTGGCTAACTCTGCACACCCTGAGTCAGCCATCTGGTCTACCTACGTAGTGATGGTGAAGGTGGAAAGCCATCTTCAGGGGCCTCTCCGTCCATCTGCCTTAGGGTGGGAGAATCTGCCATTTGGCGGTGATCTCCACTGACTACACAAGAATACAGAAAATCTTTCAGGTAGTCAGTTACCTGAGATGGATAGCACCTAAGAGAGCAATTCCCAAAGGAGCCGTAGGCATTTAAGAAGGCGGGCAACTTGCATCTGTCTTTGCGTATCTTGCTATCTGGGACTTTTGTATCTATATGAATCAAGCACGCTATGCGGGGAGGAAATCAATATCTCATGCATTCAAGTCATGACATCTGTCAACTGGTGGGCAAAACCCTAAGGCTGATCAATAATCCACTGCCTTTCAGATGCAGACCTGTTGGTTGCAATCCATTTACTTCCAGTTCCCATGAGTGCAAGTGTGCAGACAGTCAGACCCAACGAGACAGCCCCCCGGGGCAAAAAATTGCAGAATTAAGCCCTTCCTTACAATAAAAGGTCAGTTGTGTAACAGACACCAAAATAAACTAACAATTGCTATTTATTCCCCCCTTCATTTAAAACCTCAATTGCAAACGCAATCCATCTGAAAGAAAGCAGCTGGGGAAACAACGGGACAGAAAGTACTTCTGGGAGTTTCCTTTGCTGGCTACCTTGCAAGACAGGGGCAGATCGAAGCACAACACCCCTCCACCGTAGTGATTCCTCAATATTACGTTATTCCTGTACGGCAGCCAGCAGCTGCTCGGACTCGCAGACAATACGAGAGGAAGCTGTTCGGGGGGGATGCGTTTGCAAGTTCACTCTCTTGTATAAATAAATTATGTATGAATCATCTTTTCCTGAACAACCCGAAACACGATGAGGGCCAGAAACACTTGCCATCTGTCAAAATTAATTATTTTTCACATTTTTCTGTTCGACTTGTTACTCAAACCGCCTGCCATGCTAAATGCAAAGCAAAGGGCTGCGCTGGTCCCTGCAGCTGAGAAAGGAAAGATCCAGGTTGTCTTACTGCATCCAGATTGCTGTGGATCTGGGCAGAGGGAATCCTACAGAGCACTTTTCGAGTGGATTCAAGCACACAAGATCACACTTTCAGATGTGCAGTGCTGAAAAAGCTGATTAAATCTTTGGGAAACTACGTCGTGTTTCTAAACTGTGAGTTGGGAACAGCCCCGGAGCACTCCATTTCCATAGAGCCAGTGGATTCAAAGCAGTTCCCATTCCCACAATCTTTTCTCCTCTTTTTTTTCTTTGTTTGTTTGTTTGTTTGTTTGTTTCTATCCTGGTAAAATACCGAAATCCGAATCTTCAAAGCTGGGGTACTAGCACAACTATTTGTGATAGAGCTCAATGGCAGCTGTCAAAATCCGCACATGAACAAAAGACCTTGTCAAAACATCTCATTTTCATTCCTGTATTTTTTTTAGTGACAGAAGAGTAAGTCTGCAGAAGCAGGATTTTCAGAAGAGATCAGCTCAGGGAGCTCAGCCTGTGTAGGGATGGAAGCAAAACTATTTCTGCAGGTACATTTTGGTGGCATAGAGGGGACCGTGCAGCACATATCACAAAACCCAGGACACAACAATTTACTGCGGGACTTGCTGTAAAACACCGCTCAGCCTGACACAGATCCCTTTCCTAAAACACAAGGGACTATAACTTCTCAAAGCCCTGCTTGGGAATAGAAAAGGGGCAAAAGCAATCCCGAGGGATGAAGTTTTCAAATGAGAGAAGTGTTGAGTGACAGGCATTTTGAACGGTGTTTTCCTCCCCGTGCCCAACGTGACTCATTGCAACTTTCAAACGCTTTGATACGGCGAAGAGTCTGGCTGTCTACAAAGACAGCAGAAGGCGACAGTTATTCCCAAACAATACCACTGTTGCTCAGAACCTGGCTATATTATTTCAGAAGGGCGTGTGTGTGGAGTGAGTTCACTCTCCAGAATGCTGTTGGACATGCCAAGCCTAATTAATCAGAAAGACGATCCACCTCATCAAACCCATCCCAGTCTCATACATGCATAAAAGGGCTCTCCTGAGCCCGTGGAGAGCACAGGTTCATCTTTCTCCTTTCCCTCCTCCTCCTTGCTCCAGGCCAGCACCTTTGCTCCTTTATTCTTGCTGTAGCATCCATCCCAATCCACAAGCCAACAATGTCTCGCCAGTCCACCGTGAGGATTCAGAGAGGAAGAAGTGGCTTCAGCGCTGCTTCGGCCATCGTCCCAAACACCTGCCGCACCAGCTTCAGTTCACGCTCTGTCACCCGCGTCGGAAGCTGCAATGCTGGCAGCGGGTTTGCTAGGGTTGGTGGTGGCTTTGGAAGCAAAAGCCTCTACAATGTTGGTGGATGCAAGAGGATCTCTGTGGCTGGAAGGGGTGGTAGCTTCTATGGATCCGCAGGTTTTGGTGGTGGCGCTGGTAGCGTGTACGGTGGTGGCTTTGGCATGCCAGCTAACCTTGGCTATGGATACGGTGCATTTGGTGGTGGCATGGGTGGCCCTGGATTCCCAGCTGGGGGAATCCACGAAGTCTCGGTCAACCAGAGCCTTCTGAAACCTCTCAACTTGGAGATTGACCCCAGCATCCAAAGGATCCGAAAAGAGGAGAAGGAACAAATCAAAACCCTCAACAACAAATTTGCCTCCTTCATTGACAAGGTGAGACATGAGCTTCCCTAAATATCTTGCCCTGATTTTTTTGATGGGGACTCTTTTCTTAGCTGCTTTACGAGCACATAAGCTGATCAAGAAGGAATAGAAGCGAGGAATGAGACTGGAAGATGCCCAGTCCCCAGAAACTCCAGGGAACGCCACCTGCTACATAGTGGTTGCTATGAATTAATCATCCAGTATACGAGGTCCTCCTCATTTGCTGCTTGACATCTCATAGGCAGTGGAGAAAGCAAGCTCTAGAAGACAATCCTATCCTTCTGGAGATGTTGGGCTCTCGCCATTGAGCATTACAGGAGCCTTGATAACGTCTTTTAGATTGTTAAAGTGAGATGCAAGCAACCCATCTAAAATGACCAAGAAAGGAATCACATGAATTGGCATTAGGGAGAAGTAAGCTTCTCATTGCTTGAATTTCCTCTAAGGCATTTAAAGCTATCACTGCAACAGTACCAGCATGTTTGGACTGTTAGTTCAAAATAGCAAAACCTGATCTGACACTGCCTGCCCACTTAATTTCCTTGTTAACTGTATTAGATGCACAAGAGCATCTGCTTGATTTCTGCTCTGGTTGAGCAGCTCCTCTTTGGTTTCAAGGAAAATGCTACATTATTTTGGAGCTTTTGTGGGGTGGGGGAGCTATGCTGAAGGGAAGGAGAAATAGTACTTTACTATTGTTTTTTTAGGAAGAATGCAAACCCTGTTTTGCTCCTTATCTGATTTTACACGCACTCTTCACACAAAATGCGGGCACCTTGTCTTGATTTAGCAAAGCATTGAAGGGCAAGCACAGTGCAAGAAAATCAGTAGTCATTCCAGAGTTTGTTTGTGATAATGAGCAGGGTCCCTGCAGTCAAATAGCAAATTCCTTCTTCTACCAGAGGAGAATTTGGCTATGAAAACCAGCTGGAAAGCATACTTCACCACCGCAGCTAGTACTGAGATCCCACATTTGCAAGGAAAGCTCCCCATAATCTCTGCTCTTTCAAAACATCTTCAGGATATTTCTGCCTGCAGGTCCGATTCCTGGAGCAACAAAATAAAGTGCTGGAAACCAAGTGGAGCCTGCTTCAGGAGCAGGGGACGAAAACAGTTAGGAACAACTTGGAGCCGCTTTTTGAGACTTACATCAACAACCTCAGGATGCAGCTGAACAGTTTGCTGAGTGACAAGGGAAGGCTGGAGGGAGAGCTCGTCAACACACAGTACCTGGTTGAGGATTTCAAGAAGAAGTAAGTCTATTGAGCTGGTGTTCTACTTACCTAGGTAGGTGCAGCCTTTCTCCCTTCAACGTCCTTAAGCCAACTGGGGGATCCAGGAGAGTCTGGGACACAGGAATTCCCGACAGTGAAGGTTGTGACATTTTCTCAAGATAAATGGTAACGGAGTAACAGATCCAAATACACAAACATTTAGGGAATAATTTAGAATATGATCAAAGACTTATTAACTCAATTGCCTACTGCAAAAAAAGAAAAAAATTACACGGTAGGTCTGAGAGTTTCGGGACAGCATGCTTAATTTGCTTAAGACAGGCAGAAGGAGTATGACTAATGGCCAGAAATAGGAAAAAAAGAATAGATTCTTGAAAATTTTTTTGATGTACTTGTTTTAACTAGTTTAGCCTAGGAACATGCTCATGGTCTCTTATTCAGATGCTCTGTAGGAGAAAAGAACATTGTATGCAAAATGCTCTTAAGGAAGTTCATTCCAGCAAACTAAAATCACCTCCGTCTGTTACTTGCCTAAACAAATGCTCCTTCTGCCTCCCTCCATTAGGTATGAAGATGAAATCAACAGGCGTACAGTTGCAGAGAATGAATTTGTGACACTCAAGAAGGTGAGAGCAAATTACAGAATACCATCTGATGACTGTTTGTAGAGCTCTAATCACCTATTCATTCACAATTCCATCCATATTCCAAAAGCTTCTTTTACGGTTTCTTCCCTGGACTGTTATTGCAGAGATAATGTGTGTTCCTGACTTGCTAAGAAGAGCTTAAAACACATTACCTAAATCTCTCGTCCTCCAGGATGTAGATGCTGCCTATATGAACAAAGTGGAACTACAAGCCAAGGTAGATGCGCTGACTGAAGAAATTAACTTCCTGAGAGCCCTCTACGAAGCAGTGAGTACAACCAGCTCCCAAGACATTTCCACCCTCAGTTAAGAGCTTCCCTCCCTCCGTTCCTCTGAAAGCCTGCAATTTCTTCCCCCAGGAGATGCTAAATCCTCTACCTCTTTAGAGTTATACCAACCGTCTTAGCTGTTTAGATAACAATCTGTAGCCTCTCCCAGGTCTGCATGCTCATCTGAAAGGATGAAAAGGCACCTCTCAAGTGAATTAGCTCACCTAAACCCCTGTGCACTTTGCAGGAGCTGTCTCAGATGCAGACCCAGATCTCCGACACCTCTGTCGTTCTCACCATGGACAACAACCGAAACCTGGACCTCGACAGCATCATCTCGGAGGTCAAAGCGCAGTACGAGGACATTGCCAACAGAAGCCGAGCTGAAGCAGAGTCCTGGTACCAAACCAAGGTGAAGAAACTGGGGGTTTCCGTGCTCTTATCTTCATGTCTTGTCTTGAACAGATAAAGACTGACTCTTCCAAGAAAAGCTTCTCAAATATTGCGTCTTGCACAGCAGCACTCCAGCTGCTAGTCTGGGCTTGAGGAGGGACCCATGCTTTCAGGCACCTGGGTTACTCCAAAACCAATGGATTTTACCTTGGGTGATTGCTCCTCTCTCTGTGACAGTACGAAGAGCTGCAGGCTACAGCAGGCAGGCACGGGGACGACCTCCGTAACACCAAGCAGGAGATCTCCGAGCTCAACCGCCACGTCCAGCGGCTGCGGTCTGAAATCGACAGCGTGAAGAAACAGGTAAAAGGCAGCAAAATCCACACTTTTAACCAATTTACCCCCTGACTTGCAAGGGAGAGGAAGGAAAACATCAGAGACAACCTAGGCAAGTTCTGCTCAGTTTGATCCTTTTTCTCTCAAAAAGAGAGCTGTCACTAAAAATGGTTAAGCTGATGGTACTGGAATAAGACCTTGTGATTTCAGAGTAGATAAAGAACAAGTCTAGGTCTTGTATGACTGGGGATTTCTCTTCTGTAGTGCGCAAATCTGAAAGCGGCGATCGCGGACGCAGAGGAACGTGGGGAGCTGGCCCTCAAAGATGCCAAAGCCAAACTGGCCGAGCTGGAAGATGCGCTGCAACAGGCCAAGGCAGACTTGGCCCGGCAGCTCCGCGAGTACCAGGAGCTCATGAATGTCAAGCTGGCCCTGGACATCGAGATCGCGACCTACAGGAAGCTGCTGGAGGGCGAGGAGTGCAGGTGGGTGGTAAACACAACCCTTCTAGTCCTGATGTTGGAGGAGCAAAGCAAGGCGAGCACTGGAGATGCTCAGCATTTCTGAAGTGCTGAACAGGGTATTAGGAGGTGGGGACACGAGGGAAGATTGTCCTAGCTAATGGAAATAACATTGCAGGAAGCATCCCTGAATTACGCCAAGTTTTTATTTTTCTTCCCAAAGGTCTTTAGGATATGTACCCTATTTACCTCCCCCCTGAGCATCAACAGACTTCTTATCCTCCCTCTTACCTTGTTGCGTTCTGTCCCCAACAGGCTGGCTGGAGATGGCGTCCCAGTGAATATCTGTAAGTCTCTAAAAATATATGCAATTACCTCACTTAAGCATTAGTGTGTCTCTGCACCGAAAAGGCAATGCCCAGAGGAATTGAAAGCTTTTCCTTCTCCTTTTTGCAGCCGTGACCAGAACAACTGTGGGAACGGGATACGGAGGAGGAAGCAATCTCAGCATGGGAGGGGGAATCTGCAATATGGGCAACAGCTTCAGCTGTGGAAGCGGTCCCGGGGTTAGCAGCACCACCCTCGGAGGTGGCAGCAGCTCCAGCGTGAAGTTCGTCTCAACCTCCTCCACCAGAAGAAGTTACAGAAGCTAAAACTTTCCTTTCAGACGCCGTCACTCGCCAGAAAACACCTTAACACTGGTCCTTTACTAAAGCATAGTTGGGGTCAGCAGAATGAGGGCCACCTAAACCCTATGTCTTGTCATACAGGAGCCTCACTTTAGGAACTCTCTCTCAGCTGTGTTGTCTAGCACGCATCGTGTAGGGCTCTGCTATTGAACATGAGTCCAACTGTTTTAAATTTGCAACTTGCTTGTTACAGCTCAGCATTTTTGGGCCGGATTTTGTATATAAAATGTGTCCCATGACTGTTTGTCTCTCTTCACTTTCTGGTGTTTGTCTAATAAAAATGCGTATGTAATTTATTCTATTGTGTGGGCCTTTTAATTAAAGACATGGAACAGCAAATGCAAATGCAGATAACAAGCACTTTTCTTAGGGCCCTGCCCAGTTTAAGGTGCAGATTTTTACTCCTCGTTCACATTTCCTGAATCTCTCCATTAGCAGGCAAAACACGCAGGCACAGCGAAGCACCAAAGGGAGGTTTGCAGTTGATTTCAATGTTCTCCCCACTGTGCGAGCAAAACACCTGGGAGCTAAACACCGGGCACGCCAAGGCAAGAGTCAGGCACAGGGGAAAAGGTCTAAGATTCATTTACTCTGCAGCTTCCAGCCAATACAACATCCAACAGCCTGGCTCCCAGGGGGTACAAAGGGCAGTGCCAAGTGTGTGATGTGCCTGCATAAACTTCTAACAATAGGGAACTAATTACTAGGGGAGTCAGAGCAACCACCCGACTTGTTCAAGTATATCAGTCCATCTCAAAACCCCTTTTACGGTGAGCTGCCTCACCTAAACGGAGATGCCAGCAGTGCAAACATCTGCCTGAGTGGGTTGAAAGCGCTCCTTTTCTGTTCAGAGCACTGGTCGCACTGTTTTAAGTGTTTGTCTTGGGTCTTGATGCTGATGTTCCCTCTCCTTTGACTATAAGCAGGTGGAGGATCTGGTCCATATGCATTCACATGCGACGTTGAATTAGATATCGCTCATCCAATAGCTATAAAAAATATCCAAGAATGGGATACCTGTTGGGAAGTGAAAGTCTTCAAGATCCAATGTTTCTTCGCATTCCTAGAACACACTGGAGACAAGATCTTGCTTTGAGAAGGTGGAGAAAAACCAGAGGAGGTGTAGCAATTTTAGATGTGGTTCTGACTAATCGGGAGAAATTAATTGAGAAGTAAACGCAGAGCATCATCTGGCTGAAAGCTACAGAGTGACAGATCTCATTGCTGGAAGATCAGTTGAACAAATAGATGTGATTAGAAAAAAAGTCCCACCCCTCGCCCCATGTATTTCAATAAGTTCAAGCGATGGGTAGAGAAGCACTCTTAGGAAAATACTCGAAGAGATGGGCAAATACAGGGGAACTGGCAGTGCCTGAATGATAGACTGTATTTGGGTTTTCCTTTGAGACCAGCAGTTTCCCATCATTTTCTAGGATGCCCTGGACTCTGCATGTTCCCCTCTGTATCCCTCAGGAAATCTCCTTCCCAGAAACTTGCAGGCTTGGTTATGGGTCTGCTGCGGCTCTCCACTCCTGCTCCACCACCTCTCCCTGCTGAATGCTCACAGCGGCTTCCTGAGAAGGAGCAATATCCTCACTCTGAACAGCAGCCTGGGCACGGTTGAGGAACGGTCTTCTTCACTGCTGCCCAAACACACTCTCTAACCAAGGAGGATATAATGTATATAGCCAACAGGCACATCAGACGGGTGCCATCCATTGCATCAACACCTGGGTCATAACACAGAGATTACGAAGCCCTTTATCTAGCATGGGAAAGGCTGGGGCCAGAATATTCGTTCTCCCAGGGCATCCCTTTTTAAACCAGATACAAAAAAACTACCTGGCAAAGGTTCGTGTCTCTGGATACATGACCAATGTACAGCTGTCCTTGCTCCAGAACAGGGCTCTGGTCTCCACGTACGTAACCTTCTGCATCCAGTCCTGCTGGGCAAGTTAAACAGATGTAGCGATGACCTGGGGCTTATATTTCAGTGGGAGAGAACAGCCCTCGTTAATTCTAGCACAGCCCAGATTAAAGCCTTAGTCATAATGAAATGAGTGGTGCTTGCACTCAGGGGCTTGAATTTGCAATGCGTGGAGGGAACTGATTGCTAATTGCTACCTATAACGTTTTTATGGAGCTCTTTAGGACAGACAGTCCTTAGTCACAGAAGCTCCTCTCTCTTAAAAGCTGCTGCTTGTTGTAATGCACAGTAGCTGAAACACTCCCAGAACAGTTATTTTAGCGTCGTTGCAGGGTGTGTAATGGAAACATTAGAAGAATAGAGAGGAAAATAGAAAAAAAAAACCCCAAAACCAAAAACCAACAGCATGGCTGAAAGGCAAAAAGAGCTGACGGGCATCTGCAAATTACCTGCCTGGGACCTTCTGGTCAAACTCACTTGACCGCGCAGCCTCCACGTGTGAACGGCAAGCACAAGCGCACACTTGAAAGATGCATCCACGAACACCGCTCCATACCCCAGTGCCTGCACGTGTCTTTTCAAAAGCCGGGGAAAGCTACGACTTCCCAGCAATGCTCTGCAGGTGAGCTGCTACCTCCTCTGATGGATAGGTGTTCAGCTCGGGCATGGGCATCCACAAGAGAGACATACCTTGGCAAACACAAAGGGCTGCAGGGACCAAGAGAAGCATGTCCATCCCTGGGCATCCAGACAAGATGCTGGGAGTGACTTTTGAGCACCTTGCCTGCTCTGGGATAAGTACCCATGTGTACACTGCTACCACACAGCGTGCGCAGGGCGAGTCAAGACAGCATGTGTCTTTCACCAGAGAAATGCACTGTTTGACTTTTCCTGGGTGCTATGCGGAATAAGAGTAGAGGGAGTTGCCTGTGAACAATGTCATAAGCCCAGATCCCAAGCACCGAATTTCCTTGTGAGTAAGAGATATCGGAGGGGAAAGACAACAGACGTGGGGAGGGCAGCCTGGGAACAGGCTTCACACCGTGTAGAGACAAAGTCACTCCATGAGTCAGGAAACACAAAAATCTGTGAAGGTGAAGCCCTGAGAAATCGCCAACTCAGGTTTTGTGTCGTCACAGACAACGGCAACTCCCTCCCAGGTCATATTCTGCTATTTCATCATTTGTTGTGAGTTGGAATCAGGATGAAACTTAAACACTTTTTGCAGAAAGAAAATACCGTTCATAAAATTACCTTCCATGTCCTTCCCACTCCCCAGCTGGTTTTTGATAGCTGGTGGTTCAAGACTTCCACTAACGCCCCATCACCACCCTGGCTTTCCCTCCGTCACCTCTTTCTCCCTTCTCTATCGGTTCCGGTTTAAATGACTCTTGTTTGGGCATGAGAAGAAGAGTCCAGAATTTCCGACAAGTCGGGGCCTGAGGTGCTGATGCCCCGCTGGGGTTTACTCAAAACCACAGCAGCAGGAAAACACAGACCCGCAATAACAGATTTCTCAGACCTCGGACCACTGCGCCGTGAAATATGTGCCTTTACGCAACAGAGGGATTGATTCATCCATGAGAGAGAGATGAGCGAGCGCTTGCCCAACATGGGGAACTATCTACTGCAGAGGTGAAAGGAGGGAGTGGGAAAGGGATGGCGGCGAACAAGAGTTGAGCAGGCAGTATTTAGTGTTTTCTCAGATATTTCAACAGCCAGATCATGACTGTCACAAAAAATGCAACTCTGCACTTTGTGAGTGCTTCATAGGTGCTTGTGCTCATGGTGAACTCACCGTCAGCTTTGCTGCTGGGTGTGCCGAGCCCAGTTAATCAGTAAGATGAGCACCACGCTAGACCCATCCCCAGCTACTAAGGGTATAAAAGGGCCAGTCCCAGCCTGGGGGAGCACAACTTCACCTTCCTGCCTTCACCCACTTCCTCACTGCTTTATTCTTTCTACCGCTCTCGCCCTGTTCACATCAGTTGCCATGTCTCGCCAGTGCGCTGCAAGGAGCCAGAGCAAAACTGGCTTCAGTGCTGCTTCTGCCTTCATCCCAAATGCCAGCAGCACCAGCTTCTGCTCGCGTTCTGCATCCCAGGGTGGAAACTGCGGTACCACTGCTGGGTTTGGAAGATATGGTGGAGGTTTTGGAAGCAGGAGCCTCTACAGTCTTGGTGGATGCAAGAGGATCTCCGTGGCTGGAAGGGGTGGTGGCTTCTATGGACCTGCAGGTTTTGGTGCTGGCACTGGGATCTCCTGTGGTTTTGGTGGTGCAGCTGGTGGTGCCTTCGGGTTTGGCGGTGGCATGGGTGGCCCTGGATTCCCTGCTGTCCCAGCTGGGGGCATCCATGAAGTCTCAGTCAACCAGAGCCTTCTGAAACCTCTCAATCTGGAGATCGACCCCAACATCCAGAGCATCCGTAAGGACGAGAAGGATCAGATTCAAACCCTCAACAACAAATTTGCCTCCTTCATTGACAAGGTGAGAGATAAGATTTCTTGGTTATGCTGTGTTGATTCTTCAGTGGGGAAGCACAAACAAGGGCAAGTTATATATTTATCAGCAATTTTGCTGCTCTTGTACTGCCATTTCTAACATCAGCAGCCTGGGAATAAAACCTGAGGTGTTCCGGGTTTCAGACCGTTCGTCCCTCACATTAATGCTGAGATGAGACCAGTCCAAAGGGGGAAAACGGTGATATAGGATGTAAGGAAGCAGAGTTTGCAAAGAGAGCAGGAATGTTAATGTCAGATTTGCAGTACTTGCTTGCTTCTATAAATTGTCAGCTGAGAGCTCCCACCTTTCAGCAAGTGAATCTTTGCAGGATTGTACCTTGCCTCTCTAAGGAAAACCATCCTAAAATCACTGTTTCTGAAACATCTCCTTTCTCCATCCAGGTCCGATTCCTTGAACAACAAAACAAGGTCCTGGAGACCAAGTGGGCCCTTCTGCAAGAACAGGGGAACAAAACAGTCAGAAACAACATTGAGCCCCTCTTCGAGACCTACATCAACAACCTCAGGAGACAGCTGAACAGCCTGCTGACAGACAAGGAGAACTTGGGAGGGGAGCTGAGCAAGGTGCAAAGCCTTGCTGAGGACTTCAAGAACAAGTAAGTCTATCCGTTTGTGGTCTGCCTGGAGAGCAAGGTGGGCTGCGGCAGATGCCAGCTCTCTGTTGAATCTGAGCAATCAAACAAGGAAAGAAGGCCTTTTTGCTGATACAATCTTCTGAGTAAGACCCAGGTTAAGTTTAATATGAGACATATTCAGCCTCAGTTCCCCATGGCTGAAAGTCACAGGCAGAAAATTATAGGGCTAAGAGACCAAGGTACAAAACCGTACATACAGAAAAAATAAGAGGCTGGTCCTGAAAACACGAAATAACTTTTGTACAAGCCTAGACCAACCCTTCATTTCCATCCCGCAGATACGAAGAGGAGATCAACAAGCACACAGCTGTCGAGAACGAATTTGTGATCCTGAAGAAGGTGGGTGCATGCACGCTGTGCCTCCCAGCCCGGCATGAGCACAGCAAGAAACACATTCTTCAGCTTTTCCTCTGCTTCTCTGCAAACCACTTCATTTTTGTGATGTGTTTCCTCTTCTAGGAGGTGGACGCTGCCTACATGAACAAGACAGAGCTGCAAGCCAGGCTGGACTCCCTTATGGAGGAGATAGATTTCCTCAGAGCCCTCTATGAAGCTGTAAGTACCAGCATTTACAACCTTCTCCCAGTTTCCAATGTCCTTGCCTTCCTTTCCCACTTCAGAGGCTCAGGACTGATTATTTTTCACTCTGTTGCACTAAATAATCCAATGCTTCCTCCATTTCATCTGCTGTCTTAACCCTGCCTGAAACGACCTTGGAAAAATCACTTTGTCCACCCAGTGCTACCCTCTAACTTGGGGGGTTTCCTCCCTCTGAGCAACATTCGTGTTTCATGCCTGCGGCTCACCGAAATACCTCCTGCTATTGCAGGAACTGTCTCAGATGCAGACCCAGATCTCCGACACCTCTGTCATCCTGACCATGGACAACAACCGCAGCCTGGACATGGACAGCATCATTGCAGAGGTCAAAGCGCAGTACGAGGACATCGCCAACCGGAGCCGGGCAGAGGCCGAGTCCTGGTACCAGTCCAGGGTGAGTGCCTAGGAAGGCTTCTGCAATGCAGAAACCACACTCCCCCCCCCAAATCCCCACGGGGAGATGGGTCCCACTGCGATTTTTATAACACAGGATGTCTTCAGATTTAATAATCCTATAAAGTTTGGAACTGCTAATTTGGGATTGAGAACATACACATACTTTTGAGTGCGAACACCCACATACCCACATTCTGCTTGGCTTTAAAACCAATATATTTTACCTTGGGTGATTGCTCCTCTCTCTGTGACAGTACGAAGAGCTGCAGGCTACAGCAGGCAGGCACGGGGACGACCTCCGTAACACCAAGCAGGAGATCTCCGAGCTCAACCGCCACGTCCAGCGGCTGCGGTCTGAAATCGACAGCGTGAAGAAACAGGTAAAGGGCAGTGTAAATGCATAAGACTTAGCTCTTACTGTGGTCTAACCTCTTGGTTGTTCAGCCAACTCCAGGGAATACAAATAAATGCATCTCACCGAGTTCTGCTGGATCGGGAATGAACATGATAGCATTTCTCTCAGTGCAGTAACATCACTAAGAGTAACTTAATGCAATAATAGTAAACGTAAGGAGATGTTAAGAAGTGTGGAGTTAGATTAAATCCAGGCTGTGACTTGGCCCAGAACATGGATGAATTCAATGATTGTTAAGATCACACCTATAGATGTTAATGCAACCTATTATGCGTCTAGACCAGGCATCATGACCTCAGGGTACACAGAACTGGTCTATGCTCTAGATAAGGAATGCAACCACTATTTTTCCTCCACAGTGTGCCAGTTTGCAGACGGCCATTGCAGATGCTGAGCAGCGAGGGGAGATGGCCATCAAGGATGCAAGGGCAAAACTGGCCGAGCTGGAGACAGCTCTGCAGAAGGCCAAGACAGACCTGGCCCGGCAGCTCCGTGAGTACCAGGAGCTCATGAACGTCAAGCTGGCCCTGGACATTGAGATCGCGACCTACAGGAAGCTGCTGGAGGGAGAGGAGTGTAGGTGGGTGCAATTTTATATCCCAATTTCCAGAGGTGCAATGGAGTTGCAGACCCTTGTCAGGTTTAGAAGAGATCCCTGTGCTTCCCACATTCAGAGGACTTGAATCCTGTTTAAAGGCAAGCAATTGTCCTCAAAGATGAGCTATTTGGGAAGATGGTAGCCTTTTGCACAAACTTTCCACCATCCACCAAAAATATTCCAAGGAAATTCTCCTGCCTTTTCAACCAGCTCCTGTTCATGGGTTCCCCTTGAATTCTTACGGTCTCATTTTGCTCCCTAACAGGCTCTCTGGAGAAGGTGCCGGCGCAGTGAATATCTGTAAGTAACTTTTAAAGATAAGTTTTGTGACTTTTGCATTTGTCTCCCTGCCACTCAGAGCCCCCTGTTTGTGGATGCCTCTAAAGAGGGTGTTTTCCTCTTGCAGCTGTGACCAGATCTGCCGTAGGAACGGGATATGGAAGTGGAAACTGTCTCAGCTTCGGAGGCAGCAGTGGTGTTGGAGGTCGGGTCTGTGCCGGAGGAATGGGTTTCAGCTCCGGAAGCGGACATGGCACAGCCGGGTCATGCATGGTCGGTGGAAGCAGTTCCAGCATGAAGTACGTCTCCACCACCTCCTCAAGCAAGAGATGCTACTGAAGTCAGACATCAGCACCGTTAGCTAGGGTGTGCCAAGTTTCCTCTTGTGTTGTGTGCAATCCTTACCCTGTTACTTGCAAAAGATTTGGAAGTCAAAGCTGTCTGTCTTTATTTATATAGAACATGCCATGCTCCTGTTTGTTCTTTGACTCTCTGAAATCCTCATTTCCCAGTGTTTGTCTAATAAAAGGCACGTGGATTTAATTCTGTCGCATCCTCCTTTTAATTCCAATTACTTTATAGGACCTTGGGGAAAAGAGTGGTTGACATAGCAGAATAGAGCTGAAGGTAAACAAAAGTCATACACACGAGTTGAGACCTTTCCTTCCTCAGCACTCACTGTAACTCCATGGACACCTCCTATATCCAACAAGAATAGAGCAGTTGGATGTGCCATTCGCAGTTGTGCGAGCAAAGTTTTTTAGCATCAGTATCTTCCACAGGATGGGAAAATACCTACTCTTCCTAGTAGGCAATAGAGAAGACGTCCTTCTATCTTAATTTCTACATTACGGCATCTCAGCATTTTCATGCCACCTTGATCGCGCCCAAACCCCTGTAATCTGTCCAAGTTTTATGTGATGAGTCATGTAGGGATATAAATCTAGTTTTTCCCAAGAAAGCAAGTACTTCAGCTCACACTGTTCCGTACGTGCAGTAGCTGCAGGGGCTAATAAAATGCCGTCATTGCCATTACCATAATTAGAAATGGAAAAGACCCATTAAACCCCCAAACTCACAGTCTTTAGGAAGAATAATGTCCCCAGATAAAGGCTGTGAGATAGTTACAGACCCTGAGGGTAAGGAAGGTTTAGTTCCCCTTCTCTGATCTCCTGAACAGCAGTAACGAGAGACAAACTACAAAAGCACCAAAACTCATATTAAGAAAAAAAAATGCGCTGAGATTACCGCAGGAGATTGTGCTGGTTCAGTCTCCGACACAACCCTGCTGAGTGACTAACACGTTAGAGGTAAACGTGACGCACATTAAGCGCATGCTGACTCCTAGCCTAAAGAGAAGCCGATATAATAAACGCCAGCTTTTCATTAATCCTCTAGATCTAAGCACAATAATACACTACTGGAAAGGAAATGGCTCGTCCTCTTCAACATCTGCCCATCCTTCTCTGGCATCTCTGGACCATATTTCCACCGACACCAGCAGAAATGGTATTTGGTTTGTTATTTAAACACTCTCCAGCATCAAACAGCCATCTGATGACCTGGACTTTTACAAGTCAGGCTGTTTTCTCTCTGGGGGACCATGTACTTTTAGCTATCTCATCATTCAGCATTTCGGCCAAGCAAAGGATCCAGGCTCCCTTTGTAGCCAACGGAAAGGCACAGGTGCCTCCCAAATGACCGTCTTTACCAGAAGTACCTCTGTGCAGATGAAGTGTCGCCTGCAAAGATGAGGACTGCAGACCAAGACATCTGACTTCTTGCCTAGATCAGGTCAGGTTGCTCCTACCCCAAGACGGCTGGCAATCAGGAAGCAAAGTCAGTTTTTTCTTTAGCAAAGCATGTCAAACTGGCATTTTCAACATCTCTAGATTCCCTCTTGTGGCAACCAACGTCAGTCCCATCAGCTTTAAGCTAAATGGGCACTGACACCTTTAACCAAGTTAAAAGCAAGCCCAAAGGGAACTTCCGGATGTAAGTATTTTTTTTTTCCCCACCAGTAATCCCCACTCTGAAAAATACAGGTTAGAAAATTTGGTTAGTTTTACGAGCCTGAAGGTTGCCAGCCCATTGCATTAGCGAGTCTGGTGATTAGCGGGTTGGGAAAGGTGGCCATGTGCCAGCATACCAAACCGATGAGCTCAGTCAACTGAGCTGCGGTCCTCTGTGGACAAGCCCTGCTCTCCAAAAGGATAAAAGGCAGAGGGGACTCCTGATCCAAACTCCCAAAGATTTCTACTCACCTGCCATCTCACCTCATTGTCCTCTGCTCTCGCCACCGGCGAACGATCGCACAGAAGTCAGTCAGCGTCAGGCCAGGAGGACTCACTAAGAGTTTCAGTACTGCTTCTGCCGCTATGCCTGTTAACCGAAGCAGCTTCAGCTCCATGTCCATGTCCCGCAGCAGTGGTGAAGGCGTGGGACGGATCAGTGGTGGTTTTGGCAGCAGGAGCCTTCACAATCTAGGAGCAAGCAAGAGGATTTCCATGAGCAGAGGGTATTGTTCTGCTAGATCAGGATACAGTTATGGCTCAGGTCATGGCGGGTTGGCTTATAGAGTTGGTGGAGCTGGGTTTGGGTTCGGAGGAGGATGTGGCCCTGCAGGTATTCAAGAGGTCACGGTCAACCAACACCTCTTGGTACCTCTTAACTTGGAGATTGACCCCAACATGCAGAGAGTGAGGCAGGAGGAGAAGGACCAGATCAAGTCCCTCAACAACAAATTTGCTTCCTTCATCGACAAGGTAAGACACGTTCCACTTCATCCAGCCTGGCATGTTTGCCATTGCTGGTACAGCAGGATCAGGATTGCTCTCAACATTATAAATTTACTTCTAAATCCTTAATGCACAGAGTTAAGGATTTTGTTCAGCTTGTTACCTCCCTATCCAGACTGTCTCTACAGCTCATTTTGTCAGAGTTCTGTAGACAGTCTGGATATGGTGAAAATTATTTTTCCAGGTTTCTTTGCAGTTGAATACTGCTCCTGGTTTCCAAATCTTCCTATCAACGATCTTTTAATACCCACTTTAAATGACACAAACCAAAACCCCCCTCATATTAAAGCCTCCACCTATTGAAAAGTGGGGCAGATTTTGAGTTGATGATCCCAAATGATTTAAATTGTTCTGATGGGTTTCAGGTGCGGTTCCTGGAGCAACAAAATAAAGTGCTGGAAACCAAATGGAGCCTCTTGAAAGACCAAAAAATCGTGAAAAATAACGTTGAACCTATGTTTGATGCGTACATCAGCAACATGAGGAGACAGCTCGAGGCTCTAGGAGGGGATAGGCTGCGGCTCAGCTCAGAGCTGAAGGCTATGCAGGATGCTGTTGAAGACTTCAAGTTCAGGTAAGCAACACACACACAGAAAGAAACCTGTCCAGCTTTTCTTCACTCTGTCTTCTTCCTGGATGAATTAAAAGACCCAAGGCAACCCCAAAACTGAGACCTCAGAAAGGACTGAAGTGACTCGGTTCCCCTTGCTTTAGCTGCTGTATAAATGTCAGCAGCAGCACCCTACCCATTGCAAGACATATGCGAATATTTTGCAGGGACAGGTGAACTTTTTAAGTGTTGCAAAAGGCTCAGATGCTCAGACATCCACAGTAGTTCAGGAGCAGCTTCTCAAAAGCTTAGTCTGTCCAGAGCTTAAGCTTTCCAAATGGTTTCAGCTCCCGTGTAGTCATTTTAATACAGACCAGGATGAAACCTGAACCTTAACAAGACTATTGAGCACTCTGAACACTCACATTTCTTACTGATGTGGGTTCCTTTCCAGGAGAGAAAAGCTGTCTAAAAAGAAAAATTAATTTTAAGTGTGTGCTTAAGTGTTTGTCTTTGGGTTTTTTTTGGTTTTGTTTTTTAATTATTGTAATATCCCTTAATATCAATGTATTGGATAGTTTTAGCACTTCTGAAAGTCAGGAGTTAGCTTCCACCCCATGGAAAGTCACTGAAATCTTGGATGAGGGTTTCAGCTCAGCTCATTAACTCTTTAGGCTGTTAGGAGAAGGTGTTCCCTCTCTGATCCACTCTTTGCACTTTGGAAAAACATCTATCAAGCGTTAGCGTCTGCTACCATGCCCATGAGGGATACAGTGCTTAATGGATGTGAATAAGTAAGGAGCTTAAATTGTCAATCTGGAACCAGAAAAACGAGAGATGAGAGGTAGGTGCAGGCTGCAATTCAAAACAAGGACACGCGCATTCTGCTAAAACCCCTCTGCTCTCCCTTTCTGGGGAGATCATGTGTCTGACACCTTCTGCCACCTTTACCAACAGTGCCTCTAGCCCAAAAGTAGCATCAGAACAGAAACGACTGCCTTGGGGAAGAGAAATCATCATCCACAGTCTGCTTTGAGACTTCTTTTTTATGGTTCTCTGTGCCTTCAGAAAAGAAACATTTAACAGAGAAAAAAATCTGTCCTGTGTCAGTTTGGTCATGTAAGACCTCAGGGTCTGCTACAAGTCAGCCATCCGGATTTCCTTAATTCATTTCAGGATGGGACAAATGACATTCCAGGGTGAATATCTTCCTCCATCAGCTACAGAAGAAACCCCAAAGAACAGAGCTCAGCCAAAATAGCCAAGTTCCAGGTAGCTGACTTGAGATGAATCCCGGCTGTAAGCACAATACCACTGTTGATAAACGGGGTCAGAGAGCGTCCTTCTTCTGTTCTCGTCACAGGGCCATGGTAAAAGCGATTTTAAATTTTGAAAAGCAACATCTAACATGAGCACAGCCAGGAGCAGCAAAGCAGCAACAGAGATTGCTCAGCTGAGAAAAGACCCTCAGGTGCACCATGAATTCAGACAAGAAATCCTTTGACAACCAAAGGTCACATCATAGAAGAGGTTCAGACTTTAATACTCTGCCTGCATCTGACATAAAGTGGCAAATATTCCTTCTGGCTCCAGATCAGGGAATCTTTGGGCAAAAGCTCAATTACATCATACACATTGCTGGGCAGGGACCATCATCTTGCATTATGGCAACAATGCCTACACCTACCAAAAGGACGTCACCGCTTCTGTCCCCTTTTCCTAGGAATTTGTTCTTCTTACCTTTATTTATTTTAAAGTTCGTGGATCCCAAAGTATTCTTCCTAATGCTTTGCTCTTCTGAGTCAAATACTAATCCATATGGCAATTAGAAATTAGACATATGCCAAATTAGTTTTCCTCTTCTATGTGGCTAAGACCTTAGAGACACACAAATCTATATACAGGCTAGGACTTTGCTTAATGGAAATGATTTTAAGGGTTGGGTATTCCTGATGTGAAGAAATCTTCCCCCACGAACGGGTCATGAAAGGCTAACGTTTTATTAGCTGCATGGACTCCTTCCTTTGAACTCCCGTCTTTCATCTCCCCCATTTAATCATTTCATTTGAGCTGGGCATCAGTCCATGGCTATTGCTGGTTTCTATCCTTTCCCAAGAGTGGGACTGCGCGCTGCTGATGATCCAGACCTTGGCTTTCCTTGCCCAGGCCATCATCCTCCCTCCTCCCTGGCTATCCCCAGCTCTCCCAAAGCCACCGCGGGAGCTGGCGTCAGAGATCCCGGCTCTTCTGACTAACCCAGGTGTGGCAGCGATGAGCTCAGCTACAGCTCCACCCAGCCCTCCCGGCCTGAGAAAATTTAGAGAGTACAAGGCTTCCATTCACAGCAAAAACTTCTGGGAGGATAAAACGTGCCTTTAACGAAGGCCTGCAGCTTTTCTAGATGGCCTCCTCCCACCACCTAGCCCAAGGGTGCTGTCTTTCTATCATAATCGTTGAGATATATATATCTAATAATGCTACCTATAATATATGCACTGACATAGCAAGGACATAGCACTGTTAGGCAGCTCTTCTTGTTGTTTCCTCCAAAGATCTATGTATCGGTGGTAAATGCCCCTGGGAACAGACTCTCTAGTCTCTCCACGAGCACCCTACAATGAACGCGTGAAGAAGGGATTTCCATATGCCGATGGTGGGTGGGGTGGGTTGCAGTATGGAAGCTGTAAAGCGACGCTCATCTCCCCTTCCCAACAGGTACGAAGAGGAGATCAACAAGCGCACGACTGCAGAGAATGACTTTGTTTTGCTCAAGAAGGTGAGGCGCCAACAACAAAGTAGGGACACACTTTTTAAAGGCAAAACACATTTGAATGCAAATAACCCTTTTTATCCAGCAGTGCCAAGCTGGGCAAAGCACTTAGCAAACGTGTAGTCATCCCTCCTTGAAGCAGAAACACCCAATTGTGCCAGTGTGTCAGTCCTTGGCAACAGGACTTGTTTCAGGCCCCTCATCCAAAATTCAGGCAAGTCCTGGTTCCCCAGGTACCAGATCAGATCTGGGTAATCCATACCTTGTGGTCACTCCACTAGATGCTCTGCCACTTCTGCAGCCTTTCTGTATCCAATCCCACCCTCCACAGCCCCCCTGGTCCCACCTGCAGGAGACACAATAAGAAACTTCCACTATTTTAAGCATTGTCCAAAGTATCTCTTTGTGCACTGGCAAAAAAAGGAAATTCAGTGGCTTCTGACATATCAAAAATTGCTTAGATCTATGGACGTCATCCCTCCCTCCCCCAAAAAAAGGTGGAGGGGAGAAACCAGTTCACTCTTGGCTCTGTTTAAAGGCACAGAGGTCAAGAAAGTCTTCAGTTCTGGTTCGTCTCCAAAGGTTCGTATTAAATGACAACTGCCTTTGTACAAGGATGCAGATAGGCCAGGCTTGGTTCACTACCTTTGTTGTCATGGTTCCAGGATGCGGATGCTGCCTACGTGAACAAGGTGGACCTGGGGACCAAGGTGGATGCACTGACAGATGAGATTAACTTCCTGCAAGCCCTCTACGAAGCAGTAAGGATCTCCCAGATTTCCCAGTTCTGCTATTTTCCTGTTTTCCTGGTACCAACAGCATTGAACCAGCCTGAGAGAGCTGTTCGGAGCTGCAGTTCCTCCCCGTTCCTACCCCTTTACCACACACCATCTCTGGGACAAGCACAACAGTGAAACATCTGGGACTGAGAACAAATTTGTTTGACTTACAGGAGCTGTCTCAGATGCAGTCACAGATCTCCGACACCTCTGTGGTCCTGTCCATGGACAACAACCGAAACCTGGACCTGAACAGCATCATCGCAGAGATCAAAGCGCAGTACGAGGACATCGCCAACCGGAGCCGGGCAGAGGCCGAGTCCTGGTACCAGAGCAAGGTGAGATGTGAAAATTAACCAGGTGAGCTAGGAAAATTTTTGTTTTGCATTTCCCAAAGGCTGTTTTATATTGGAGAGTGCAAGCAGAGAAGACAGGGGAGCAGGGTGTAAAATAAAGGCGATTTGGATAGGATTTCATTTAGTTACTTGGACATGTGAAAATGCCATTTTGGCAACAAGAGGTAGAGGAGCATAAGTAGATAGAGGGAGGAAGGAAATACATTAAAGCTCACGAAGAAGAGCTTGGATTGAGTACAGAACAAAACAGAAGACCCAGTCAAGAGAGTATCAGAGCAGGGTCAATCTCTACCAATGAGTTCAAGCTCCTGCCCAGATCTGACTGTGCCCTGGTGTCTCATCTCCCTGCCCATCTCAGTATGAGGAGCTGCAGCTCACGGCTGGCCGGCACGGTGACGACCTCCACAACACCAAGATGGAGATCTCAGAGATGAACCGCATGATCCAGCGGCTCCATTCGGAAATTGATAGTGTAAAGAAACAGGTATGGTGCACAGGACCCCTCCAAACACGGGGGCACCTCCATCTCCGTTACTTTGCTGTACCCTTGCAAGGATGCCTGGAAATTGGGGTCCAAACCCACTGAGCAGTCACCAGACCTACTTCCACTTCTTGCAGTGTTCCAGTTTGCAGACAGCCATCGCAGATGCTGAGCAGCGCGGGGAGATGGCTGTCAAGGATGCCAGGGCAAAACTGGCTGGCCTGGAAGACGCTCTGCAGAAAGCCAAGGCAGACCTGGCCCGGCAGCTCCGTGAGTACCAGGAGCTCATGAACGTCAAGCTGGCCATGGACATCGAGATCGTGACCTACAGGAAGCTGCTGGAGGGCGAGGAGAGCAGGTGGGTGGCTCCCCCTGCAAACCAAATAATGTCCAAACCCATAGATGTTTTCACATTTGCCTTGCAACAAAAGAGGGAAGCGCCACAAAAACTTGCAGAGAAAACACACCCCTATCCTACGCAGTCACAGGTGTTATTTCAATTCCCGTTGGACACTCATCATCAGACCTTAACACCCCAGACCATTCTGTCATCCAACATCCCTGGTTGCTTGAAATTGTCCTAAATAACAAGCCCTTCCTTCTCTGTCCTCTCTTTCTTCCAGGCTGGCTGGAGAAGGCGTTGGTGCAGTGAATATTTGTAAGTAATCTGGCTCTTATGCAATAGATCGAGTATTCATTGAGTTACTCCTTAAATGTATCTGGAATGGAGGATAAGACAATGAAAATGAGCTACACAGCTAGTAGCTACCAGCACAAAAATGGAGTGTACTTTGGGTTTTGCAACGATCTGTGGGACTGGGGAGGCCAAAGAGCCTGATACCTCTTTTCTCTGACCAGCTCTGCACTTGAAAGGTTTTGTGCATTGAGACTGTCCCTAGGAGACTCAGACGTCTAAGGTCAGCTCTGCTACAGGATAGGAAGAAAAGCCAGAGAATAAGATGTGTGAAATACAGGCAGTGGTAAACCGTCCAAGAAAAACCATGGATGTGTGAAACTAAAGGTTGAAATTCCTTTGTACTATTCCAAACAAACTAACTCTCTGCCCATGGTTTCCCATCACAGCCGTGATCTCATCCGGGAGCAGCTACGGAGGTGGGAACACGCTGGGGCTGGGGTCAGGCTTCAGCAACAGGCTCAGCATGGGGGGAGGCGGTGCCAGCTCCAGCAGCGGGAGCTGCCTGGCCGGGGAATTCAGCTCTGCCACGGGAAGCAGCTCAAGCATGAGGTTTGTATCGAAAAGCACCACCAAGAAGAGCTATTGGAGCTAAGTCGTGGTGGCACCCAGCTCATCGGGAGCAGAAGAGGTTGAGCACCACCTCCTGCTGCCAGCACAAAAAGCCTCTTAACACTATCCAAGAAGCCACACTTATCACTTTCCCATTAGGGGAAAACATATTCCCAGAGCTACTTATTGGCTTGGGAGAGATGCCTCTCCAAGTCCAATTAATTCCTCTGCATAAAGCCTCACCCAGCTGACCAGAAGCTCAGCGCTGCTTGTCAATGAGTAATCAGCCTTCCCATTAACGGGTGCCATCGTTAGAGCTCAGCTTGCAGCTTCCCAGGGCTCCCTTTTGCTCCAGTGCCCTGGTGCAAATCCAGAGTAGACGCAGGGCTTGGATTTACACCGGTGTACATGAAAGCAGAATGCGTCCCTTCACCTCCTTATGATAGAAAGCAGGAGATGCAGTGAGACCACAGTCTCTTGTGCTCCCTCCTAATCAACCATGCTCCCCACTGCTTTCCCCAAAGGCTTGAAGAATTGAAAACAAAGCGTCTTTCAATATAGAGGCAGTTGCTCTGTTTCCCAATTCCTCTTGACTTGCTGATGTTTCACTCCAGGGCTCTCCAGCTCTACCTACATCCAAAAATGCAGCCTTCATTTTCCATGGGTGAAAGGGGTTGGCTCTACTAAGTCTTCACCCAGTACGTGTAATTTAAGCCAAAAGACCATGTAACCTACAGGCTTCTAGACCGTGTCTCAGCAGCAAACCATTCTCCTTTCCACCAGCCAGAGTGAGCTTAAAGTAGAGAGAGGGATTAAAAAGAGAGGAAAAACAAAAAGGAGGAACAGCAGGCTTTGGTAACAGATTTTACATAACCTGGAAAAACATCTCTGGTTTAGTGCCTTTGTTCCTAGCTTGGTGATTTTTTTTCCTTCTCTTTTTACAGAAGGGGGAGGGAGGCAAAGAGGAGGGTTGGAGGATTATGTGCCAAAATGTAACTAGCTCATTTCCTCTCATCTTCTGCTCCCGTTGAACTGTATGAGTTTTGTGCAATTTCTTCAATAAACTGCAATCAAACTTAGCATGAGCAATGTGGGCTTTCTGTGCCATTACGAAATTCACGTAAGAATGAGGTTTAGATTTGCCATACGCACTCGCTGTCACTCAGAGCCTTCCCACATCCTCCTCCTCCCCATCTCGGTCCCCGAGAGGAGCGGGAACATTAAGTGTACTGGAGACAGGGGTCACAGAGCAGCAATACCCAAGCACTTTGTGAGGTTTTCCAAGTTGCACAGCCAACAGAGCAAGAGCAAGACCAGAAGGTGGGACTGGTTTCACCTGGCCATAATCACCTACATATAAGCCAGTCAAAGGACAGAAACAGACACTTTTGGGTCAAACGATTCGTTCCCCAGTAACACCTCCCTCCCTCTGTGGGACCGAAAGCGCTCTAGGCAGTTGGCTGAAGATGTCTGCATTGCAGGAGCACTCCAAAAGGTGTTGTAAAGTCAGGAAAGATGGATCCCACGCATCAGAGCTAAACTTCTGGAAAGGCTGCTTCCAGACCTGCAGCTTGTGCAGGGATAACAAGAAGGATTTATCTCCATCCCCTCTCTGGAGCGGCCAACAAAGCTGTCAGGCCAAGTGCTAAACAAGGATGTGATCTCTGGGCAGCGTGATGCTCCCAAGCTGAGGTTTCTGTTGGGTCAGCAGATCGAAGCCAGGCTGGCTCAGACAAGCTGGCAGTACTGAGCTCTGCTCAGGTCTGTAATTAAAAACCCAAGAGAGAGAAAGCAAGAAAAGAAGCCAACAGGACTTCTTCCATTCCACGGAAGATGCCAACTATCCCATGTAGCAGCTGTTCTCCAGCATCCAGGGCCCAACCATGAAAGATGCTGAGCTCTCTGAACTCCTTTTAGGCTGAGTCCCAAAAAGTGCTTAGCGCATACAACTCCCACACGGCTTTAGCCTAAAATGTTGCACAGCTAAATGAGGCAGGCCAGCTTTCAGGCTTGCATGCATGAACTTCTCTCTGATCCTCTTCATGGAACAGAACATGTTCTCAGGCCATGGTGAATGCCAAGAAAAATCACATAAAAGCAAACGCACCTTTAGAAAAGGCTATTTTCAGGGCTAAGCCCTCAGTGTTATCCCACTGGAGGCAAAAGAATTAAGAGGGTTCCCACCCACAGCCCTTTTCATATTTCAGCAAAGACGGGACTGAAAATCATCTATTTCATTTTCTCAAAAAGACTTATCTGCCTTTCCTGCATCTTTGTCACTCTGAACCCACCTTCTTTTCTGAAAAATAAATCTATATTTATAATCCAAACTTACATTCACGGGGGTTTGCCAAACAATTTCACCAGAAAGGACTGACCAAGCCCAGTTCTCCTGTAAGTTATTCCCCATGGAGGCCACTTCTGCAAGCAATCAGATGAGAGGTGTCAATCTATCTGACCGGTGTCAGTCACACTCGCCCCAAAACTAGAGAAAAACAACAGACTCCCTCTTCAGGGCATCCAGTGGAGGAGAGAAGCACATGGGCAGCTTGAGAGACAGAGCAGCAAATCAGACTGATTCTCTTTGCAAGATGAGTGCACTCACTCCACCATCACCTCGATCTACTCAACCTTTGGCTTTGGATTTCCCCGGCTAGCGCAAAGGTCCGAGCTGAAAAACCCTTCATAGCTTTCTCCTGCTCTCACACCCTGCTTTGATGCACCTGTTTTCTGCTTGTAGTTACAGACCAGCAGAACCCTAGCACCAAGAAATAGGCTTGCACGGGTCCATCTCCTGTCCCGAGAGAACAAAAAGATTGTTCTCTTGAGGCTAACAAAATTACAGAGGTCAAACAAAAGAAAGGAGTAAATTATAGAATTAGGCTTACAAATGGAGCAACTCTGGCTAAAGGCTAATGTAATACCAAAACAAATCAGCCCCAGTGTTTGGATCCCGAGAATATTCCCAAGAGTTTAACTCAGATGCTTCTTTTCCCACATGTAAAGCAAAGCAACGCTCCTTCTCTCACTCCCCGTGCCCTGCAAACATCAAAAGATTGGTTCTGCTTCTCTCTTTCATGCTTACTATAAAAAAAGGAAGGTTGGCAAATGCAGTTTTTATGGGACCAAGGATTCCCTCCCATTCAAATTAGAAACGCAGCCTGTAACTGAATGATAGGTGTGCGCTTAAAAGCGTCTCAGGTCACTATTCAGCAAAAGAGATGAGTGGGATTATTACCAAACAACCTAAGCTCATAAACATCTTTAAACATGGTCTTTTGGGGCTGGTCGTGCAGCCAAAGCCTGTTTTCCTGGGACATAAAAAGGTGACAGCTTTGCTTCTCATTGCTGAGGGTTTCTGGCCAGGTCAACTTGCGTTCATTGCCTCCTGCTCCCGAGTTCAGCTTCTCCCTCTGCCTTCATTCCCCTTCGAGCTGGTCTCAGCATCTTGCCAATCCTCCCATGTCTGCTCCGGAGCCGGGGGCATGAGGAGTTTCAGCTCTTGCTCTGCTGTGATCCTGTGCCGGGAGGGTTGGGGGGCGGTGGGGGGGGGGTGTACGCCGGGCTGGGATGCTTCGGCAGCAGAAGCCTCGGTGGCAATGCAGGCTGCAAGCCCAGGCTAGCAATCAGTGGCTGTCACCTGCTGTGATATGGCTACAGCCCCTCAACTGTGGGGTTGGGCTACAGAGGTGCTGGCTTTAGCTGCAGGGTCGGCGCAACCCTGGGGGTCCACACACCCCTTGTTAAGGTCACAGTCAATGAGCGTCTTCTCCGGCTGCTCAAGCCGGAGATGGACCCAAAGCTTCAGTTTGTGAAGTACCAGGAAAAGAAGCAGATCAAGACCCTCAACAACAAATTTGCATTTTTCATTGGCAAGGCAAGAGAAGAGATGCCCTGCTCAACGGGCACTGGAGCTGCAGAGCCATAACAAGCTGCCGTTCGGCACATCCAAGACAAGGAATGCATCTGCCAAACTACTTAAGAGCAACAGCAGCCAAAACTCACAGCCTGACTTTGCAGTGAGGACCTGTTTGGGTTTTACGAGGAGGACATTTTGCACCACCTTAGAGTAAAAAGGAGCCTTCAGCGGGGGAAAGAAGGTATCTTCATGCTCCAAGAGTGGTGTAAAGCAGTCTTATTGCAAATGACAATCAAGCTTTGCTGTTACATGCAGAGAAGCTGAATCTCTAATGCCCCATTTTTGTATCACTTGAACCCTAACTTCAGTAGAATTACCTCTGACTTACCCCATTCTACTTTGGTGCTGAGTCTAACTTGGTGCTTTTTGCATAATAACAACCAAGACATTTTTCTGAAGAACCTTCTTATGAGAAGATGCTGTTCGACAGATTTTAAATGCACACCTTCTCCATTCACCTGATACTATCCTGAATAAATCACAGATTTTATCTCTCAATTTGCCAATTCCGGGACTGTAATAGTTCTTTTCTGTGTCAGCAGTATAACAAATCACTATACTTTGAATGCTTTACTTCTGGGTTTCAAGTCCAGTTCCTGAAGCAACAGAACAAGCTGCTGGAGACCACATGGGGATTTCTACAGGAACGAAAGTGTTACAGGAGCAACATCGAGCCAATGTTTGAAACTTATATTGGCAACTTGAAGAGGCAGCTGCGTGTTCTGGGAAGTGACAGAGCCAAACTGGAAACAGAACTGAGCACCATGCAGGGTATCTTGGAAGATTACAAGAAAAAGTAAGTTTAAAAAAAGATAAAAGCTCCAAAACTAGGGCTAGAACTGATCTCATCTAATTTTTGGATGGCAAAGGCTGCACAAGATGCAAGATCTCCTCCAGATGTACGTGTGTATGGCTTGCATCAGCAGTTGGTTTCCATGCTGAGGTTCAGCATTTGGAGGTGGCAGAAGAAGATTAGATTCATATTCTTGCTTAAGCTGAATAACGAGGAGCAAAGTGATCTTTTTTCTTCTCCTTGCAGGTATGAAGAGGAAACTCACTGCCAAACATACGCAGAGAATGAGTTTGTTATGCTCAAAAAGGTAAGAACATTTCAAACCAACTCAAAAACTTATTCCGGGTTTTGAGTACGAACAGCAGCCAATATTGTTGGAGAGGGTGAGACTGCCTCTCACTCTCCAGAGACTCTAGAGGGACCTAAAGGCCAGCTTTTGGGAAGATTTAGTCAGTTTTAGCTGAGCTTGTTCATTTGGGATATTTGTATACCCCAACTGGTCAAAACCTTTCCTTCTCTTCTCTGTGTCTAGTGATTTTTCGTCTTCTGCCTAAGAGGATAAGAGAGTGAAAAAATTTAATAGCATGGTAAAATTTATGTCCTTGAAAAGAGCAGCCCTAAGAGTTTGTAATCTCATCACTTGCTGGCATTAAGCAGTTTGCTCTTTCATTTCATAAACTCTCGATGCGCTTAAGGATGCAAATTGTGCCATAGTGAACAAAGCTGAGCTGTAAGCCAAGGTGGAGTCCCTCGTCTAAGAGGTCAACTGCCTGAGGAGCCTGTATGAAGTGGTAATGGCTCTTCCTTTTCCGCTCCCTTCTCCTCCACCCCATGCCTCTTTAGGGGGCCCGTGGAGTCGTCTAAGTTCACGGAGATTTTTGGTGTTTCATGTGTACATCAGTTGATTGCTCCGGACTTCAAAAGGTGCTACTCTTGCACTACACAGGCGAGATCCTAAGGAATTGGTTTCAACTTGATGGTGAAGGTAGGATCCAGAGAGATTAAACCAGAAAATCCCTCTCTGGGTTTTCTCCAGCGAGCTTGAAGTCACGGTACATGGAGCACACTGCATCTCCTTGTCTCCACACCATGGAGATCTGCAGACAACTGATAATCTTGCTGTGGCTCCTAGGAAATCAGTCAGTGCCAAGCACCCATTTCAGGCACCTCTGTTGCTGTGCAAATCGACAAGAGCTGAAGCCTGGACATGGATGACATCGTCACTGATGTCAAAGCTCAATATGATGACATTGCCAAAAAAAGTCAGGCTGATGCAGAAACCTGGTACTACAGCAAGGTGAGTCATGACGACACTCACAAAAGTATTTATGCCCCACTTCTGCTAAGGGCCCTGCTTCTTCAGGTTTCCTAATTTGGGTTGAACAGGCTTTTTAAGGTCTGTTTTCTTAGCCACCTGCTGTGTTTTCCCTACGTGAGATACATCCTCTGTTAATGCCTTCACACACAAAGCTGCTACTGTGTAAATGAGTCATTCGTGTCCCCCAATGACAAAAGTTTTTGCCTTAAAGCTCAAGATCCGGGACCGTGGACTCGGAATCACAGAGCAGGCTTAATTACTGACTCATCTCCTCACTCTGGTATTTATTTTCATTGCATTTTCTCTCTCCTCAGTATGAGGAACTGAGAGAAACTGCTGGCAAACACAACGACAGCTTGCATAATACAAAGAATGAAATTGTGGAGCTGAATCGGGTGATTCAGAGACCGACTGGAGAACGTGAAAATACGAAAGCCCAGGTAAGGATGACTCAGGGGCAATAATGTGTCAATCGCCATTCCCAGGTTGTGGCTTTCCAAAACTCCACTAGAGCAAGGGCGCAATAAAGCCAGTTTTGGCAAAATACATGTCAGCTGCTCAACTCTAAGACTTGCCGGTAATCGACTTGCCGGTAATCCAGGGTACAGAGTAAAATGGTCTATTACGACTCATAACTGAAGTACCATCAGTAGAGACCTGCAGTGAGAAGACAACACATACACCAAAGTCTCAGCTAGGCAGAGAGAATCATCCTAGAGTTAAAGGTTTATCTCTAGAGTCTGAAAATATAACAAAGCGCAGGTGGATCAATACACAGACATGCAGATTCAAGAGCTCTGAACTATTCAAAGCACATGCAAATAAGTGGCAGTAATGAAAATCTCCTACCTGCAGAGATCCAAACGGGAAGGAGCTGAAGCTGAGGAGCACAGGGAAGTGGTTATCAAGGATGCAAAGTGCAAACTCTTCGAGCTGGAGAAGGCAAAGCAGGACATGGCCTGTGAGTACCAGGAGCTCACGAACGTCAAGCTGGCCCTGGACATGGAGATCGTGACCTACAGGAAGCTGCTGGAGGGAGAAGAGGGCAGGTGGGTGCTCGTACAACACTGCAAGGAAGAAATAGTAACACATTAACCCACAACCACCTTTCACGGTCTGTCTGAGGAGCCGTCACCTCCGTAATTGCAGCAAATCCCACTGAGTCCTGAAGCCCTGCGGGGGTGACACCTTCCAAAGCACTTTCCAGCATTTATGGACCCAAATGCCTTAAGAAGTCGAAAGCTCCTAATGGACTGAGGCACTTAGGATTTCGCCCCCAAACGGAAGACCTTGCATGAATAAAGATGATGTCTTGCGTAGCCTCAGGTCTTATCAAGCCAAAGACCCAGTCACGGTCGTGCCTGGCCACCTTTGCCACCCCAGCCGAAATGACTGGGTACCTATTCACACGTGGGCTAATTGAGGGGACAGAGGGAAAGCTCTTGGCCAGGATTTGCTCACACTTACACACACAGAGCCAAAGCAAAACCCTTTCCCTGCTTGGGCATGACACCAGACTCAAGAAAACTTCCTCACAGGCATGAGCTGAGCAGTCGAGTCACAGCAGGTCCACAGCACCCGCCTGGCCTGCTGGCAGCTTCCCACATCCCCAAACCCTCCCAATTATTGGCCAGTTATAGGGACACACATTAAATTGTGGTTTTTACACATCTCCATTTTCCCCATCCCCCTGAGGTTGTGCATAGACAGTGGCTGCCCTGTGAATATTTTTAAGCATCAGACAAATCCCTGTTCCTACTAGTCCCCCAGGATCTACTCTGCAGGATGGAAATCCTGAGCCAAAATGTTTTCTTTGCAGCTGTGTGCCGATCCCCAGGAGGAATCACATGCAATACTGACCCATACTTTGGTGGCAGCTACTTTTCCAGCAGCAGATCCCTATTCAGAAGCAGAGGTCTAGTGACCGGAGGAGGTGTCCGTGGCAGAAGCACCATCACTGGCTCTGGAGACATCTGTGCTCCTTGTACCACCAAGGGAGGATGCAGTGCTGTGAGTGGGAAGAGCTCCAACATCAAACTTGTGTCCTCTACAACCTCCTAAAGGTCAAAATACTTAAAAAAACAACAAGCATTGAAAAGAGGGTCCTCACTCCACCAGTTCATATCAGCAGCAGCCTGCTAGCTGCACGCACAGAAAACACATGGGGGATTTTAAAGCTTTCAGTCCAGTCCGCGTTGCTTATTCCCTGCAACATTCACCACTATTATGAAACTTGCACTTTTCATTACTACATGCTGTAGTTTTACAAATAGGCTCTTTCCAAAACTTGCCTCTTCCTCCTGGGTTGCGTACGTCTAGCAAAGCCTGCACAGCAATGCTATTTTAACCAGGCAGTATACAGTTAGCACAGCGTATGTATTAAGGAACCACTTACCTGGGTTAAAAACACTAAGCGACATAAGTTCCTGGTCCTCCAGTGTACACGCATGATTGCAATGAAAAGTTAAAAATCAAAAGGAGCAGAGGAGTCTTACCTAGAACATCCGATTCCTCTATGATGCTTGTTGTTTGCCTTTATCTTGTTTTTTCTCTGTTTCTCCCCAATAAACTGACACAGCAAATCTGAGATCACATGATATAGCTCCTCTTTTCAGAGTTACAAAACACACATTAATGAGACAATTAAAAAACAAACAAACCCAAAATCAAGGCCAATGCTACCTCTCATTAGAGTCCCCAAGAGATCCACTGGCTTTTGGAAAATGTGGGGTGCAGAGCTGGTCCATGGGAATGGGGAGGGGGGTAAGGAGATCAGGTCACAAGACATCTCACCCACCACGCTCCTCCTATGTCCATCACTCCGTGAACATTATACCCCTGGACCTAATGCCCTAAAACCAGGATGAAAGAGGGGAGGGAAACTCCCTGGGGGCTGAAAATCGCTGTGGTATGTCAGACCTGCTAAAAGTGGCTCCAGCCAGGCTGCGGGAATGCAGCTGGGACACGAGAGATCACGAGAAAAGGAACAAAAGACTGGATATTAGGAAAAATGTCTTTCCTGAGAGAGTGGTGAAGCACTGGAAGAGGCTGCCCAGGGAGGTGGTGGAGTCACCATCCCTGGAGGTGTTCAAGGAACGTGTGGACGTGGCACTGCGGGACATGGTTGAGTGGGCATGGTGGGGTTGGGGTGACGGTTGGACTTGATGATCTTACAGGTCTTTTCCAACCTTAGTGACTCTGTGAAAACGAGGGGATGTTTCTCTGCTCTGAGGCCTGTGGTAGGCTGGAAGAGGAGCAATTCTCCCATCAAAAAGTTTTTCTGAATCAAAGCCTTTTTTTAAAAAAATTGAGATTTTTCCATTAAAAAAAAAAAAGAAAAGCAGCACCAAATCATCTTACTCCAAACATGCTCAACCCACTTTGAAATATTTGTTTTAACTGAGCTAGCTCAAAACATTTTGGGGTTTTTTGGAGCCAGTTCAACAACATATGCAACTGCCTTCCCCTGTTGCATTGGAGAACCCGCAGCTTTATCCACTGTCCCTCTCTCCTTTTGGGTCAGGCTCCCTGCAAGCCCAGCCTGTCCTCAGATTTCTCTCCAAGAGCGCAGCACGGTTGCATTTGGTGTCACTTGTCTCACCAAAAGCAGAAAGTGTTTCCTAGGCTGACAATGTGGAGAGAAGAGATGCAGCCAGAGAGCCATAAAATACAGCTACAGTCTGGAGCAACATGGTCTGACACACGGGGATTGAGGACAATCACAAGATTAACTCTAGATCTTCTCATGCCCCATTCCCCTAAGGATGTCTGTGAGCCCTGGAGCGGGAGTGTCCAAGAGCTCCCAGATCCCTACAGCAAAGCCAGTAATTTTGGCTTGCAATTGTAACCAACCACTGAACAGGGAAGGCGAAAGAAATGCAGTAAACAAAACAGAACCATTAGTTTGAAACTTCCACCCTGCCCCTACAGAACATGCCGCCCTCCCACACAGCGACGCGGGCACCAACGCCATCCCTGTCCTTCCAAGGACCCGGACACACACGCGGGTGAACGGCAAAGCCAGGAAGAGTCCGAGCCCTGACGCCGCAACAAGGGCACTTGCTCAACGTAGGAGGCGAAGGACCAAGCCTGGCCCTGCCCCAAACCAGGTGGGAACCCAGCCTTCAAGCTGAGGGATGAGGGGAGGAGGAGACACCAGTTTTCTGAGGATTTGGCCAGTAAGAGCGTCTGCAAAAGCTACCATGTTCCAAGCGCTGGTTTCAATTTCAACTAATCAGCAATTCCCCCCAAATAGATTACCATGTTGGAAAACACTCCTATCAGCAACCTGCAGAAAAATCACCTTGAGAAATAGATTTGGCCCCACAGATGTTTCCCTACCATTAAAACACGTTGCCTTTTTACAGGCAGAATCAACAAAACACGGTCATTTACCACTAACCTGCCTGCAAAACTTTGTTCATTAATTCTCAGTAAATTCATATTTATTACAGATAGTTTTTATTAAACAGCAGGTTGAATCACATTCTCCTTCAAAGCTCTTACTTGCAAGCTGACGTACCAGCAAAACGTAAATATCTCCTTTGATAGAAAAGCATTTTACATTTTCAAAGTCTCAGTTCCACTTCATCCAACCTATAAAGAGGGGAACATGCAATTTTTACCATGTCTCCTGAAAACAATTCACCCAGCACAACTCCCCTAATTTTTGTTGCTATTACACAAGACCTAGATACGACCCCTCTGACTTAACAGCATTCTTTAAACCTTTATGGGGCAAATAAGCTGCTGCTTTCTCTGCTGGTAAGCACAATATATGCTAAGTAGTTCACATTCTTTGCATCATAAACATTTTGTGGAAGTTTCATGCAGCCTCGCCCCATTTTCCACGCAAATAAAAGGAGGAAGGGAAGGTGCTGCACTGTGGTCAGAGGGAACTGCACCCTGGAATCTGTTCCCAGCACATCGCCTGCACCAATCCCTCTCCCACCACCAACCATGTCCTGCTGCTCCTACAGCATCAGCTCTGGCCATGCCGTCAGGAATTTCGGCTCTTCCTCTATAGCTCTTCCCAGGAATCGATGGAGTTTCAGCACTGCCTCATGTCACTGGGGTGGTGGCATGGGCTACCGTGGTTTGGGTTACTTCAGCAGCAGAAGTCTTGACGGCCTGGCATGCTCCAGGCCCAGAATAGCTGTTGGAAGATGTCCTCCTCCAAGACGTGGATATGGCTTTGGTGCAGCTGCCACGGGGCTCGGCTACAGAGCTGCTGGCTTTGGCTACAGGGTTGGCGGAGTCTCCAGGCCATGCACCATCATGCCCATCACCATCAACAAGCAACTGCTCCAACCGCTCAGACTGGAACTCGATCCCAACATGCAAACTGTGAAGTACCAAGAGAAGGAGCAGATCAAGACCCTTAACAACAAATTTGCTTCTTTCATTGACAAGGTGAGCTGAGAACCCCTCCCCAGCACCAGTGTGCAGGCACTAGAGTCCAAGTGAGGTGTCCAGCATGGAATCCTTGTAAGACAACTCATTTTAGACATTGAGGGCAACTTGGATAAGGGTGCCAGTTGAGCACGGACGTGTTTATGAGCCACTGGGGAAGCTTCAGCGTACAGGCACTATTGATCTGATCTTTAGGCCTGACCACAAGGAGGGAACAAGCTAAAACCAGTTTTATCAGCCTTCCAATTCCTTCCCATTCCTCTCTGCACATCCCAAATGTATTGCAAATCTCGCCTTTCTGGAAGTGATTAGTTTTTTGCCCATTTCCACATGGGTGGCCCAGAAACAGCCTACGCACAAAAGCACATTGGAATAGGAAATGTCGCATTCACACGTACCAAGAACACGAACACATATTTCACTGCTGTTGTATAGACACTGTCTCTCTCAATCTTCATCTTGTTTCCTATTTTGCTTTCTGGGATTCAGGTTCGACTCTTGGAACAGCAGAACAAGGTGCTGGAGACCAAGTGGAGCTTTCTGCAGGGTCAAAACCACTGCAAGAATACCAATACGCCCATGTTAGAGGCTTATATTGGTAACTTGAAGAAGCAGCTGGAAACACTGAGGTACAACAGAGCCCAGTTAGAAATAGACCTGAAAGTAGCACAGCAGGTTTTGGAAACCAACAAGAAAATGTAAGTAAAAAACCAGAGAAACGTGAGTGCAGGACTCAAAATGTTGTTCAAGGTTTGTAAACAGGCAGAGACGGTGAACTTTTTGTGGTAGTAAATGGTTCCCAGAGAACTAGTAGCTAGATGGAGAGATCTACCAGGATCTCAATATTTAAAATAAGGTCCCAATTTACAGACATGGAGGAAACCAAGGATGTGCCTCTTCCAGGTTCTCTTTCTCTCCTTCCTAATTCAAAGAATTAACATTTAGAAATGTTCAGCAGCTATTTGCTGTTGCAGGGGTCAAATGAAAACAGTTTTGCTACCAATTTGTAAAGATGCAGAAACCTCTCTGAAAACATGTTTGCTTTCCCATGGGCTACGAAACAAGACCAGAGCATCCCAAAACATTGTTTGGGGAGAAGGAAAAAATTAGGAGTTTCACATCTTGAAAGAAGGCCTGCAGAAACCCAAACAAAGATGTAATTGCGCTGAACTCAAACAGAATCTCCCGTTTTCCCACGCAGGTACAAGGACGAATGCAGCCAGCGGACGTGCGCCGAGAGCGAGTTTATTGCCCTGAAGAAGGTGAGCAAGGGGCTGTTTGAACTCTCCTCTCTGGGTTCAGGTCTTTGGGGTGCACGCGGTGATTTATTTCCCAAAAGCAGCACATAAAACAAGTCCCAGCAGGAGCTGGTGCTTGGGTTTGCTTGAACTCAAATCAGCAGCAACTGTGTAATTGGGAGCTGGCGCACGGTCACGGTACCAGCACTGAAAGTCCCTCACCCCAAGGGTATCCCCGAGTCTGCTCTCGCTAACAAACTTCCTTCTTCTATCCCCAACGCGTCTCCAGGATGCGGACTGTTTTTTCTTAAACAAAGCAGAGCTGGAGGCCAAGGTGGAAAACCTGAAAGAAGAGGCTGAATTCCTGAGAACGTTCTATGAAGAGGTAAGAAGTCTCCCTATTGCTCCAGCCATCATTTTAATTTCCCAGCCTAATTTTGAAGTTGCTTGTCCCAAAGGACACACGGGAAGAGGGGGTAATGCAGGGCAGCGGTCGTTGCTTGTGGTGAACGGTAAGACTCGGCAATTCATCTCTGCTTGGTCACTGCAAAGGGGGACAGAGTTGCACAATGTGGGTGACACCAGCTTGGGGCTGGACCTGGAGCACAGCAGGACCAGCATCTCTCTGACCAGCTCAACCCCATGTCACCTCCAGGAAATCCACCAGCTGCAAGCCCAGATCTCAGATACTTCGGTGGTTGTACAGATGGACAATAGCCGAGATCTTGACTTGGATGGCATCATTGCAGACGTCAAGGCTCAATACGAGGACATTGCCCGCAGGAGCCGGGCAGAAGCACAGGCCTGGTATGAAAGCAAGGTGAGAAAACCTGGCAGGAGGCGGCTTTGGGTGCAGTTTCTCTCTTCAGACCAACTTCAGACCCAGAGAAACACCCCCCACTCTCCCGATCTGCTCTGATTTAACTCAAAGCCTGCGTGTTTGGGATATGCAACGATGTCTTTTGGGCTTTTTTAGTTCGAGGAGCTGCGAGCCACGGCAAGCAGAAATGCTGACAACCTGCGAGAGACAAAAAACAAGACAGCTGAGCTGACACAGATCGTCCAGAGACTGAATGAAGAAGTCAGGAGTGCCAAGGACCAGGTGAGCACAGCCAGGTCTGGTTGTTTCCGCAGGGCAGAGAGTGAATTGCTGTTCCTGCGAGCTCCCACAACTACAGTAAATGGTGCTGTAGCACCTTGCAAAGGGTGTTCATGAGCTGCGACTCTGCTGCTCCAACTAGTGCTTCATTAAAGCCCAACTCATGCAGTACCTGAAGGCAGATGCAGTGACAACATCCTGTCCCCTGTGAGCAACAGGAGGGAGCACCGAAACGGCATGTCCAGCTCCCTCAAACCCCTGCCAGAGGGGACTGGGCGTCCATCTCACTGCTGCGATGAATGCACAACCAGACTTGATAATGCATTATGTTTGAAGATAGTAAGAGACAGCTAAGACTGACCGTGTCTCGCCCCTCACAGCGCTGCAAGCTGGAAGCCACCGTGGCCAGTGCTGAACAGTGTGGGGAAATGGCCATCAAGGATGCAAAGCAGAAACTCTCCGAGCTAGAGACAGCCCTGCAGCAGACCAAGGCAAACCTCGCCCAGCAGCTCCACAAGTACCAGGAGCTCATGAACGTCAAGCTAGCCCTGGACATTGAGATCGTCACCTATAGGAAGCTGCTGGAAGGAGAGGAGAGCAGGTGAGCGACAGACCCTAGCAGGGATGAACACGCTGCTTTAGATGCATGTGTTGTAAGGAAAAACAACTGGCCAGTGCTGGTTTGGAGGTGCCATGCTGCAAGTCATCTACACAGTCCTGATGTAGAGCAGTTCTTCCCATCAGTCCTAACAGACCTCCACCAGTGCAAACCCACCCAAACAGCCAGTCCTGCTGCCTCCGAACAGCGAGAGAGAGGCTAGAGAGGGTCAGGCTCACATTTGAGGCTAAAAAGCTTTGCATTTGAAGATAGATTGATGATGTGCAACCTCTTCCCATTCTCTACAGGCTCTGTGCAGAAAGCGGCTTCCCTGTCAATATCCGTAAGTTGGAGTATTCACCTTCTACCAAACTCGGGCATCTTCTGCCTTTTCTCCAGGGAATTCCCTAAGCTGAAACTCAGCTTTGCTCTGCCTTTTGCAGCTGTCTGCCATTTGCAGGGAGGTCTCACCTACGGCCCAGAGCCTGGCTTTGCAAGTGCCCACGCATCAGCCAACAGAAACGTGTGCTGGGCCAGCAGCGCGGGGGTCTGCGGCACAGCCGTGAGCTGCAGCGATGGTGTTAGCAGCAGGAGCACGAGGAGCTCCCACATGAAGGTGGCATCCATGACCAAGTCAGCTAAGAGCAACTTGTAAAGAGCTGTAGATAAACAGCAAGGCTGGAAACAAAGCAACACGCACGCCTTTCTGCCAACGCACAGCAACAGCCAGGCCAGAGCCGGATCGTGCGCACCCAGCTCCCCCAGGCTGCACACCCATTTTCCATGCATGAGAATACAAAAAGCAAAGAGGGCTTTTCTATGGCCAAGAGTTTTGCTATTTCTGCTAGGGAATCTAGGAGCAAGAAGGGCTAAAATCCCCCTCATAACTCCCATTATGCAGTTAAAACAAGATGCCCCGGTATAGTTCCCCGGTCTTTCCACTCCTACAGATTCAAGGATTAAAATGAAGTGTGCAAGAGGGCACCTTCTACCTAAGAACATTTTCATTAGAGCTTTATCCAGCCCAGTTGTCTTAGCAGCTTCTACCCTGGATTAACCTAGTTTTATCAGCCAGCTTTTTAGACTTCACATACACCCCTGGCATGAGCAGAACTCATCCAAAATTGCCTAGCTCGCAGTTTCCCTACACATTGCATTGATTTCATTGATTATTTACCCCAAAGTATAGATTTCAAGGGCTGTTGCTGTTTGAAGGTAGTTTGCTTACACACTTGCATTACCTGTTTTGAAACATCCTCAACTTTCCTTTTCCTTCTGAGTTGCTAATGGTCTGGCTCATGTGTTGCCATAAATGCCATCATAACTGAAGAGTCGGGGGCCAGAATCCACGGTCAGGTATGAATGGGACTGATCCATCGACGTATCTGGCCCTAGGACACAAAGCTCCTCTGTGATCTTGTTCAAGGGATCCAAATCCAACCTTAAACGCATGGGACCAGCATCAATTGCCTTCCCAGTTGTCCAGTACCTAGCACACTGAACTGCTAGTCTAAGTACATTAACCCTATTTGGGAAGAAAAAGAGGAAGCAGGGATTTATTTCTAATGACCGTATATTTTGTCAGCAGCTTTCATCCTAGTTTCAGTCTTGCATCTCCAATAAATTGACATAGCAACTCAGCTACCTTCATTCGACACCTTCATTTGGGGAAAGGAGCGTTAATTGAGATCCTCTGCTCGAGGATCTCAATGCCAAAGCTTACAGGGGTGTAAAACAGGCAGAGGCCAAGCCCTCCATCCGCCGGGAACTCTTCCTTCCTAACCCAGAGACTGCACCTCAATGGTCTCCCATAACCCCCAACGCATCTATTCTCCATAGACGAGCAGCTCTGTAAGGAGAGGGGTTATAACCTCTCTCCAGAGCACCACTGAGTTGGAAGTACAGCTCTCTTCTTCCTCACACCTGCACACAAGGCACAGGATCCATGCTGCCCAATGCTGAGTGTTTATGACACAGCTGGCTGCCAGCAAGGCACGAGAAACAGGTGCTTCCCAGGTTAGATGTCTTCATTAGGACAGGGTGGAACCCCAAATGACTTTTCCCCCAGGAAAAACAAACAAACAAAAACATTTAGAGGGCACTGACTAAGCAAAGATGCTCTAGCAATTTGCATAAAGCTAACTGAAACTTTTTCTTACTATCATTGATTGCTAAATCCTCTTAAAACCATCACCGATGGCCTCGAGTTGCCTGGGAACTCCTCACAGCCATATACCAGGAGCTGCTGGATGGTTTTACACCCCCTTGTCCTTCCTCTCATCCCGGCACCAGACCAGGTCCTGCTCAGCTCTCCAACAGCTTCATTGCAGCGACCCCCTAAGCAAAGCAGACCCAACTCCCAGCCCATGCGACGTACCTCTTCCCAGGCTGTGGCAGCTCCAGTGCAGGAGCACGAAGTCCCACCATCTCCAAAAGAGGCTAGAGGACCTCTTTTCATCTCTACTGTATGGGGTGTTGCCCTTTACAACCTCATCAAGCCAATTAGGCTTCCCATCAAGCTAATTAGGTTTCCCAGGTGGAAGCCTTCCCAGGATAGGAGTTGTCTCCCCCCACCTTGCTCCTCCCTGCCCAGTGGGAGCTGGAGACTCAGCCCAGTCCATACTGGTTTCGTGCCATTTAATTCCTTTCAAACACAAGATGAAAATCTCAATCAACCTCAGAGCGGGGTTTTGGCCTTGGTAGTTACTGAAACACCAATGGAAACTGATGCAAAACGTGTGGACGTGGCACTGTGGGACATGGTTTAGTGGGCATGGTGGGGTTGGGTTGATGGTTGGACTTGATGATCTTACAGGTCTTTTCCAACCTTAATGATTCTGTGAAATGCAGCTTAAACACCAGGGAACTGAAGAAAGCTCCCCACCACCTGCAGCCTTCTTCTCAGGCCTGGTTGCATTCAAGTCCTCACCCTTCCTCTGCCTCAGCTGCCCTACAAAGAACAGAATTTACCTCCTTTGTAAAACACTCTGACATCTGTGGACAGAACCACGTTGCCGATGACCTCGGTCCTGTTATGACAATAACGCACGGCCAACCTCCATCCCAGGGTTTGCGGCTGGTGGTACAGCAGTGCCACAGGGGTAGGCGGACAGAGCAAAGCGACCGCATCCTGCCACACAGCCCAGAAGGAAACACCAGGGATGGTCCAGCAGGAACGCGGCGTGCAGCTGGGGCACTTAACTGGAGAGAGAAAATCAGGACAGCTCACTAGGAGGGGAGAAATACAGAGGCCAAGAGCAAGCAGAGATAGAACAAACACTCAAAGAAGTATTTGCTTAAAGTACTAGATTAAAAAAATATAAAGTATACTTAGAGAAGTATTATAAAGTATACTTAATTATTGTGCATTTTACCCTGTAGAGAACAAGAGGCAGAAGCTGAAGCACTCTGAGCCTTGCCAGGGATACCTTTATGGAAACAGGCAACACCGTAAGAAGGAAAAAAAGCAATTTCACTGCTTTTATGAGCTGAGGAAGCAGCAAGATTTCCTCGCACAGTTGGCTTGGAAAGAGGAAATACTACTGTCCACCCAGATGAAATCAGCTGGGCATCTTTAATGCCTGTGAGTAAAGCGCATGCATGGAGCAACCTCCCCAGCCATTAACATGCTCACGCCAGGGCAGAGCTATTAGGATGTTTAACTGACATGAGAATAACAGGGTTTTGAGATGTTTCAGTGATGAAGGCAACACTACAGTTATGGAGCTGTACTGCGGAAGGCTGAAAATACAGATATGAGTATAGAAAGGTGGATCTGCTCCTGACAGGGTAGTAATACTGGCTCAAATCCTATCAGGAGGGAAAACGGGGCTGGGAGGGATGTCTTGGCCATCCCCTGCCCCAAAGTATGAACAGTATAGTGTCTCTGAGATGTCACCAGATGGGTCAAAGGACTTGCCCCTTCGAGAAGGAACAGCCCTCTGCAACTGTCTTTGCTCTCTACTGGGCTCCATCTTTCCCTCAACTCACACTTGCTAAACTAAACGACCTCCAACTTTCCCTAAATTCTTTCAGCCCAAATTCACGGCTCCTCCGTGAACCACAGCAGCTTGCCGGATCACTCTGACATCCAGACCAGGCACATTCCTGGCCCCGCACCAACATGAACATCCCTTGTCTGTGTATGATTTTAACCATATTTCAGATGCTTGTTATTCTTCTCAGTCGCTGCTGCAAAGCAGGGAGGCCAAAAAATACTGCTTTGTGGAACGTTTGAGGGCTTTTTCTACCTTTTAACACCTCTGAGACCTGCTTGCTCCCATCATCATCCTTTTTTTGTCTCTATTTTCTCCAGCGGTGACATCCTGCCCACCAGCACGCGAAGCTCAGCTGCTGTTCAGACAAGCAGCGGGAGGCAAAGTCTGGCACCCAGGAGACTCAGCCCAAGCGGCGAGAGCTGGGCGATGGCTCTGCCTGCCGAAGAGCAAGTGTCAGCACCGAAGGCAGCTCACACGCTGCTCAGTCTGGCAGCGGCAGTGCTCCGTGGCGGAGGGCTTTGGAGTGGGTGGGTGCTGGGTTTCTCTGGGTCACGTCTGTCTCCCTTCTCTAGAAGTGCAAAAATCTCCCCCATTGCAAAGCTGCTTCTGAAGCCAAATTATTTCTCCTGAATCCAACTTGCAGAAATTGCAGTCAACAAGACACTCTGAATACACTTGATTTTATACTAATTCAGGGCACTTTGCCATCGTAATATCAGTATCCCCTCTCAAGCAAGGAGATTAAATTTCAACCAGCTCCACTTCTGACCCCAGACTGAGCCAAGACCGGATCCAAAGCTCTTTGTTTCAGTTAACTTCAGGGGATTTATTTCATTTTCATTTTTTGGCTAGGACAGAAAAGCCATGAGCTGGGTGTGCCGGGTCACCGATAACACGGCTCTGCTGGGCACCCTGGATTCCTCCCCTCCCTGCCATCAGTGCCACGCGTGTAGTAAAACCACACACAAGTTCAGCACTGCGCTTGCTCAGTCACGAGGTGCTGGGCCATGTTGGGCCCTGGAGCGACGGGGCCCGGGTAGCACACAGGTGGGTAAAGCATCCTTCAAGGCCCTGGCAGGCTCCTTGCCATCCTCATCCTGGAGGAAACAGCTTTTCTCAGTGACTACAAAACTGCCCGGCCCCATCCCCACTGGGGTGATGCCTTCGGCAACAGCAGCTCCGGCAAGGGCACACCACGCGTCTGCACCATGGCCCTACGAGAAGGGTGGGAGCAACCACAAATCACTCTGGGGTGAGCCCTTCTCACCCCATGCTGCCCCAAGAGGAGCAGGAACGAGTTGTCCTCATGCAGCAAGGCCCAGATTCACCTCTCCAAGCTTTGGCCATCTGCAAGAGAAGTGTCTCCTCCAAGGTTTAGCTCCTCTCGGCTCAGCGGAGGAAGATGGTGCTCGGAGGCAGACTGGTCTCTCAGTTTCAGTCCTGATCAGGGGCTGGGCTGAAGCCAAGTGCTTGAACAAAACCAGTCCCACCATCCTGCTGCCCAGACTCAAGGCAGGCGGGTAAAACTCACCCAGGAATGAAAGACTGTGCAGGCAGCAAACCCTAAATCCTGACCCTGACCACAGTGTGGCACTGCTCCCAGGGACACAGCCAGGAGCAGGCTCTGGAGACAGGAGGAAGGTGATACGTTTTCCAGAGCTCCTGAGCATCCAGGGCAGCACAGACAAGGAACTCAGCTGGGACTGAAGAAGCAGGCAATAGGGAAACTTTATTAACGGCCTCATGACAAGGTGTCAGACCCCAAAGGCATAAAACATCAACCAAAGATACACTGCTAGGACATGGCTGAGCATGCAATACAACAGTTCTGTGCAGTTTCTTTGAGTTATTTACCTAACAATTCTTCCTACTGCAGTAACGACCTATTTTCCCTGGCATGTTTAAGTTGAAGACACATTGTGGCAGGAACAAGTAGTTATTGTAATGATGCATCAACAAAACATGCTTTTTCCCTAACTGTAGTAAAGACACCAGATATCACTTGGTATGTTTTGAAATATAGGGTGGTAAACAGAGACACCCAAAGATGGGGAATGTTATCTCCTGTTTTAGTGTGCTACTTACAATTTTAAGCAACTTCATATCCCTTAAGCTTTGGGCTTCTTTTAAGGAGAGGGAATGGGCGTGGGAGCTTGTTTATGAGTTACTTCACTATAAAGAACCTGGAAGTAAATCTGTCTGCACTGCCTTTGGTAAGAAATCAGCTTCATTCAGAGGGGAATTGTTGAATTTCACTTCTGAGCCCATTTCCAAAGAAAATAAGGAGAAACCCAAAACAGTTTCACTGTCTTCTTCTTGATACACTTTAAGAAAACAAACCCAGGCTGAAATCTTAACAAGGGTTGGCATTTTCTGAGGAGCCTAAGGGAATAAAGTCTTCCAAATCATATTAAGAGGGAGATAATCTTCTGGTCTCTTTTGCAAAACCACAGCAGAAATGTGGGATAGCTTGCCACTCAAATGATTGCTTTGCCCTTCAAAGGGTGAAATCCAGCCCTGAGCAGGGGGTACCAAGCACACAAGTAACAAAAGCGTTATACCGCCTGCTTCACTGGATAAATTTCACCCTACAGGCTTGAACCTGCTCTCAGCGGAATGGTTCCCACTAAGTTCAGCAGTGCAGGATCAAGCCTTAGGCGTGATGTGGCAGGGTCAGGTACTCTGGTATGTCTTATTCCAATTCATTCATCACTGCAGAAATTTTGCAGCCAATTTGTCCTATAAAAGGCAACAAAACTTTTCTTTCTATGGTTTCCCTCCTCCCATGTAATGGGTACCGCTGATCTCCGTTCCTGTAGTTACTTCCTGAAGCTTCTCCTGCTGGACGAGGTTGTGGTGATGGTGTAGGATTTGGAGCCACCGCCAGAGGAGAAGCCGAGCGCCCCGCTGCCCATGCCTGCTCCCAGGCTAAGGCCTCCTCCGATTCCTCCTCCCAGAAATCCACTGGAACTGGTATAGCCACCTCCACCGCTGGAGCTGACCACGGCTGTGGCACAGAGAGAAGCAAACCAAACGTGAGTGCCAGGGAACTTCGAACTCAGTTTGGCACCCTCACAAAACGGGCATTTTTAAATTGCACCAACCAGATGAAAACTCTCTACGATCTGCAAAACCCAGGGCCCAGGATACTAATCTCTTGTTACATTTTGGCCCACAGCAGTTACTCTCTGTGCTAAGCCAGATGCATGCGAGGGTTGAGCAGCCCATCTCCTTCTCCATCACTCAACCTGGCTCAGGACCCCCTGTGGCATGGAGAACCCCGTATCATAAACACATTCAGCTCGTCTCTTGGTGCACTGAAGAGGCTGTGGGCATGCGGTTCACCCGCTATCAGCAGCAATCAGGTGGATGAAAAGTAGAGCCACTGGTTTAGAGCTCTAAACAGCGTCTCCGAGACACCAGCATCTGTCCAATGCCCAGGCAAGGTGAGTACGCAACGCTTGCCAAGCTGGAAAGACACCCTCTAACGTCATCTTTGCACTAACTTCCAATGCAGGCAATGCCTTTTCTCCTTAGTAGATTTTTCTCCATACAAAAATGGGAGGAAAGAAAGATCAGTATTTCCCCAAGTTAAATTTCAGACAGATGAGTTAGAGCTGAAGTCTGCCATGGAGCCAACAGCACTATCAACTTCTGCCTCGGGGGGCTCCCATTTAAGAAGGGGGCTAACTGGGTTGCAGAAGCTAAGGCAGGGCACTGTGAGGTTCCTGCAGGCAGACCCAGCTGGTCCCCACCTGCATTTTCTATAGGCATATGGCTATGTGTCACTACTATAAATTATAAAATCAACTCACAGATGTTGACGTTGCCAACTCCATCGCCAGCCAACCTGTTGGAGAAGAAAAACACAAAGGCAAAAAGGAAGAGGACGGGTTAGACTCTGCATTACTCAGTGTTCCCCCAGGGCCTCAGCGCTGAGGATGAAGACAATGGCAGTGAGTTATTACTGCTGTTGTAAATAATTCAGACAAGATAAGTGTGCCATCCAGTGCTTTGTTCTGGCCCTACATTTACAAGCTCTGTTATCACCTGGGGTGGCTGAAACAGCACAGAAGCGCTGTCCTAATTCCATGGGGATTTGAGCCACTTGGAAATTTTCTGCCACAGAATCGAACAAATGATGGAAAACCACTCTTCTCTTCTTTGCATATTTTCACCAAAAGTATCCAATTTCCCCCAGAGCTTGCCAGTTTGGCTCTTCAGGCAAAGTGTTTTCAGGACCAAAAATCAGCTTAAAATGCAAGGTTTTCTTTTCTGTATTTCCTTGCAGAAATAGGAATTGGACCCTCACAATGTCCCCAAGCAAAGGGAACAAAGGGCTGGACCCTACCGCATGTAAAACCCACAGGTTGCACCCACCTGCTCTCCTCGCCCTCCAGCAGCTTCCTGTAGGTCGCGATCTCAATGTCCAGGGCCAGCTTGACATTCATGAGCTCCTGGTACTCGCGGAGCTGCCGGGCCATGTCCTGCTTCGCCTTCTGCAGAGCTGCCTCCAGCTCCTCCAGCTTCCCCTTGGCATCTTTGACAGCCAACTCACCACGTTCCTCGGCTTCAGCAATGGCTGCCTCCAGCTTGGCACGCTGCAGGGACGGAGCAGGGTATGTCAGGGGGCATCTCACCTCCTTGGTGGAGGACATACTGCCCATGGACTTCAGACCCTCTCTGTGTATCTGCAGAGCCCTGGAGACATCTGCTCAATTTAGATCCCTAGAAGTTCATGCCTACACATTTTTTTGAGCACTGGATGGAGATCAGCCTGCAAAGGAAGCTCATCTCATCCCAAGATACGTTCTTCCGAAAGGCAGACCCTATTCTCTCCACTGGCTACATTTTCGGAAGACTTTCTTCAGGTGATCCTCAGCTTCTCAGCCCACCCACACCACACACAAAAGCACAACGCTTAGGGTTAATGCAAGCTCAGGTTTTCTCTCCTATTATGCCCCAGAGCTTGTTCAGAGCCAGTTGGTCTCCAGCAAGCTTTGATGTGAGGCAAGCGTGGACTCGAGCAGACCTGCAGTTAATAAACAACGCAGACCTACCCCAAAAGCATCCCTGTGGGGCCACATCAAGCTGGCAGTCTAATGCACCCTCAACTGTGCCCCCTGCACCTCCAAAAAAGCCCCATGTTTGGCAGGAAGGGCTCACAATGAACACAAGTGCTTTATACTCTCATTCATTATTCAAGGGAGCTGCTCTGGGTCAGCTCTTTGCTTGTAAGTGTGTGTTGAAGCCTCCCTGCCCTGAAACCAAACAAACACAAATGGATGAATCACAATGGCTTATCTCCAGCTTTGTGCACCCTGTTTATTCACAGCCAGTTTTCAGCCCCGAACATGGTCTGAACCACTCACTGGTCTGGCTTTCACCAGCCGTTTGATAAAGCGATAACAGCCCCTGGAGAAAGCAAACAGAACTCCCATACAGCTGAAAAATTCTTTTATGTGCCCAAACATGGTGCTCCCTTCTGCAAAAAGGGAGTGGACAAAGATCCCAGAAGCAAAAGGGTACAAGGAATGTGTGTGGCTGGGAGGGAGGCCACACGCAGCCTTGCCCTTTGGAAACAGCTCTGCATCACTCCCCTTCTGCGCTCCCAGTTCGCTGGGGGACTTGTTCTCACCTATAGTCCAGCTGCCTCTCAGCATTACAGTGCTCACAACAGTTTCTCCCTCCAGCAGAACTGTCATCTTTTGAGGTGAGCATTGCAGCCACCCCCAAACTGCTTCTACAGATGTTGCGTTACACCCAGATCCCTGGCACACTGCTTGCTGCTAAATCCACTGCTCTGCAGCAGGAGAACAAGGGCAGCTCCTCACCTGGGCCTTCACGTTTTCAATTTCACCCTGCAGCCTCTGGATCACGCGGTTTATCTCTGAGATCTCGTTCTTTGTGTTGCGCAGGTCATCTCCGTGTTTCCCAGCAGTGAGCTGCAGTGCCTCGTACTGTGACATAAAACAGTATAAGAGAAAAGGATGGAGTCAGACGGCTAAAATCTCTCCCACTCGTGACACACAGCATACACATACTAACAGAAGCTGTAACTGCCTTTATCTCTCCCATAACTCACCTTGCTCTGGTACCAGGATTCGGCCTCTGCCCGGCTCCTGTTGGCAATCTCCTCATACTGTGCTTTGACCTCTGCAATGATGCTGTCCAGGTCCAGGTTTCGACTGTTATCCATAGACAGCACCACAGAGGTGTCAGAGATCTGGGCCTGCAGCTCATGAAGCTCCTGCCAGTTGCATTAAAAACAATACCATTAATCACTGACTTTTAAGGGCCTCTCCTTTGGAAGCCAATTAAAGACAGAATCTGAGAAGAAAAGGGAAAGGGAGGTAGATAAGAATTCAATCAAAACATTCATTAATTAGAAGGAAACCAACTGAATTGCATCAACCTTGCAAAGCACAAAGTAACAAACAACAGCAGAAATGGAGCTACTTCTTATCACCCACATTTTGACAGCAAAGTTAGTTTACCCCACTCCTGAGATAAGAACCCAACAGAAATGCTAGTCCAAGAACCTTGAGCGTCAGCTTCACAACAAAGCGAGGGCCAAATTCCACCACCTCACCCAAGGATGTAGCCTGTCCAGTTCAATCAGACTGTTATCTTTCAAATAATGGGTAAGATAAAGGTGTCTGGGGCAAGGAGCTTTCCCTTCTTTCTCTCACACAGCACACGAACACACAAGCACACACCAGCACTACTGCACTGGCTATAATACACTGCTTTTCCTTGTTTTCACACTAACAGCATCAAAAAAATAATGCATGTCCTGGCTACGCTTGCAATAAATCCATCTCATATCCCAGACAGGGAGAAATCACTGTGACAATTCACAGGATGTGGACTTTACTTGCAGGCTTGTTTCTGCTTATGCAATGGAAGACTCCATGTCTCCATCACCGTTCTTGTCTCTGGAAACAGCACATTAATTTTCTCAGTCACCATTTGCTGTTCTTTACCCACTGGTGGTGCTACACTGCAGCAGCCACACAAAGCAAAAAGGATCTTACCGCTTCATAGAGAGACCTCAGGAAGTTAATCTCATCCGTCAGTGCATCCACCTTGGCCTCCAGCTCCACTTTGTTCATGTAGGCGGCATCCACATCCTAAAAAAGAGTGATAATCCATTGAGATTGCTATAGCTTTGATGACTGAGTCCACCCAGCCTTTGATAGCTTCAAAAGCAGCCGTGAACCCATCAAGTTCCCCAAGCTGTCTGCTCTCCGTGTCCATCTGCCCAATGACCCACTGTGTCCTAAAAAACCAGTGTACTAAATATTGCTGGTGTGCAAGATCCCGTATGTTCTGTAGGGTCCCCTGGACCCGTGTTTGCAAGTCCACTGTCAGTTTGGAGAGTCAGGGGAGGCCTTAGGAAATGTCCCAAAGAAAGATATAGCTATAATCTATGATATCCATGGGATCTGGCACTCCTTCCCAGCTTCCTATAGAGACTTCGGTGCCTACACTGAGGCAGCCTTTAGCCAGAAACGAGAGCTATAATTCTTCACCTGCAGGTCTCTAGGCACAGCTGTAGCAAAGGGAGCATAGGGGCAAAAGGGGCACAAGGGCTGCAAAAATATATGATCAGTCCCAGGTAATATCCATGGCACGCACCTTCTTAAGCACCACAAACTCGTTCTCTGCTGCCGTGCGCTTGTTGATCTCGTCTTCATATCTGCCAGAAAAAAAAAGGATTGGTGTCAAGTTAGAGCCTGGGTAAAAGAAAAAAGGTCACAGTGAAGAGTTACCCTGATTCCCTTCTCTCTCCCTCCATTTCTCTCTTTGTGAACCACCTCAGCGAAGCCTATGGCTTCCCCAAGCAAGCCAGCCACAGGCAGAGGTTTGCTGTACCACTGCAGCACGTGTATTATTTGCACAAGAGGTACCAGCTGTATGCCACAGTTCCAGGGTACTGTTTGGGTGAGCTGATGCCTGAAAGCTGTTCTGGTCCACACCGCCATGACCACTAACCTGGAAAGCATTTCTCACCCATGCTTTCCCATCATTAAAATTCACTGCACTTGAGATTTCTGCTCCTCATCCTCACTCATGGACAGCTGCAGGATGGCAGTCCATGTCCTGAGGCTCTCAGCTTTTTCACTTGCCCCTTCAGAGAGCAAATACAAACGCAGAAGAGATGCCAGAAGATTCAACAAATTCCTCTATGCTGATCAAAGCACCTGCTAATGCTACTTTCACCGTGCACTTCCTTATTACAGACATTTGAGAACATTTTACAGGTGTCACTCACATGCCACTGTCCTGGTAAAAGCTGAGTATAATTATTCTCATTCTGCAAAAAGTGGCTATGCTTCAAAGTCACACAAACTTCTAATATTGGCTACTTCCCTTCCTTAGGTGTTCACCTTTAGATGTAATGAGCTAGATCCTCAGCAGATAAAAATCATGCTCCATTGACTTTACGGGAGTTCAGTGATTTGTACCACTTGCAAGCCTGCATCTCAGAGCCTGCCTTACACCATTCTACATGAGCCAACCTGCTGAAACAAACAGCAAGAATCTGCTGTACGAATCCTGAAAGTCATCCAAGGAACAGAGCAGGAACCATTTTCTCTGGCTGTTTCTGAATTGCCGTTGCCAAAGTTAGAACACTGCTCTGTTTATTTACACAGCCCCTGCATGGCTAGCGCTGTAATTTGCCTTCCAAAGCGTGAGCTACTTCACTTTCAACAGCCTTCATGTACCTCCCCTTCTGCTCTACGCTGGAAGCTTGCCCATCCATACCAGCATAAAGGGACGCTGTCCCTTCCGAGGTCAATGAACTGCATCCGTTGCTACTGCAGAGTAATATATGACCTGGAAATTACGTGATCACGCTGCGTACGCACAGCCTGTGGCGCAGAATGGATAATCAGAGATAGGTAAAAAGACTGAACTATTCTAGAACGGTTTGTCAAATTCGTCGTTTCCTGAGGGAAGCTCCACCAAGCTGGTCAACAAACTGACAAATCATTCTATATTCTCCATTCACTCCCGAGGCGCCTCAGGAAGCCCAGTGCGCTATCGCACCTTGGCATGCCCTGGACCAAGCCACGTGGACAGTGCGAACACAGTCTGCTCCTACCCTGGCTTACTTTGAACCACGCCCTTAGTCAATGCAGTTACTGAATAAGGGACTGAATCTCATCCCCTGGAGCCTCGTGCATACAAATCTCCTCCCCTACCCCAGCTGTAAACCGAGAATTACCGTGTGAATTGGACATATGAAAAAGAGGCAACAAACACATAAAGAGATAGTCATGTTTTAGGTATTCTACTTAGAACATACAATTTTCTTCATTTAAATAGGGAGAAGCAGGTTCTGAACTCCAGTTACTACATCCTCACTCCTGCTGCACTAGCATCGTAGGCTCCTAATTCCTGCTTCCCTTCTCTTAGCACGTACAGGGACATACACGTAGGGACATACACACATACACGTAAGCTGGAGGAATAAATATGCACCTGTGCACCTTGCATTCATGTGACATGCAACTAAAATGAGGGCTATAATTCCTCTGGGTGCAAAGCAGCTCCTTGCTGCTGCCTTGCAGAGATGCAAAGTACAACTATGGATGAGCACAGAGTAGGAATAACTGAGGAGCGTTGGGGGAAACATCATTCCCATGCGCCTCCTTGGGAATCACTGGCTATCGACTTTCCCTAAACACACCCTGGGGATTATCAGATCTGTTTGTTTTCAGTTCCTGCTCGATCCAGCTTGCCAGCTCCCTCTTTTCTTTCTTTCCTTTATTACAGGCATTCCCCTGTACCACTGGGTTGGGCACAGGCTGGGACAAAGGCTACTTTCTTCATGGGACTCCTCCCAAGTGACACGATTTGGACTGAAAAGTCGCTTAAAAATTGCAGGTCACCTGCTCCATTACCTACCCACAAAACAAGCAGCAGTTCACCCACCGCCTGCCAACCTGCTGAGCTCCCATGGGTTCCTATGGACATGAACTGGCACGTCCAACCCAAAGTACGAAGGTATCCCTGAGGAAGCCCCAAAGCAAAGCCAGGAGGATTGAGCCACTGAAGACCATGTGGGAACAAGGTGCCAGGAGCAACGAGCGATCCAGGCAAGAAGAATCCAGGCAGCTTCCCTGGACTAGACACATAACTCATGGCTGGAAACAAATCTCCCTCCCTAGCAGAAAAAGCTGGGGACATCTCTGCCAAGCTACTGACCAATGTGCCAGCTCAACTAGACCGTTAGGTGGGAAGATTATACGTTACTTGGTCTTGAAATCCTCAACAAGATCCTGCATGTTCTTCAGTTCGCCCTCCAAACGCCCCTTGTCATTCAACAACCCATCCAGCTGACGTCGCAGGTTGTTGATGTATGCCTCAAACATGGGAGCAATGTTACTCCGGGCAGTCTTCTGGTCCTGGAGGAGGCTCCATTTGGTCTCCAGCATTTTGTTTTGCTGCTCCAGGAACCGGACCTGGAAAGCAACCAAAGGGTCATTTCTGAAAGCGGGAGGAAGGGGGAGCTGACACTACAGAGTTTGGATCCTGGGGGAAGGATGGGCTACAGATGGTATCTGAAGAATTTACATTGCTCACAGGAAGCACCTTAACTCTGGAGGGTGATAAAGACCATGAGGGAGCACTGCTAGGCTGGGGCTTGGCTTATGACTTCAGGGCTTTGTATGAGTTAAAGATAAGCAGATTCTGCTCGCCTGACACTTGACAGAAGCCATCCACAGACCTGAAAGTCAGCCAATTACTCAAACTCCAGGTCTGGATTCCTTGCATTCTGAGGATGCCTGAGCTGAAGTTTACACAGGACATAGGATCAATTAGTGCAAGACAGTAAAGCCACAGAGGTACAGGGCAGTGCAAACAAAGACAGCAAGCTCTGACTTATGTCAAGATCTGTTCTACTGGGACGATTCCTCTCCAAGAGGCCCCCTCCTCCCTGAATTTGGTAGTGCTGTGCTTGGGTGCAGATTTGATCTTTAAAGCCTGCACCCGCATTACGGGCAATACCAGCTAAATAAAGGGGGTACAAAGTTGGCCTAAGCAGGGCAAACCCCTTTACTGATGGCAATGCAAGCAGGGCTTTAATAAGAGTTACTGGATTGCAGGGGGCAAATCACAGCATGCTCTTGGCGACCTGATCCTGAGCCCATTTGTGAATCCCCCACCGGGTTAAGTGAGCTTTGGGTCAGACCTGCTCTTAAGCAGTGTCCACAGAGTTATCAGTCTTTCCAACACCTCACCTTGTCAATGAAGGAGGCGAATCTGTTGTTGAGTGTCTTGATTTGCTCCTTCTCCTCCTTGCGCACCCGTTGGATATTGGGGTCAATCTCCAGATTCACAGGTGTCAGGAGGCTCTGGTTGATGGTGACCTCCTGAATGCCCCCGGGGCTGAGGGCCCCACCAAATCCCATGCCTCCATAGCCGTATCCAGAGCGAACGCTGAAGGAGCTGCCACCTCCAAGGGAGATCCGCTTGTTGGTGGAGCCAAGGTTGTAGAGGCTGGAGCTGCCAAAGCCACCTGCCCTGCCTAAGCCAGCACCCCCTCCTACTCCACGGGTCGAGGAGACGGTGCTGACCCGCACTTGGCTGGTCCCTGGGACCGCCACAGAGCGAGAACTGAAACTCACAGACCGCGACATGGCTGCTCCGAGGGTGTTTTCAGTATCCCCCACCCTTCAAAAGCTCAGGGAAGCTGTGCTGGAGACCAGGGAAGTGAGAGAGTTCTCCTGACTGCTTCTCCTTTTATCCGTTAGAAAAGCTGGGCTTGGCCCAAGGGCAAAAGAGGGATCATTTTACTGCCTCAGGGAGCTGGGTGTGCCTGGCTGCCTTCCCACCTTCCGTCAACCTGCTGAATTCGAGCAGGCGAGAAGGGAAGGGCCAGGGAAGGGACAGGACACACCTGGCGCCGTGTCCCCGCGCTCAGACCTGGCTTTGTTCCACACCTGCCTTTGCCACATGTGCAGCCGAGGGACATGAAGCACGGGCTCTTCTGGGCTCCCTTGGCAGAGAGTTGTAACAGGACAGGTCCAATCCCCATTTCCTCAAGGCTTCTCCATTCCTTCCCGCTTGCCTAAATGGATGTTGAAATGAGAAGAGGAAGAATATGCATTGATTTTTAAATCTATTGCAGAGCAGGTAGCTCCCCTGTGCAAAAGCAGAACGGAGATAAGGGGCCTCAGCTTAGCGCCAGGTCCAGCCTAGTTTAAGATAAACCAAAGCCAGCTGCAGCCTCGGACACACACACTGTGCTCTGCCAGCAGCACCCAGCGAGTCTGCGCCATGCAGGAGAATGAGGGCAGCAGTTGAGAGATGCCGCAGCTACCCCTGGACACCATGGTTTTGCCTTCTCCCTCCTGTTAGCGCCAAAATAAAGGTGGGTTCGGTAGGTTGCACCCTGCACATGGAAATACCCAACATGCCAGGACACACTCTAAAGGAGACAGGACAGGTTTCTGCTTAAATTTCTGGGTTCCTATGCAGAAGAGGCAGAGACAAAAATTAGTTTTACGGGCTTTCTGCATTTTCAAATAGCCTTGAAGGGACAGATGTCTTTACTATCAGGTTGTAAATCCTCCATGAGATTTCAAAGTCTGGCCTGAATGTGTCACCCTTCAGCTCATCAGGACAGCAAGGTAGCGCTGGCTACATATTCTGGCCACAGCCTATTCAAAATATGTACTTCCTTCTTTGCGGGAAGAATACAAGTTGGCTGGAGAGCCCAGCTAGTAAAAGGAAATTCTCTTTTTGAAGGAGGGAAAGGGGGAGATTGAGCCAGACAGAGACATATGAGGCAAGATTCCTCCCTGCCTTGCAAGCTGGCTTGGCTTTCACCAGCAAAAAAAGTAATCCATTGAGTGTAAAGCAAACGCGCGTGTGACACGCACCCAGCTATACTTGACCTGATGGCTGATGTAGACAGGCTAGGGTTCATTTCATCCGTACATAGCTAGCAACAGGGCAGAAGCCTCCAGCTGCTTTACACAGCTCCAGGTCCTTCCGAGTTCACAAAGAGAGACAGGCTGATCTCTTGCAACAGCTCTCGGTTGTCTTGAGAAGACAGGGATTGAATCTGAAAGTGTGATTTAAAGTCCTACAGTCAGGCAAGAATAACTCCCACCAAACTAAGCCCCGGCTGCTGGATTTTATCAGGCTGCATTCCAGCCTCAACTCCTTTGTATCAGCAGAGTGGGGTTTTTTGCACAACACAACACGCAACCCAGAAAGCAATCCAGGCAGGTAAAATACAAGCCTGCTATCAGACAAACTATCATAAAGACACTGCTCTTCTCATCAGCCTCGGCAGAAACACTAGTTCAGCAGTAAGAGAACTGAACTTCACCCTGGTTTGCACTATCAAGAGCCGGATGAATGAAAAGCCATTTTCTAATCTTAATTACCGCCATGTAGTACCACTGATTTTAGGTAAGGATGAGCCTGTCTTCCATTCAAAGTTCAAGTTTTCTTTTCTGTACCATTAGCAACCCAGCCAATGCAGGAGAGACTCAGGAAAGCCTCATTTACCTTGCTGCTATATGCTCCCCAGCTCCCAGCGTTGCACCTAGCCAGTTTAGATCCCTTGCACTTACTACAACCCATCCTGCAAAATGAACATTCCCCATTTAAGTCTGGTTTCAAGTCAGGTTAAGTCAGAGCAGGATCCAGCAAAGTCACGAGCAGAGTTTGCTTGTGTTGCTGGGATGCCATGGTAATGCTGCATAGTTTCACAACCACACGGACTGGTAAATACTTCCAAGCCCATGCGAATGACCCCCAGGGATTTGGGTTTGGTAACACAGAGGACACTGTATTGACTGGTTAAACACCCTCTTGGGGAAGTGAATACTTTGACATTGTAACTGCTGTGCTTGGTGTCACAACAAGCCAGCCCAGTCCCTGCACACCCAGGAACAGCCCACTGCTGTGCGCTGACGCTCACAAAGCCGACGAAAGAGTCACAAATGCTAAATCTCTCCATAAACCCTTGGGAAAACAGACCAAGCTCTCAATTCCAGCCCAGAAAGTGCAAAACAAAAACAAACCAACCAACCCCCCAAAAACAAACAAAAAATCAAATATGGTCACGTCCTAATGGAAGAGGAAGAAATCTTCGCAGACAAGCAAAACTGTGTTAAGAACATGTTACTATGCTGATCAATGTCAGCCTGCTGTTTCCACATCTTCTGTCGATATCCCATGGGCTATCTCTTGCTGTGTGGTTACACTGCAATGTTTGGATTGAAAGCTTTCTGGAGCAGGGAGTGCCCTTAGGTTTTGTGTTTGCACAGTGCAGTCCTAGTTTGTGCTTACTGCTCCAAAGTGCTTCAGCAGTGAGTCATAAATTAATTAGTGTCCTAACAACAAGCAGTGTTTTGGTGGTCTCATGATTGGGGTATTGCAAGAGCACGATGGGGCACCCCGGGGCTGTCAGAATGACACTGTCAAGCTGTTATCCTTGTTAACAACACCCAAAAGCAATGCCAACACAGTGGCATTTGCACTGACACCTGCAGCCATAAAACCGCCGTGCTGAAGATTCCCCCCTACGCTGCGCCGTGCTGAAGATTCCCCCCTACGCTGCGATCACAGCTCCCCCTTTCAGAATCGAAGTAACTCTTTAATAAAAATTTCCAGCTCATCAATAATTCCTGCGAATATAGAGAGATGCCTGCAGAGGGAACTTGTTCTCTTACCGTCCCAAATGCAGGCACTGTATGTCAACAACCCGATGCACAAACAAGCCGTGTTAGGATGAGGTGACTATCTATCATGAAGTTTTATTGATTTATTTAGTCCTACTTCCTCTGTCACTCAGGCTATAAAGCTCAATATAATGACGCAGCTCTTCAGCCTAGTATCTCAGCGACAGGAAAGTGGCTTTTCCAGGAAGGCGACGGCTGGCTGATTTGAAGGATTCATTTGTTCCAAAGGTTGGTACCTTGGTACAGTTCATTGTCTTGCAACAGGAACCCTCCTGCTGTAACTCGGGGCTTTACATCTAATTTGAAGTTGTTTAATTGGTGTGTTTAGTTTTCTGCCACTGCCTACTTCTGAAGCACTTAAATGGCTCTCTTGAACCTGGTATGATTCCCCTATTAAATGTTAAGTCACCACCCTCTTGGTCTTACATTGGATTAACTGAACAGGCTGAAATACTCACATCTTTCAGAAAGAAGTGGCTTTTCTGAGGACTTGAAATCACTTCTGTGGCCTCTCTCTGCTTCGGTGCCCTTGGCACATGCATCGGTATGCAGTTTTACACGTGGAAACCGCATTTTGCTATCCACTCTTACAGCCCCGCAGCTGTAACAGCCTCAGGTCTCAATTAGTGCTAGAGGCTGGTATGATGGGTCTCACCTGAACGATACTGTGTCTTCCAGCTACACCTCTCCCTTCTGCAAGAAAGCAGAACAGCCTTAGCATTAAGGGGGGCATCACGGGGACCAGCAGGAATAGCTGGGCGCAGCTTGCCCAGGGTGACAGAGCCAGTTGCTGTAGACCAGAGCCAGTTCTGCCTTAACAAGGCTTCCAGCAAGCTCCTGTTCCTCCAGGAGCTGCATCTCACCTTTCCTCCTCCCTCTGCTCGCTCCGCTGAGGCTGTGAAGCTCTCGGCTCGGCTCCTTGCTGCCTGGCCGCTCCTGGGAGGCTGCCTGCTGCTGGCCGTGTAATCCACCGCTGAGAAACACCTCCTCAAGCTCAGAATTGGCTGCGCTTGTTCTCTTAGCTGAAACTCAAAAAGAGCATCGGTCTAAACCCCAAGGTGTTTAAATAAGAGCACAAAACCACTCGCCAGCACCTCCAGGGATGACTTGGACCCCCAAAGGAGTTGCTGCCGCTGGAGTCTTCCACCCTCCAACATTTTCCAGCTGCTCGGGACAGCGATGTAGCTCCCCTGCCCCACGGATCAAGCCCCACGTGCCTCCTGTCCTGTTTACAGAAGGAGCACTCCACGCTGCGGCTGCAGCAATAGGAACCTCTGCACATTGCCATGAGCTCCTGGACAAAGGAGCAAACCCAGCCCACGCGGATAGGCTGCAGGGATCCTTCCCGGGGACACAGCGTGTGGCGGGGCACCAGCTCGTCAGATAAGCTCTCTCTGCCTGACATATGGTGGAAGCGTTCAAGCTATGGACTTTCCCCACCTCCAGCCTATTTTACATGCACCTAAAGCTGTTTTCTTTCCCCTCTCTCCCAAATTACAAGATCTTATGATTACAAGAAGTCATGAAGGAATAACTATAAATATAGTTATAATTATGTATAATCATAATTACATGGATAATTTTTACATGAAAGTTGAGAGTCACTCCCACAGCGAAAGCCTTAAGGAAAAACAAACAAACAAATTAAACCACTACAATTCTCAGAGTCGAGGTGAAATTGCTAGCCCTGGTAACGCCGGGCTCAGCTTTTCTGGAAACGGCACGTCTCAGAAGAGAATGGAAAATCCATGTTCTGTCCCCACAAAAAATCTCACACAACTTTTGAGCTCAGCCTGTTGAATCTGTTGGTCTGTTCCAGATCCTAACAGCTGATCTGATCTAATCTCTGCAGATACTCACATGGTACAGAGCAGGCAAGCCAGATCAGATCAGAGCCCATCTATCTCAAGCCAGTAATGCAAGCTGGCGAGCCCAAAAATGCAGGGCAATTATAAAGTGATCCTTCCTCCAGCCATATTTCTCCAGCCTCCAGCCATCAGCTGTTTAACCCTTCCCAAGTTGTAGGTTGCGTCTTGACCAGCATGTTTAACTGCTGCTGATGGTCCTCTCTCCCCATTATTGGTCCACTCCTCGGTTAAACTCATCCCTGCTTGCTACAGCCTGCGGCAATGAGATTGCACATGGCATGAGAAGACCTTCCTGTGTTCTTGTTTTAATTAACTCAATTGCAAACTAATGCACGGCATTCAGAGCAGATGGAAACCGTGAAGTCATTTCACTGCAGTCAAGGGAACACCACCAGCTTATAGGAGCTGAAATAAAACTACTGCAACAGTACTCAGCATTATTACAGGAGTTTGTGTGCCTGATTCATGCCTAGGTTAAAGGATAATGCTGCAAAGTGAATGGGTGAGGAAGGAGAGAAACTATCTAGCACAGTCATCAATGAGAAATGCTCTTATCAAAATTTCATCTCATATGACACAGCTTGGGCAGAGTCAATGGCACGATGCCACTTTACACCAACTGATCCTTCACCTCCCAGTCCAGGAAGGAATAAGGTCTTACTTCCCCCAAAATACTAAGCATCCAACATGCCAGCCATCCTAATTCACCCGTGTTTGTACAGCCCTTGGCGCAACGTAATTGTGGACAACGACTGGGTTTCTTAATAGTTACCACAACACAAATAACCATCTTCACCCTGGTGACTACACGGGAACAAAGCTGCTCCGCAACCTCTGGCCCCAGTTACAAATTCCAAGATCTTCTGCAAAATCAAAGCTGTCCAAACAGATCTGTTGCCCAATAAATGCTCCTAAGGAAGAAAAACAACAAAGAAAAACAACAAAGAAAAACACAGAACTGTATGCGGTATTTTAGAGATAAACTGTCCTGCAGGGAGGAAGTACGTGGGAGAGGCAGGAGTAAAACCCGTATCGCCTCCCTCCACTCCCTACGCATGGAGTGACATGTTACCAAACATGTGGCTGAAAATATTCATTTGAACCTTCAGGCCATTGGATTGCAAAAACTCCATCAGATTCAGCGTAAACCATCCTCCTGCTACAGAGGGTGGTTTGTACCAGCCAGGGTTTCCAGAGATGGTTTCTCCTGGAAAAGCGCTGGGGATGTCCACAGTGGGGATGTTTTCCATGTGGAACTGCAGGAATTTAAACACATTCAACATGTAAAAATGGGAGCTTGCAGGATCTACCCAAAACAGCTCAACCTGTGAACACACAAACAATTTTGTGAAAGGCAGAGAAGCAGAAAAGCAAAGGCAGAGGGCCTAAACCAAAGGAGTGTACGACCTCCTCCCAGATGAGTCACTGTCAGAAGAAGAGAAGGGCAAAAAAAATTCAAACGATTAATTTGTTACAAGTATTTTATTAGGGCTATAATCACTAAGCTGAGATGGTTATCTCTGCTTACAGAGGGGCCAATTCAGCTCTCAGGGAGACAGGCATTTTTTCCTACAATTGCAAACATGGGAAATACAGAAACAAGGAGAATCACGCTCCCAAGATCGGGGCTTCAGCACTTCCCGCCTGTCTGCTGTCGCACCAGCCAGGTATTTTATCTCAGCATTTGTATCTCAGCCAGCAAGACACGCTGTTCCAGCACCCAGCTTTTAACCCAAATATGACAGAGTTGGAAGCTTCCAAACGAGAGCCAAAAGGAAGGTGCAACTCCTCCCCTTTCCTCTGGTCTTCTCCCAGCTTGGGACTGGTTTTACAGTACGAGCAAAGGGCAAGATTGCAGCCTTGGACCTGATGGGGAGCCAAGCCCTGGGTGCTGATGGCAGCAGAGGGTGTGGTAGGTCTGTGTCAGGCACCATCATAATCAATACATCCAACGATGACAAGAATAATAATTATCATTATCTTGCACCTGCCCACACTGTCTATGACATGAACGACTCTTTCCAGGTCTGTGGGAGGAGAGGGAAGATCAGGTCCAGCATTGCGTGGAGCTGGGGCCATCCTGATGCTCAGAGAAACCTCCTCCAGCCCCAGCACCCAACTGCCTCATCCCTACACCCACCAGCACCCCAAAGCCACCTCCAGCCATCAGCTCCACTTGCAGCAGGTTTCCATGTTACATGAGTACAGCATGGGAGAAGAGAGGCTTGGCAGGAAAAGGAGAAGAGGAAAAATAGTGCCAAGAGTGAGAACAGCTCTCCATGATGCTGAGGATGCTTCCTTCCCGCGTACCACGGGCTGCACAGCTCCTCAGTGCAGGGGAAGAAGAGCTTTACGCAGTATGAAAAGAGGCGTAAGGGCCCTTCAAGGCAGGACTGAGCTTCCAGATTACCGCGTTCACTAGGTATGCACCAGGCATGAATCAGTCGCGCAGAATTTGACCCCAGGAGTTAAAAATCAGGATGAATCAGATCTGGTACCAGATTTAAGAAGGATTACAGACTTGCTCCTGGGCTTAGTGCCGGCATGGCCCCGACACACACACACACGTGGGGTTGCGCGGGGCTGTCGCGTGGGCACACGCATCCCAGCCATGCCACGTCATAAGCATCCTCGCAAAGCCGAGACAGAGGGAAGCAAGCGGGCGATTCCTCCCTCTGCCTCAAGGTGCTGACTTGGGCCCGTGCCTGCGCCGCGCGCACGCTACGAACCTGTTGAGCTACGCTACAGGGCACACCGTTTGGTGCCAAAGTTTCCCTTGCAGACACGTTGGGACAGCAAGCGGCTCCTGACCGCACGCTGCACTGCTAAGAGGAGGCTCCAGGAGTGAACCGGCCCCCGGGGGTAACCCAGCACCAAAACCACGCACACAGCAACTGCCCCTTTGCAGTAATTCGAGCACTGACCGGGAGCAGAGCGGGCTGTGCCCTGCACCTCTCTGCCTGTGCTGCGGAAGGGTTGGGTTGCATCATTTGGGAAGTATGCAGCACGACAAACCACCCCAGGAAAGCTGTGGTGAGGTGTAGGCATGGCCGAATGCCCACTTTGTATTTATTCCAGAAAGGTGTTGATGGCACAAGGCAAAAAGTGGGAGATTGAGATCGAATTCACATAAGTGGCCACATAAGCTCAGACCTTTTGCCTGATGATTTGGGCACGTGGCCTCTGAAAAGCACAGGCACAAGGCAGCCACAAGTGAGGGGGTGTAGAGGCCCTGTTTCTCCAGCACAAGGAGCTCCCACCCCGATCTTTGTGGGATCCCACTGCAAACTGTCCCCCAGTTTGTCCTAACACAGCTGCCGCATCAAGCGGTGACACCATCCCCTTCTCCCATTCCCACCCTCACCATGCCCCTGCTCCCAGCTTGCGGCTCCCACCTGACGACAAATGCAGCGGGAGCCCAAATCCCTCTCCTCACAGAGAAAAAATACCCCCAGAGACATGTCACCTCATGTGCCATCCCTTAAATTTCTGGGCTCACTCCTGCTACCCTAATTTTTGGAGAGAAGCCGCTGCAGGCTGGCATTGCTCTGATCGGCCACCAATCCCCACCTTGGGGCGAAATGATCTGTTTCTGCAATTCCCAATGCAAACATTCACCTTCTAACTATTGCTTTGATGTCTTAGGTCTTTTTCCCCCCCCAAAAAAAAAGATCCCAGTGTGTTTTAGCCTCAGAACCTGCATGTTGCAAAACAGGTAGATGGCCTCATAAATATCCATGCAACCTCATTAAGAGCTAAAGGTTCTCAGTACCCACTGAAACACAATACATCATTATTTATGCTGCAAACCATGTGAGAATGACACACAATGCAGAAACAAAATGCCTAATTAAAGGTGACACAAGAGCACAGATCCAGATCATAATCAGAGTGGTGGATACTGGGTGCTGCCTAAAAGGAATGAAGCCATTTGCTCAAGTGTGGATTGAGAAACACCAAGCAGTAAATCCTCACATTGTGCGTCTCATTTATGCTCTTTTTAGAAGCAGGAACGTTGAGAAAGGAGCAGCCATTTGCCAAAGTAACAGGACAGGTTATTAGACAGGGAACTGGCAACCTTCAGGCTCCCAGCATAGCTCAGAAGAGTGGGCTCCAAGAGTGGCTGACACAAGGACAAGTGGGGGTGACGGACAGCCGAGAACAGACGGAGATTCATGGACGTTGGGATAGCCTTCAACTGAGAAAATAAAGCAGCGGTTTCTAAGATGAAGCTGAGTCCCTTTATTTGGGAGATGATACGATGCGGCTGCCTGGGGGAGATCGAGCGCCCAGCAGCTGCTTCCCCAGCCCTAGGCAGGGACGGTATCACCCCGCCTCTTTGTGCAGTGGGAAGGGAAGAGCCTGCGGCACCCCAGCAGAAACAAGTGATGTCACCACCACTTAATTAGTCCTACTTATTTTTTTTCAATACCTGAAATTTCCTGGAAACTACGTGAGCAAAAGCGCAGCAGATGGGTTGGAAACCTTCCTGAGTGTGAAGCAGATGTGGGCACGTCCTGTCCTGCCTTCCAAATCCTTCTATAAATTCTTTGGAAGTGACATCTATTTTGGGGGAAGTGATTTAGATGGCAGAGTTGTCGCTCCTCACTGCTTCACCCAGAAATCGAAAAGGAGGAAGGAGGGAAGGGGGGTGGCAGGAGGAAGGGGATGTGGATGGCTCTGGGCAGGCACATAAAGGAATGAAAGGAGGAGGTGAGAAAGGAAATGTGACACCAGAATGGTGGATGAGCATGGAAAGAAGGAATAAGCGAGAGAGAAGGAAAGAGCAGGGATGGAGTGGAGCTAGGGAAGGCTGCAGAGCTATCCCCAACTGTCCCCCAAACCAGGGTCCACAAAGACCCATAGTCTGGGGTGAAATTCTCCTGTCCCCAGCCACCATGCCCGGATCCCAGCATGGGCAGGATGGCTACAGCGCTTCCCTCAGTGCTCATCCACTGTCCCCCAGGGTTGGGAAGGGTCAGACAAGGAGAGCAATGGCAAACCACATGCGTACCCAAATTAGCATGCAGCCCTGTGGTCACTGGCGTGTCCCCGGCTGTCCTACCACAGCACTGGTCTGGGCATGCCTCCAGCCCAGCTCAGCACCTTCCCTTCTCCACCAGGCACTGCAGAGATGGGCTGAGAAAGAGTCCTGAACTAAGGCGTCACTGCAATCAAAGCCCCTCACCATAAACCCAGCTCTGGGCAGCATCGCTGGCCTGTGACCCCATATAATCAACCTATCTCCAGCCTAAGCCACAGAGCAGGTAAATGCCTCTCCAGTCACAGGATAAGGGCCAGCAGCCAAATTTAACAAAACCAAAACAAACATTTAACAAAACAGGCCCTCTCCTTACATTTTTTTTAAACCTGAAATGTACTCGGTGGACTGAACATGGGCCACGTACCTGTGGCCACAGTATCAGCCATTCCCCTGCGATGTGTCATTTGGCTTAACATGCACGGTTCCCGCTCCAGACGCTCCTCGCGTGCCTGATGAGGTTTAAATAAGTCCTGCTGACCCACTCATTAGCTCCGTGGCTCTCTGCATCCCTCAGCCCTGTCTCTGTCTTGCTTAACCTTAATCATTCGGATTCCTTGGGGCAAATGCTGATTCGTTGTTTATGCTTCATACATTACCCATACTTAATAAACAGCAATTACTTATGGAATCTTGATAAATAAATTATTCTACTATGCGTATACACATTGAGCCAGTAACCCTAAAAGGTGATTTTCCAGATGGCTGGGATAAATCTCTGCGTATCAAGGGAAGGGTGACAAGACTCTCTAGGTTTGACTGCAAAGGTTTAAGTACCCCCAAGCCACCCTGTGATGGTTTAAGCCACCCTGTGCCCATCCCCAAACCTCAACCTACCAAACAACCACAATGCAAACTCAAAGCACCACGTTGCCTTGCTCCAGACATATCCAGAATGGGAGATCCAGGGCCCACTCAGGATCTTTAGATAATGATGACTCCATCCAAATAGATCAGGAGACAAGCTAGACCAGGCTGCAAGGACACAGGCAGCAACACTATGGGAGGAGGAGGACACAGCGGTTTAGCTGGAGGTGACCGGACCCTTCATCGCATCCTCCAGAGCCTTCTCCACCTTCCTCTTGTCCCCATGCTTTTATAGTTTGTTTTGCTGTGTAGCCAAGACGACTGGTGCCAAATCTTAAAGCCTGATTTTGAAGACCAGCCCATTCCAAATTGAACCAAATACCTGGCCAAGGAGGAGCATCGAGAGCATCGGCAGGAAGGGAAGAAACACCCTGACTCAGCACTGCCTCTCCCACAGGGCAGGGAAGACAGCAAGGGAGAGAAACATGCAGCAAGGCTTTGGCTGCCACTGTGTAAAGCAGCCCTCCCTTCTCCATCCTTGAAAAGACAGCATGGGGTGACAGGTTTCTGCACTGCTAAGTGCACCTACGATACCAAAGAGGAGTATTATTTCAGCACCAGGCCGTTGGGCATTGCCGTGCAGCAATGCCTTGGCTAGACTGAAATCAGGGTCCCCCTAGGACCCAGCATCACGAGCAGCAGTGTCTCCCCTTAACGGGGCAAGCTTGGATCCCACCTCATCCCTCCGCCTAGCAGGTGGAACAATAGGAGCTTCAGCCTTGGCACCCAGAAAGGAGAGGTTAGAAAGCAGATTAATCCTCTCTCCGCAAGCTCTTCCCACACATCCTCACATCACCTGCCAGCAGAGATGACCACTCGCAAACGCTTTCCTTAGAGGGTTATTGCAAATTATACCCATCCTTCCGGACAGAGGCAGGGCTTTGAAAAGCCTTGCTCATCTCAGAGCAGAGTGGCCCCAATGCTCCCACTGGAAGATGGCTTTCCACCCTGCCTTTCCCAAGCATTAAAGGCAGCTTTAATCCTAAGCCATCACTCTTCTGCATCTTTCTGTGGCAGAATGATTCGGCTCCTCCCTCCAGCACCTAACAGAGAGGATGTGGGATATAGTACACGATGCTATACAGGAACCAGGACTCAAAAGGCACCAAGCAATGTGTTACTCTCCTGATCACCAGGAGAAGTTTTTTGTGCCATTCTGCACTGGGACATGCCATTACAGCCAAAGTAGATATCCTCACAGGCTGGATCCAGTGTTAGAAATTTCATTTCAAGGAAAAAAAAGTGGGGGGGAGAGAAAGGATTGATACTCAGAGGAGAAAGGAGTAGGGATTGATGCTCGGGCAGATGTGGTTGCCGATGCGATGACCAGAAGTGCTTTCTCTGGGATCTTGCAAAACATAATCGTGCAATATCCCACCTACCTCAGTGCAGAACACTGCTCCCAGCCGCTATTAAATTGAACTAGCCCAATTTCACCTCTATCTCCTTCCCTCAGAGCGATCATTCCTAGGGAGCCATCACAACTGCCCTCAGTACCAGATGAAGCAAAAAACCTGCCAGGTGACCCCATGACCTGATGCTAATCAGAAACGCTGATGTGCCTGCAACCACAAAGCCACAAGCGAGCAGCCCACAATGAGATAGATAATCTCACCTCAGCTTGCAAGAGCCATGAGCTTTGTCATCTCCCAGCCATAAATTTTGTTTTAATCCTTAAAATAAACTGTTAGGATTAAACTGAAAAGTCCTGACTAGGATCCATTGAGTGAGAGACTTGGTATTCAAATGGATCATCAGAGGAAACATTTTCCCTGGAAGGGGTGTTCTGGTAAGATGGGCATGCCATGTGAGAGCACACTGTTCTCGGCAAAATATTGAAACTACGCTTGAAGAAAAGGTTAACCCTACTGGAATGGGTCATCTTCCTTCTGAAGTCCTTCTTAAGACAGAAACTACTACATCATCAGATACGTTTCTTGTTGAAGCAGGTCTGTGACAGATCCAAGCTTTCTTTCACTTCACTGGCAGCGAAATTCCCACCTTGTATTCCAACATGGGGCAGAACCAGACTGTAAAACAGCAGCTTTCCCACAAAATGGAATTTCTCAATTTTGGCCAGAGAAGACCATCGTCCTTCCTGAGAATGCTGCAATGCAATAGACAAAAAGAGGCAGAAACAGGTACTCTTCCGTCCTGACTTTTCACATGAGAAACTGAGTTAAAGCAGGAAAATGCTTTCAAGAAAGCCATGTCCAACATTGATTCATACCTAGGTCCAGACAGGTATTTAAGGGCGTGCCACCTCAGCAGCCTAGAATTCATTAAAAGACAGTGGTTTTTGGTGTCTCCAGTGCCAGCTTTTAAAGGGCTTTCAAGGAGCGGGAGCATGGCGGTCAGAGATGGACTTGGGCACTTTTGAGATCTTGGTGTCTAGAGGTTTTGAAGGTCTCCGTTGTTGTCAGACCAGATGACTGAACAACCTCAGGACTCTTGGTCTCCACACCCAGGGGTCTCAAAACCAGACCTATCGTCCCTAAAACACTCAGAGCACCAGAAGCTTCCGTGATGTGCCTGTGCGGTCAAAGGAAGACAATGAGCACCTCCAATCACGATGAGCTTGAGACGTGTTACCAAACTCCTACCCTTAGCCAATTCAGACTCTTTATGATTTTAAACACTCCCCCACAAAAAAAAAAAAAAAAACCCACACAATTCCTTCCTGCAGATTTTGGCTGGAAAGCAGCCAGGGGCTGAACCCAAGCTCCATGCGCCAAGTACGAGTGCAGCAGCCATGCTCAGAACCGTCCTCCCCGAGCCTGCTGCCGCCCAGCACCTTTGATTGCCTTCTTCACCATTTAAGGATGAGGAAAGCAGCTGCTTGGGGCCCAGCGAATTACCTGTGAGTGATTTGTTTTTGCTGCGAGTGCCTATGCCCTCACCACACAAACAAGCTCCTGAAGAAAGGAGGGTACAGAGAGAGATGAAAAAAAAAAAAGCCAACAGGTTGATCTGGATTACATCAACGGTTACACCCTCCTCCGTTTAATGAACATAGGAGAACAGGTGCTTGTAATTCATTAGCCAACCCACGAGCTGAGGAGACAGGAATTAAGTCGACCAAACTCCTCAGCGTGCCACTATTCTCCTTCCCTTTGAGGCAGCAGCAGCAAGAAAACTTCATCTCTTTTTTTTCCTCCCCCTTTCCCTCCCTTCCCCTCGAGCTGCACAGCCACAAGCTGAGCATGACTAACCCTTGCAAAGCCTTCACCAGTGGCTCCCTCTCCTCTTGGGAGGTGTCAGGGAAGATGAGCAGAGGAAAAGCAGCTAGCCCGTCCCCGGATTGCCTGGGCCGCTGCAGTCCCAACGGGGTGGCCAGCAACGGCTATGGCTCTCTCAGCCTCCACGGAGATGGCGGATACCGATGCTCCTCTTACCCCTCCTTCTCCATCGACGGGAGACTCCTGGCCCCCATGCACCTTGATATTGACCCTGACTTCCAAGCCGTGCGGCAGCAGGAGAAAGAGGACATCAAGTTGCTCAACAACCAGTTTGTGACCCTAATTGAGAAGGTAAGGTGAGCTACTGAGGACCACAGTGCAGCACAGGGATGAGGATGGTGGTGGGGAAGCAGACACTAACCAGTCTCTCAGGAGACTTATGAAGGCCTTCAGCTAACCATTGCCAGGCTCTGAATATTAGGCTAATTACCCAATTAGTTATTCCTTCAGTGCTATCTGTTTTAATAAGGGTTAGCATCATCTCTAGGGGAAGCTGGGCCACATCTGTGGTCAACAGCATCAGGCAGCCTGTGCATCTCCTTTACTGTGCCTGTCACCCCGTGGGTCGCTGGGGAGGGCAGAGAGCTCTGCCCTTGGGGACCCTGCCCTGCCTGAGCAGCAAAGGCAGGGCCACGGAGGCACGGGGCCGGACAGAGCAGGCCTTGGCTCCCCCAGTGGACAAACAGCCATGGGCGGTGACGCTGATTAAGGCGGCAGCTCAAATTCTTCTCCAGCTGCTAAAGAGAGCTGGAAATTCACCTCCATCGCAATGTGGTGGGCAAGGGAGACCCCCCACCCACCTCCCTCCTCTGTGGTTTTTATTGCCGGGGTTGCGTGCTTAGCCAAGAAAGTGTCGCTTTCATCTCTTAAGATCCATGAGAAGGCAGAAGGTTTTCTCAAAGGAAAACAAGTCATCTAGCCGAGGCAGGTTTCTGCAAAGCCCTGGTGCTCTGTAAACAGATGGTAATCTCCTAGGAGGATTGCTTCACTGCAGTCTACAATACCGGCACTCAGTGCCAAGCTACTATGGCTTGGGATTTTTTTTTTATTTTTTTTTTTTATTTTGTTTTAACTCTACCTCTAAGAGGACCTGAATTCACACTGGGAAGGAGAAGGGCGGGGGAACCATCTGCCATAGCATCTATCTAAACCGAAGAGTTGTGAATCAACCACGCCTACATGTGCAAACAGGCGCACGGCCGTACCAGGGGGCTGACCCTGGATGGAGGGGCATGGCAGCCTCCATGTCTGTGCTTTTCCAAGCGCGGATCTTGGCAATGTGAATTTGGAGAACCCCTGGTTTGGAAATCACCCAGGTGGGTTGTATTGCACGTGCTGCAGGACCGGTCCTTTGACTATCCAAACGGATAGGTCAGGGTTTGTGTGGATGTTGGCCCTGCTCGGAAACCAGACCTCGGAGGAAAGGGTGGGGGTAGGGGAGAGGGGACAAGACCATGCCGTGACAAGATGTACGTGAGCCAGACCACATGCACTAGCCTATTCCGTGCAAACAGGGATGGAAGAAGTGAGAGAGCCTCCAGGTTTCCTGATAAACCCAATCTGGTGGCTTGCTGATAATGTGCATTACAGGGCCTGGTGGACAGAAGATACAAACACCCCACCTTAGTTGGGTGGCTTTGACCTTAGTGCTAGCAGTTCCTGCATTTAGCTTTGAAGGCTGTAGCTTCGAGTGGTACATCAAGTGGCAAACTTCAGCCATCCGCCTCAGGCCCTCATTCCAGAGGAAAGTAATGACACTTCCTTGTCAAAGAGAACTTGTCTTTTTAATCAGGAATTCAGATGGTCTCAAGCCTGAGTGGCTAATTCCTCAGATAATTGACCACACTAACTTCAGGAGTTTGCTGCTGATGGTTTTCTAGCAGGCTGTTCCAGATCTGCCAGTATTTATTTTCCATCCAGATATGTCCAGGTGGAAGACAGGGAAAAGCCAAGTCATGGAGCCCCTGTTTGAAGCCCTACCTTTAGCCTGAGCAGCACAGAGGTAGAGACCTCCAAGGACAAAACTTTGGTCACTTCTCCTGTGCTCAGGCATGATTTTCCAGGAAATGAATCCAGATCTGGGTGATTCTTCTGCTGCAAAGCTCATGTTAAAAGACTATGCAAGGAAGAATTTCTGCTAAGAGGAACGCTGTATAAGAAGCCAAGATGTAAGCAGTTCAGCCCGGTGGATGGGTATGGTTTGGGAACAGGAAAGAAACTGAAGAGTTTGGGGGAGGGAGAAAAAGAGCAGCTAAGGTTAAGAGCAAGTTCAGGAACTGAGACTTCATTTGAGGGTCAAAGATGGACTTAGAACAACAGCCGACACATTCAGTCATTTACCATCCCAGCAGCAAACAGGGAAGCTGCCTTAAAATGAGAGGCTGTTCCCTACAGCCAATGCCACAGGTTGACCCCAGCCCCGCGGAGGGATGCTCTATCACAATCCCTGAGATGCCTCAGATGGAGAGAACAAATGGCCCAATTGGCTCCTGGTAGCCCCGGAGGCTGCTTACTTGTGCCACTTGCAATGCCCCTTCCCGGCTCCGCTGCAGCATCATCCTCTGGTTCTCAGCCTCACGCACGCACAGTGTGCCACTCTGGTTTTGTGCCAGGACAAAGCAGCCAGTCAGCAGACTGAACTGCTGATGGGATGTCTACGGCCATGTGTTAAGATATCGGGAAGAAAGGCTTAGGTCTCTAACAGTGAGACCTGGAAGATCCCAACGCTTGCATCCCTTCTGCTGAAAACTGACTGTGAGCGTCGGAGTGCTTTTGATTTTCTTGGCTGCTCTCTGCTCCTGCTTCTCTCTCTCTGTTCAGACAGGAAGCATTTTGAGAAAGATGCTCTCTGTCACCATGTGCATCTGCGCAGCGGTCAGCAGCTGGGAACTCTGCCTCTTCAGGGCACTGAGGCTGCTTCGGGCCACAGAAAGTTAAAGTCAAAGCTGAAGGCCAAGCAGAAAGTCTGAGAGCATCTGCACCCCACTGCTCACACCGCACAGGGCACAGTATCACCACTGAATCATCCCCGTGATAGAGGGGAGGACACTGTTGGGGGCAACTCACAAATCACCAGTCAAAACGCGACTGAAGGAGTTCAGTTTTGTTCACAGCGCAAAAAGAGAGAGAAGTAGCAATTAGGTAACTAATCGAAGTTAGCCAAGAGCTTTGACGATGAACACTGTTAAACACTGAGCATTACTGTTAAGATTGTGAATATTGGGAAAGAAGAGTGCCAGATTCATCAAACGGTGGGTGGATAAAAATGCAATGTCTTCTCTCTCAAGCAGACAGGCACACGCACGCGTCGGCCTCACGTGGAGTCTGTAATTATTTTGCTTATTCTCTGGAGTTCCCATAGGCCTTGTGTATGTTGCTTTGCAACACAAACCAGGACTCTCGTTCACTACTCAAACTTCACCATGGTGTAATCCTACAGATTTGAGAGGAGTTATCTCTGTGCCACTCCAAGGTACTAAATCTGACTTTCTTTCACCCTGGCCATGCATGACCTGTGGTGGATTTTCAGCCTTTGCTTCAGTATGTTCAAAAGCAAAGGGGAGTAGCATTGAACAGTTCTTATTTCTCAGTGACTTAATAAAAGATGCTCATTTATTTTGATGTGAACACATTCTATCAAGAAATTAATTAGTACGTAATGTGTAAAACTTACAAAAGTCCCTATAACCCTCAATTCTCAGGCCTAATTTTCAGGGGATTTCTCGTTCTTACCTGGAAATCTCTGCTGATTCCAGCAGCTTCTCACTGCTCTGAAGGTCTCCAGGTCAATGTCTCCTGCCCTGCCAGGAGCAGTCAGCTTTGCTTTTGGCTGTTGGTGTTACTAATGTCTCTGAAACCTCTTCTGCAGGTCCAGTGCTTGGAGCAACAGAACAAGATCCTGACAACAAGGTGGAACTTCCTGAAGGATCAAGATAATTCCCACTCTGAGTCGGACATCAAGGCCATTTATGATCAGTACATGAGCAAAATGAATCAAGAGATGAAGGCACTGAACTACGAGCAGGAAAATCTTGAGTCAGAGCTGACAAAGGTCCTGAGCACCATGGATAACTTTCGAAGCAAGTAGGTGTCTAGCCTAGCTGGGTATTACAAGGGGGAATGTGTTCGCAAGGTATCGGTTCAGCTGCGTGCATGTGGGATTGATTTAACACAGACAGCCTGTTATTCCCTGGAACAAATTCCTAGTTTGGTGTGCACAGAACAGTGTATTTGGGAAGTTAGCATCCTAGCCTCTTCCTGATTAACTAGAGATGAAAGGAAACCCATAAAAAGCGAAATACCAAAGGTTGCAGGGCATCTTAGAAATGCCTCAGGCCAGAGAACAGCTCTGGAGAACAGTATTATCAGGAATGACAGCCACTAAAACAGAGAAATATTTATTCTCCACACTATCACCACAAGCCAGAACTTTCTCCCCAAACTGTTTCATGGATCTAGGCTGCTTAGTATTAACAAACATCCCTTCCTTTCCGCCTTCACCCCACAACATTTAACACACGATTCTGCTGTGACCAAAAAGTCAGACTTTTTCTGTCAAGAGTTTTTCTGGGTAAATATTGAGGCAGCTGAAAGTTTAAGGGAGGACCAGCTGCCACGTGCTTATCGCTGCTTTTGCCAAGATCTTTGAGATCTTCAGATAAGAGCATTTGAGATGCACCATGGCTCATTCAAGAAGACAATGCTTTTCTTATTATCGGTGTCATTTGCATACCACAGATGAATCCACAATTAGATACTTTCCCTTATGGTTACACCCATCTGCCTACACAAGATCTCTGGAGTCTTCCATGCTGATTTATAGCAAAGAGCCATGTATGGGCACTGTCAAAACAGAACAGTGATGCTAAGGGACCACCCCTCCGCTGGCACTGACAGACATCACTGTAGTAATAGCCCAAACCTGTTCCTGATGTACGAAGTGATGCATAAATAATAACAGTGCCCTCTCCAGAGAGTTTAGCCCAAGGATCTTAAAGCTCTTTGCAGGCTTTGATTAAACCAGCTACTCAACGTGTCTGCAAATTAGGGGAAGGACCGATACTTCCACTTTACAGACATATTAACGGAGACACAGCAGTTAAATGTCTTACTCAAGCTCATGGAGTAAGCTGGTGGTGGAGCAGGAACAGGAATCAGGAGTTTGGGTCTTGATCTTATGCTGAAATCATTATGCTCAGCCTTCTTCAAAAAGTGACGCACTGATACCCAGGTGCCTAGAAATCCCTAAATTCCTCGTGGTGGGTGTCTGTCTGCTCCGTATTTGGATGTTGGTTTCACTACAAGACTTGGGCACACCGATGCTTGCTTTGCTGACAGGTAGCAACCCTGAGCTTGGATCAAAGCCACAATATGGATTGTGCCATTTATTCCCTGCCCTAAGAAGATTAAGACATGTCATCCCTCTCTGGAGCACTGGGTCTTCCTTGCATTTCCCTGAGGAAATACCTGCTCTGTGGCCCTGCAGTTACAAAAGATACTTCCTGGCTTATTCCCTGACAGTCAGGAAAACCCAGATAGGAAAATGGTTGGGCTGGTGGAGAAATGTCAGATCAGTCACCCATATCTGCTTTCAGTTTGTACTTATATTTGTACTCAGTAATTGCCTCATTAATTGCCTATGCCTGGCACTTCATTTTTTTTCAGCCTGATGCCTTAAGGATAAAGGTTCTTGCACAAACAGGCTGTCTGTGTGCTTCCCCCTACCTTTTGATTTGCTCGGACAGTTCCTACCTAGTTGGACAACAGGATAGACATGATAGGGATGCTACAGCCCTCAAAATTAAAAAGAAGAGACTGACTAGAGGAAGAGGACCCACCCCACACCCAACACACACAGAGGATAAGGCTGCAGCATGTGCACATGCACAGTATTAGACAGCAGAAAATCCGCAACGGGCACCAGCTTATGACTAGCCCAACTATCGGTCTTGAGAAGAGTTCCCGCTTTGTGGGACTATACAGCCACAGGAAAACAGCCTTCAGAAATGACACTGCTCCTCAAACCACTTTTCCTTCACTTGCGGAACCTTCCCCTTCCGCCTTCTCCCATTTGTGAGCTGCAAGGCACAAGCCCTGCAAGGGGTGACCTAAGCAGCAAATAAGGCAAAACCCACCCTGTCATTGGGTGCTGTTAATATCCAAAGCCAGTGCAGGTGGATTTCTGCGACAGTGGCAATCCACTGTGCTGCTCGCAGCGGTTAGTGATTCACGGCGAGAGAACTGCTGCTTCTGCTGAGCCTTCTCCAGGCAGTGATCCAACCCTGTCCTAACCCGCAGTGGCTCCGTTGAGTCCTGCACACCGCCTTTGAGAAGGCTGCCTCAGCCCAGTTGTTTTTCTGGAGCAAATGGTCTGCCTAAACCAAGCAAATTTTGGAGCCTTCCAAATCCTGTGGAGGTTTCTTTTCCCAAAGGAAATTTTTTGGGAGAGGAGAAGCTAATAACTTCACTGGCAAATTTAACTGGTTATGTTCTCATCCATGCTGTGGCACTCCAGATGTAACATGCCATGCACGCAGTGACCACCCAAGCAGGCCGCTGCCCAACAGATCACTTAATGTGTGAAATCTGCCTGTCGGTGCCCCTCTGTAAGGCCCTAATTTGTCTGTCTTCTCTATCCAGGGACTGCTTTCCAAAAATCATACAGGAGATTTAACTAGCTAGGACACTTGCACCTCCTTCTCAAATTAGCTTGCCATTGAGCAGCAATTCCAAACACAGAGAACGATAGAGAGGGGACAGGGAAGTGGGTTGGAGGCTGGCACAGGATCTCAAACCCTGCTTTTTTAGGAAATCAAGCTAAAAAAATCAAATACCGAAACATACCCGAATAGGGATGACAGCCCAGAGGTGCATATCTGCACAAGTGTTTGCACACACAAAGACCCATCTGAATGAGAAGGCAGGGAATTTTTGCCTGTGCTGACCTACTCTGGTCTGGCACTGGGGAGATATTGCAGGAAAATATGGGGCATACAGCCCTTAGAGGATCCGTTTCTGAGATCCAGGGGTTGTGTTAGTCCAATCTTGCCACCTGAAGACTAGATAGTCAACACTCCCCTACCTTCAACCTCTGCAGTTGGTTTTCAGCAACTTCCTGCCCTGTTTCCTTGCTCCACAAGAGGAAGATTGACTTAATTTCATGCCACCAGGCTCAGATCCATCCCACCACCGTATCTTCACCCTAAAGTAGTCTTGAAGGCGCATCCAGAGAGGAACATAGCCTGCCTGAGATTTGGTTCACCTCTGATTTTGCTTCACTGCCTATGGAAGGAGCCCAAGGCGACCAGACGCCTGTCTCAAGTGTGTCTTAAGTGCATAAATCGAGATGGGATGGATTTACGCCTTAATGCATGACTGCTTGAGGATTATCTCTAAGGAGATAAATGCTGTAATTGTTTGTGGAATGCTCCATCCCCATGTGAGTCACCTCCCAGCCGACAGGTCCCTCCGGAGCCGTGCGGTGAGCATGTTTGGCTGGCTGGGCCTGCTCTCTTTCAGTCAGGAGTGTTGTTTGTTCAATATGCAAGATTATGTCAGCGCCCGGCAATGTGTGAAGCTGCTTCGGCAGGCTGGGACAGACTGGGATTGGGCTGAGATGCAATGAGGATGAAGGAAGAGTGGCAGGCTGTAATTAAGCTCAGTACCTAGTTCCTGCCAGCATGGCTAACATTCCAGCTAAAGAGCAGAGAAACCAGACAGGTAAATCTCGTTAGCCACGCTACCTGGCCTTATAAAAGCAGGCAAGGAGAGAGTGAGTTTAACAGCATGGGGGTACCCAAGAGGAACCTCAGAAGCACCTAATTGTAGAGCCTGTGCCAGTCAGATCCCCCCTGTGCCCCCCACTATCCCCTCCATGGAGGGAGCAACAGCTCCGGGGAGCTGCTTTTGATATTTCAGGTCAGCTCCTGAGCACAACTTACCCCTCTGCCCTGCAATGTGAACGCCTGTGCTGCATTCCCAATACCTTCTCCTCCTATGCACAGCTCCTCTTTCTCCTAAAGGTTTGTACAACAGCAGGGAAGGCTCTCTAGTGTAACTGGAGTGTTGATGCACCAGACCACCAAACAGAATATAGCTGTCATTCCTGATTTTATCATCATCGCTCTATTACGAGATGCCATTTTACCTCATTCCCAAAGATCTCAGCCTTCGCCATACTAATTTGGTGACATCTATAAGTAGCACCGAAAGGTTTAATTCACAGCCTGGAAATGCTATGAGCACATTAGGCTAAGAGGAGCCTGAGGTATCACAGAAGAGCTGGGAAGCCACGACCTCCCTGAGCACACAACCTGCTCTGGTCTCAGCAGAAGAGCCAACACTCCCAAAGCATGTCCAGCAGCACAGTGGGAGATACCAAACACCCATCACATAATGCTCCTGCACAGCAAATGAAGCAACGGATGCTGGTCACACACCAGGCCCAACAGAGACTCTGTGGCTTCCTGGTCAGATACCTGCTTTTAGCAACATCAGGGCCAGCCACGTGCTCGTCCCAAGAGCCAACAAGGGTTGGTGTAGTCCCTAAGCTACCTTCTTCTGACTGCTGCTGGCCATCAAGAAATGCATTTGCCCCTGGACTAAGTCTTTGCTATCCTGGTCCTGCCTTATCAAACCTGTTTTTAAACACCTGCGGGGTTGGTTCCTCTGCTGGGTATTTAGCCATCAGGACTCCACCCTATCCCATCTGGTTTTTGTTACCTTCTGCTCTGTGGGCACTATTTTCCATGAATTGCTTTGCCAGGTCCTGTGTTACTTCGCAAATTGTGCTATGTTTAGGATAAGTTACAACACCAGTCCAGTATTCTCAGAATTTTCACAAACCAAAGCTTTCTCCCTTGAGAAGATTCTCAGACTCTGGAAATGAAACGCTGAGGATACCTGAAAGAAACAGAAGAGGAAGGCTTAGGGTGAAAATTTAGGAGTCTTTGGGCATGCAGCTGGGTTTCACAGAGAATAACTCACCACACCCCAATTCTCCATGCCTACTCTCTCCTTCTGTGGCAAATGTGAGGTAACCTGAGGTTGCTTAGCCCTCAAATTAAATTAGAATTAAAGCTACCTCCTCTCTACTCTGGGGCTCTTCAGACTTAAAGCGCTCATGGTGTTACTACAGAGCAGCTGGCATGCGGCAGCTTGTTATCCTCTCTCTTGTCCAAGATGCCCACACCTAAGAGGTATCTCTCCTTACTGTCTAGCATACGTGGGAGGTGGAAAAAGCGGAAAGCTTTGATACCAACACTTTTTGGGGCCAGCAAGACAACCTTAAGCATCCCAGAGGCTTTCACCATGTGCAATTTCTTACTGCTTTTTTCCCTCTCCTCAGATACGAGGATGAAATTCGCCTCTGTAGTGGCATGGAATACACGTTCATGGAGCTCAAAAAGGTCAGTGGCAAGAGAAACTTTTCATCTGGACAGGCTCTACACCAGCTCTGCGTAGTCACAGAAGAGCCTGGAGGTGGTCCAGGCTCAGCTAAGACAGTTCAGAGCTAGCTCGGGACTGAGTCCTCCTACCACAGATGTTTTGTGGGGTAATAAGGTCTTGAGGAGGACGGCAGAGTGGCCAACACAGTCACCATTTCAATAGGAAAAGTACAAGTGCGCGTGGGCCACTTGTGGTTACAGAAAAGCCCCACGGCTCTTGGCGGAAGCGCCTGGGGGTCAGACCATGCCTGCACCCAACCACATTGCAATTGCACTGGCCAGACCTGGCCTGGAGGGGTCTGCACCCCAGGACCCTCCGAGGCAGCACCTCTCCTCCCCGGCATGTGTTCTCTCAGAATGATATCATAGGTTGGGAAAGGCTGGAAATCGATAAATGTGTTTGCTTTTGTTTCCTGTCGCATGGGCACACCCTGTTTAAACATCCCGCCCCAGAAGTAGCTGTATTTGAAATCAGCTGAAATGGGAAGCTTTGTGCACAGCCTTTACATTATAAAAAAAGAAAATCCAAGATGCCGGCATGCAGGGTATTATTAGACAGAGGAAACGTTCTCCGCAAATGATCATTATGGCTAATTGCATGTTTTCCCTGACACACTCATCAGCCAGTAAGGGCAGTTCTGGTGACTTTTGTGGATGGCATCAGAGTTTTCAATAACCTGTGCTTTTTGTGGTGAACAAAAGATGAGTGGATATGGACCAGCCCTGCCTGTTTCCTTCTCCACCCTACCTCATTTGAGACTTCCACCGAAGCGCTCACCAAAAAAACAAACTTGCAGAGGAAAAAGGTCCACAGCGGAGCCTCCCTACTTGTAGGGCAGGAGAGCAGTTTCACAAGTACCTGCCAATAAATAGCAAGCAGGACGCTTGCTGGGAGAGAGGTGGCAGTGGGAAAGACTTCTTGCTACAAACTCAAAGACAAACTACTCATTAATATACTTTCCACCTCCTGCAGGATTTAGATGTGAGCACCTTGCACAGAACTGAGCTGGAGGTAAAACTCAACGGGCTCCAAGAGCTGATGGATTTGAAGAAAACCATCTATGAGCAGGTAAAAATGCAATCGGGAGAGTGGCCCTGGCACACGCACAAGCTACTATGCAAAAAAATGGCATTTTTGTGGACAGTTCCACTACAGACAGGGCATTGTTCCAGATTTACACCAAATTAGAGCTTGTGCAGGGGAGTTGCGTGGTGTTGCAGACAACTATTCGACAGCTTAAGGAAGGGTCTCATGAGCTAATCCTCTTTCTTTAACTAAACTAGCTCCATTTTAAATTTGATCAGGATGTTCCTTCTGCTCCACAGCTACCGCAGGGAGGCTGCTTCAGCGGGTCTCCCCTCTAACACGGGAACCCCCACCTAACTCTGGAGCTGGCTGGTTTTGGGCTCAGCTCCTAACCCCCACTGATAGCATTTGCCTTGAGACCAAACAGCCCCAAGTCATGAGCGAGCTGAATATTATTTTATTCAGATGCAGAGGAAGGGCTCACAACAAAACAGGACAAGCCATGGTGAAGCCGAGTGAGGTGCTGGATGCTCTTTAACACAATCCAACATACTCCATTTCCTCTTAAATGAGAAGTGCACAGTCAGGTATGATTTCACCAAGGGGGGAAGGATACAGAGTCTGCAGCCCTTCAGCCAAACCCAAAGGCTGCAGTGTGTCTGTATCTACTCAAACCAGGTGAAGCGATTACAGCCACTTATTCAGAGCCTGTAAAATGTTACCAAGCAGGCTCAGCTGTGTTTTGGGAATACTAATGATTTGTCTGAATTCTACCAATACAAACAATTAAAATGCTTGACAGAGGAATGTTAACATTCCTTGTGGGGAAACTGAGGCACAGAGAGGCAGAAAGACCTGCATAATATCAGAACTGCATTAGAACACATGCCCTGCCTGCAACTAACCATGAAGCCTTACTTTCTCTAAAATTATAAGATTATTCCTGGTGCAAGGCAATTCACAGGGGTAGCTGGAAATCACATCCTGCAGTGAGGATCATCTTCTTGAGCTGATTTCCTCCCGGTTCCACACTGCTGTCCTGGCAAAAGGCTGCATTTTTTTTTACCCATGCTTCATGCAAAGAAATTACCCTCCACCTCTCTGCCCTCTCCTCTCAATACCTTGTCTCCAGGTTAGTCATTTTCTCACCTGTACCTGTTGATTTGACTGACATCAACGTATAGCCACACATACCCAGTGGAAGGGCAAATGAGGAAAACTTTGCTTGACAGCTTTGCTCACAGCATGTTGGTATGAATCAGAAGAAAATCCCAGCCTCAATTCTCATTAATAAACCACCAGGTTCTTTTTTTTTTTTTCTCCCCTGGCAGAGGATGCTCAAGTATTTGCAATAAACATGCATTTTCTCCTATAGCTATTAACCTGCTCAAAGATTAACAAAGAGGCTCAAGGATTAAACACCAGTGGGAAAAAATACACTGATAATCCTGGTCTTTGGAAGAATGGTGGGGTATTTTTCTGCTGTTCATGAATTACCATGTCAGGATGCCCTTTGTTTCCCCAGTCAGGGGAAGGCAAGGCAAATAAGGTATACAAACGCTTCTCTAAAGAGATTAGAGCCCTCAGCACAAAAGGGCAGAACAAAACCATCAAGATGAAAGGTAAGAGATGGGGAGAGATGTATGCTGCTCCCTTTTAACACTGGTGTAAATCAGAAGCAACTGCAGATATGCTGATAAGAGTGACACCGCTGCAGGAACAGTCTGAGACTGGGGGGAGCTGCCAAGTGAATGTGTACACCATCTGCTCAACATCAAGTCATGTCTTGCCTGGATACAAACCACCCAGGAGTGCAGTTTACAGGCACGGATTAAGGGTCCTTTTTAGGTTCACGGAGGGGAGTCTGCATTCATCATTGTTTGGCTCCTTTTTCTAAAGCTGTGACCGAGTCAGCTATCAAGAGCAAATATCCCAGTCAAGTGGTACTGCAGCCTGTGTGTGCATGTTCCTGCTTCCCCCACGCTGGCTTGAGCTTCCCCAGCATATCAGAACAGCTCTGGGGAGTGGAATAGGTCTGTTGGTGATGCATGTGTTCAGAGAAGGGTCCTGTTTCTCCCTTCTCTAACTAGACACAAAACAGACTATAATAACACAGTGGCAGCCACAGCCTCTCTAGATACTGAAGCAGAGGTCAGCAAAGGCATCTTTCTAGCACCACCAGACTGCAGAATGATTCATGCTGCCCTATTTCTTACCCAAGACACATATGCCCGCCAGCTGAATATTCACAGAATCACTAAGGTTGGAAAAGACCTGTAAAATCATCAAGTCCAACCATCAACTAACACCACCATGCCCATTAAACCATGTCCCACAATGCATATTGATAGGTATTGAAGCATGATCATCAATTCAATTAACCTGCTCTTGATGCAGTACAAATGCACTATTTTGTCAGACTCTTACCAGATTGTTATCCAAAGAGCCCAAAACAACACCGTAGCCCAAGTCTGGATGTTATGGAGAAAATAATACCAGCTTCCAAACTTCAGAGACTGAAAACCTAGGAAATCTCACCATCTCCACACTGCATATGAAAGATGCTTTGCCTAGCTAAGGCACAGCAGGTCTGCCAGAGTTCAGCTCTCTCCTGGCTTGTAGCTTGGTTGACTACTTGATATCTCAGTCCTATTTTCTCTTTGCTATTCAGGAACTCGAGGAGCTGCTGACAGAAATTAAGGACATTTCTGTTGTACTGGGAATTGACAATGCATGCAAACTTGATCTGAGCAGAATTGTGGAAGAAGTGAGGGCCCAGTATGAAGCCCTGGCTCTTCGGAGCTGGGAGGAGGCTGAAGCACTTACCAGGAGAAAGGTATTTGTCTTCTTATCTGATGGATACTGGGGAGAGGCAGAGAAAGAAGAAGGAGAGAGATCAGCCTAGAAACTACAGGAATCAGCAAGGTGTGGAGAGACAGACTATACCTGGGAACAGAGGGAGGGACAGGGTGCTAATCCAGATCAACTCCTCCTAATTCAGGTGTGTAAATTAGTAGTTTCATTGCTCTAGGCTCTCCATACTGTCAGTGGAGAAAGGCAAGGACATCTCCCAGTGGCAGCTTGTCCCATCTAAGATGCAAATGACCTTCCACTGGTGCGTCGGCCAAACAGAGCAAGAATGCGATTAACCCCAAGAGACAGTGTGCTCTATACCTGGCACAGCTACGGCCAGAAGCAGATATGAGAATGAGCCCTAAATCCTTCCACACACCTGCTATTTTTCCCCATTTTGGTGGTTTTCCTCAAGGGCAGTGGGAATCCTCACAGATTCCTTTGCTACAGGAGAGGAGCCATGCAGATAACCCACTCTTCCATCTCTCCTGCAGCTGACTGAAGGAAGCACCCAGTCAGGCACCTACGGGGGTCACCTCCTTGACAGCCGGCGGGAGATCGCAGACCTGAACATACAGATCCAGAAGCTGAGGTCCTGCATCGTGTCCCAAAAGAGCCAGGTGTGTCCTGGGGTGGGTGACAAAACTCTTGACATACAGGTCTGAAACTACAACACACCTAACACCTCCACCACCCTTTTCCCATTGCAACACCCAGTGCCTGTACTTAGAGGAGCATATCAAAGAAGCAGGAGAGCATGGCGAGATGGCCCTCAAGGATGCCAAAGCTAAACTGGTCAAGCTAGAAGAAGCCCTACAGAAGAACAAAGAGGATATGGCTCATCTGGTGAAAGAGTATCAGGAGCTGATGAACATCAAGCTGGCACTGGATGTGGAGATCCTCACTTACAGGAAGCTGATGGAAGGGGAGGAGAGCAGGTAAGCTGGGCTTCCTTGTGCCTGAAGAGGGGAAGGGATGCACCCAAACACCTAGGGACAAAGCAGACATTCCAAGCTTTGAGTCTGGCATTGATCAAAGAAAGAACGAACCCCACCACTGCCCATACAGTTCAGCCCTGCTTCTTGCTCTGAAGTTTTCCTTAGACTCCCCGAATTGGAGGGTTCCAGCACTTCTCTAGATGATGCTTTGCCCAGATGCTGTTGAGTTAGCCTTCATGATCCAACCATGCATTTGGCTCTACCCATGTAGCCCAGCTCACATAGGCCAAACTCCAGTCCTCTGTATCTCTCTGGCACTGCAGAGGTTAATGTGTGTCCTCACACTCTGTCCTTGCTTTCACAGCATGGAGCAACCAATACCCACAGTCGTCAGCACTGTCCACTCCAGACCAAAGCACCGTAAGTGGTTTTATTCATACAACTTGGTAAAGCAGAGTGCAAACGAAAGGTTTCTAACCTCCCACCGCCTCATTCCCTCCCACCCCTGCAGTTTCTGCCAGCACCTTGAGAAACTCCAAGCTGTTTGCAAGAGGAACAGGCAGCACCAACGGTGAGATGAAGCCAGATGGAGGCAGCACGAAGATACTGCTCTCTAGAAGCCACAGTGACAGCGCAGCGACGGGTGAAGCAGATGCCTTCGTCAGCGGTGCCCGGCCAAAGCTCAATTCCCTGCCCACTGAAGAATGCTCCTAGGAGAAACGGAGCCCCACAGCATAAACACAAGACCCGTTGGCAGCTGTAGCCAAATGAGGTCAAAGCACTTTCTCCTGAACTCAAGCCAATGTCCGAGGGACAAAGGATGAGAATCCACTCCAGGCTATCTCCTTTAAGTTTGTCTTTACAGCATCCCAGTTAACATCTCTGTTACCAGTTACAAGCAGAAACCAACCCAGGATTTTAGACTCTCCCATTCAGATACCCACACCAACCTCTTCCTCTCTAGGTCTGCCTCCCCAGAGGATTTGTGTTCACAACCTTTGAGATCTACCTGTAGGGAACTTGGCAGGAGAGGAAAGTATTGTTACACAAGCTTTTGACACAGCAGCCAGAAGCCATCAGCCCAGCCATTTTACCAGTATTACAAAATCATTCTCTCTGCTCCGTCCCTGCTCTGTGCGTGTCTGAGGTGTTCATTGATGCTGCCTTCCTCTGAAAGCCACGTTGAGCTTTCCAAACTGAGCTGGTGGGGAGATGCAGGTAAACAACCTGAACCAGGTGGATTTGTGACATCTGGATATGCATATCTGGTGGCAAACATGCTGGCTGTACTGGGGGATCCTTGGCCACTTCAGAGTATTTAACTGATTTTACTGCCTTTTCGGTGGCCCCTCATTTCTTCCCATGCCACCAAAGCTAAAACTCCTCAAAACTTTCCTTTTCATAAGCCATGTCTCTCTTAACAGAGAGCATCTTCGCCCGTCTTGCCTAAAAGCACTGCAGACTCCACACACAGTGGTGCTAGGTCCTAGAAATGGGATATTGCTTCCCATTTAACTAAAACAAGCAGGACTTGTCTTTGTATTTATTGAACTTACATAGCAGCTTTTACCTTACCTGGCTGACACCAGCCAATGCACACCAGTCATGTCGCACCAAAGCTACTAGAGCCAACTCTGTAGATGCCATGTCCCCCTGCGAGCAAGGCGGGGGGGATGTTCTGGCCTCAACACAGGCACTTCTGTGGCCCTCTTGCACAAACTAACATAGACAGTGCCCTGCAGTATTTTCCTTTATGAGGCCAGGCTCTGGCCTCAGCCACTGCCACGCAGCCCCACTTGAGTTCCCAGATTTTGAGTTCATGGGATTTGTTAGTAGTCTCTTGGCATATTTCCGCTGAGTGCATCGCAGTATTTCCACATTTCTGTAGGATAGACAACTACCGTAGCATCTATGTAACCAGAACACCGGCTCTCCGGGGTTATGGCTGTTATAATAAAGTACTGAGTGTCACACAGAATGCATTGTATTGTTGGTTTTCTCCGAATTTCTTACCACAGCCCACCTGAAACAGCAATTCCTTCCCCAGTTGCCAGCAGTTCTCAGCTGAGGGCTCTGGCTAAGCTCTGGCAGCCAAATGAAGCTGAAATTGCTTCCCAGGTAATTTGTTTGGTCCACGTCCCCACGGAGAAGTACACAGGGCTGAAGGGGCAGACGCGGAGCCAGCAGCCAAGGCTTTGGGGAGCTTACCACTGTTCTGCCACCAGGCTCCCACAGGGCTTTGAATCACAGAGCAGCTCAAGCATGTTTCCAGGAGATGAACGGTTATTGCACAGGCCACCACACTCTCACCACCATACTCGTCTACACAAAGCTTCCCTTTTCTAAACTCCCCCTAGACCTCTGCAAAGGGGAACTTCTGTGCATCTGGGACCGTCCCCAAGAACCACACTTCCATGCAGCCCCTCATTTCAGAGGTGCCCTTCCAGAGCACAGGGGTTTTCTTGGTGCTCCTTGCTCCAAAACACCCTCCTCTAAGGGACTTACCTGGGAGATCCAAAACAGACAAGGCCCCCCCAAGTGCTAAAGGACCCGAGACAGGGAGCATCTTTGCTGTGCTGTTCGCTGCCCACCTGAGAGGAACGCTGCACTTTCAGGGTCAGCTCAAAGGGTACAGGGGCAGAGGAGGGGAGGACAGTCCAGGCCCACAGAAAGAGTCCCCACCCGTTAAATCTGGTTTCCCAAACTGGCAGGGATGGGAAAGGGGGGAGCTAGGAGGGAGCTCCCAGTCATACAAGCCGTTCCCAGCTCAGAAGGAGACAGCACTTTAGTGCAGAGCTTCCCCTGGAGGCAGGACCCAGCAGAGCCCTTTGACGAAAGCCCTTCCAGCGGGAGGAACAATGCTGGATTTGTGCAAGGCTGCACGACACCAAAGGTGCGTGAGGCCCAGAAGACGAATGACTGCTCTGAACCGCCCGGCGTCCTTGTAAGGCAGGGTGGGGCGGAGGCCCTGTGAGCAAGGGGGGAAGGAGAAACACACAGCTAGTGTTGCCCAGAATGAAACCTGAATGGAAAGGGAGGGTTTAAGAGTCCTCAACATTCAGCCTGGGGGAACTGGAGGACAGGGTGGTCAGAGATGTGTGCTCGTGGCCAGGCTGGAAAGGGCAGGGGCTCAACAGCAGGCAAGAAGAGAGTTTCCAGCTGTTTTCCCTCCCTGCCATATGTTTTTTTGGGGTTTTTTTTTTTGCTGCTTCTGAGCCTTCATCACCCAGGGGACTGGGAGAGAGCCCTGAGGCCAGAGCAGGGGAGTAGGAAGTTGGACTCCTGGGTGCAGTTCACTGTTCTAGGACCCAGAAGAGGAGGACCCAACTCACTATTTCACTGTCTCAGTCACCTCACTGTTCTGTGCCTCAGTTTCCCCACTGACAATTGGAAAGTGTGTATCAAGCCACACCATACCAGGGCAATGATTTTATGCAGCAGAATAATTCCTGCACTCCACTGATGGGAGCTGAGCTATGCCTGAAATAGCCACGCTGCTTTGGGACACCGGTATCTGCTCGTGCACCCGTCCTTCCCCCTCCACCGTACTACCCCATAAGCACTGACTTCATCTGAAGGACCAGCCTTCCTCAGGGCTAATTTCTGTAGCAATTCTTACACCAGAGACACAGCCAGCCCTAAACCCAGCCATTAAATTCACTGGGGAAGTTCTGTATCTTTTTTCTTTGTCCAGTGAAGGGCAACACCCCCCTTGCCCCCTTGAGAAATACCAGGCAGTACCGTCAACTCAGGATCCCCTTTGGGGTGTGGGGGACAGTCCTACAAGGGCAAGGATGCTGAGCCAGCACAATAATCAACAGAGTGGCCAACAGATTTAGCTGCTGCTAAGGGGATTGGTGGAATAAAGGCAAGCTCATCTGTGTTATCTGGCGAGCTACATCTGTGCGATCCAAAGCACAGCCGTCACCAGGTAAAGCCATATCAGTTTCCACTGCAAGAGGCTTCCCAAAGATGATCTCAAACCCTGTCTGGAGCCAAAGATTGGAGCATCTGCCCAAGCGTGGGGAAAGGAGACATCAGATGTCCAGGACATGGCCCAGTTGCGAGACAAAGCCCAGGGGCAAAACCCAGGGACAGATAAATCCATGTGCTGAAAGCAGGGGGCAGAGCTGATTTTGGTGGGGCAGACTCTGGCAGGGAAGATCACCAGGCAAATATTCACATCTGCACAACAGCAACTGGGCTGGAGTCCAGGAGACAAGCCAGAGCAGACAGAGGGAAGCGGCAGGGCTCCTCTGCTGTCTTCCAAGCAGGGAGAGTCTGAGCCCCAGACCACATCTAAGGGCACCACATACCTGGGCCGCTGCCTCCCGGGGTGGGGAGCGCCCAAGTGTGAGCTCCAGGCTCCCTCTCCTGGGCAGGTGACACCATTGCAGACACCTCAAAAGACGAGGCTCAGAGGCCTCCACAAGCCCTGGATCCCATAAGCTGCCACATCCCAAACAACCCCCTCCGTCCTTCCAGCAAGCCCAGCCTCCCAGGAGAACAGGAAAACAGCTCCCAGGCACTGAGAAAAAGGACACCAAAGCATGGTCAAGACCTTTCCCTGGATGCTTCAAGAGGGTAGAACAGTGGCTACAAAGGTAGACTGAGACACAGAGGTTTGCCTGATCCTAAAGCGTGTTCCTCACCCACCAAGAACTCATGTCCTGGTGGAAATCGTGCTTGTAACCCAGTCTGGCTGGCTCAGATTTGTTTCACCGCACGCAGACCGAGATCTCATTCCTTCGTAGCCCACACACACTTTCGAATCAGTCTGGAGATCTGCTGGGGAAGGCAAATCAGTTCCAAGCAAAGTTACCAAGAGTGAGAAACACCTCCCTCGATCAGATCCCACCAGTCCAGGGAATGAACCTGCCACCTTGGTGTCTGGCTTTGGTGAGTAACACTGAAAGCTCTGGCTGGGGGGCTGTGCTGCCAGCCCCACTCTGAAAAAGGCCATGGGCCCTTTCTAACCTGCAGAGACACACCACCTTTTTGTGCTTTTAGGGCTAAATCCTGCAAGAAAACACTAAAAATAACTTTATAAAGAGACAAACCATGTTTTCCTTTGGAAACTCAGCTTTCAGCCATGTGCTCCCTATGAAACAGCTATCCAGCTGCATGTGGGAACATTTTTGGTTCTTCTCCCACCTCTCCTTTCCCTCCAGATGCAGGGATGCTCCTTTGGGCAGAGGCAGAGAGAGCCCACCAGGCTCCCATTAAACCAGGTCACAGGCTATCTGCACCACGACCAGGTCTATCTTCTAGTCCTCCCCAGGGCACTGAGCAGCCGGGCTCACAGAGACAAGTAAATTTAAACTGGGGATATCTGGTGCAAGCTGAGTTCATGCTCTGTACCAGAGGGGGGGGAAAAAAAAAAATCCCTCCACACGTTCCGTGTTGTTAAATGTGTGGGAAGCGAGGTGGAAATGCGTTCCTGGGGTGGAGAAAGGATGGCCTAGAGCTCTAGAGACTTTCCAGTACACCTAGTCCCACTGAGTGCAATTGCACTCTTCCAAAAATACCCCCAAGCCCACTCTGATTTCCAACCCAGTTTAATCTGCCAAGTGGCATTTCACCCACAGCTGCTCCCCCGGGTTCCAGCTCATGTCTGGAGCAACTCCAAGAGACAAAGCACAAGACAGGAGGAGAAAGACGGATCCCCCAGGCTCATCTCCCAGGCCTGCCGCCTGGCACAGCCATTTCCAGGGATTGAAGCAACTCAACCCAAGAAATCAGCCGTTGGGAAAAGGAACTCCCCCAGTCTTGGGGAAAGACGAGAGTTTAATTTTCTTTCCCTGCATGATCTTGGCCAAAACTGTGCCTCAGTTTCTCCTGTTTGGTTTTGCCTGCAGCCTAAAGATGGGATCCAGTTGAGGGGGTTATAATTTAGTTTTCCTAACCAAATGCTCCAGCCCAGGACAAAGAGTAGGCAGTTTAGCAAGCAGGAAAGAAGCGTAACCATCAAGCAGGCAGTGATTTGCACTGTCCCTACTGTCCACCTGAGCTTGAAGAGATCTCCAGCCCCACCAAGGGGCACCCTTGCCTGCCCACCCATCACCTTCCTGGCTCTTGGGGGGGCACAAGACCAGCTGCACTCGCTGGGGGGAACCAGCCTCTTTGCAAGCCCCCCGAGATCAGCCACGCTGACTGCAAAACCAATGCCGTAATTGTCTCCAGGGCACCTGGAGAAGGGAGGGGAGAGCAGGGAAGGGTGGAGGAAAACATGCCCGACCCCATCAGCCCATCCACACATCCCTTCGCGGGGAGGAGGAAGAGCAGCCGGCACTGGCTTTTTTAACCATATAAGGCCAGGTTTTTCTCTCCGTGGCCAATCCGGGGAGGAATGTGAACACCTGAGCCTTGCCAGGTTTGCCAGGGCCCGTCCTCCCCTGCCCACACCCTGCCTCCTCGGCCAGGTGTGCAGAGCTCTTACCTGCAGCAGGGGAGGGGAGGCCGCCTCCGCGCAGCCCACTCCACACCTGGCACAACACAGGGGGGAAATTCTGCTCTGCATGAATTCATCACTGGGGACAGTGGCCCAGTCGGGGCTTTCCTCTCCTGCAGCCCTTCAGACTCCCCAGGGTGGCAAAGCTGAGCTCAGGTTGTCTGCTGCAAGGCTGGGTTGCCCCTTTCTTTCAACTATTTCCAGTTATTCACCATCCCAGACATGCGAAACACCTCTTCTGTCCTGCAGCCATCCCTGTTGCGCAGTTTCCATCCCCATCTGCGCCTGGCTGGCTCAGGGCAGCCCTGGGGTCTCTACCTCCCAGTCAGTGCCTGGGAGACAGGAGCCTGCACAGACCTGCTAAGGGAGCTTCACCTTTGAGATGTCCTCAGCCTGGCTTTGGTTCAGGGAAACTGGATCTTGGGGGGCACTCCATGCATCACCCTGTCATGGCTGGGACTCCTAGCTGTGCCAAAACCAGTGCACGACAGGGCTGGCAGCCTTCTACCCCAGTGGTTCCTGGTCCTGATACCACCTCTCACTGCCTCAGCCCAAGGTGAAAGGAAGAATGAAGGGCAAGGTTGGCCCATCACTTGGTGCCCCCAGACCAGTGGAAAAAAAATAGACCCAAGCTGCTACCAGCCAGGAGGGGCATAGGAGAGACCCTGAGCCCAGCCAGCCCCACAGTCCTGTCTCCACACCTCACCGCCTGCCTCTGTCGCAGCGATACACGTGCCAACTCTGCCATGACTCCGCATGCCAGCGCCCTGACCAAACGAGCCCAAGAATTTCAGAGAAACCAGCGTTCCCTTGTTGTGCTGCCAAGATTCGGTACCCGCCTGCCAGCAATCCTGGTACCCGCCTGCCAGCAATCCTGGTTAGAGCAGGACAGATTCCAGGAGAGTTGTGTCAGCTCGCTGCCCTTGGGCTTACAGGGTGGGAATGCCAACAGGTCCCACACCTCCACCTCCAGGCATGCCAGGGACTCGCACATGCAGCGAGGCAACAGCAGCTGCTGCTTCAACACACTCCCCACCCAGCCCAAATTCCTGTGTATCCACAAGGCTGTCAGAGGCCTGGAGGAAGCCTCACCTGAAACAAAATGTCAATAAGGTTGGCCATTTGATGTTCGCCCATATTTAATCCCGCACAGCCCTCCAGGAGGACAGAGCCCTGGGGAGGGGGCAAAAAGGGTGGGGAAGCAGTGTGTGTGGGAGGGCAACGTTTAGTTCCCTGGAAGGCATGAGTCAAAACTGTATTTCCAGTACCTCCTGACCTGCTCTCCCCTCTATGCACACACCATTTATGCTACAGAGCAACATCACCCAGTGGCAGTGGGAGTCTCTGGGAATCCAGGGCAAGATGCAAAGGGGCTCTGGGAAAAGCAGCAGCTCTGCCAGATGGGGACATGAACAAGACTGTCCCTGCTTGGCAGGAGGGGTGTGTGGATTGTGGCCCATGCTAACCTCCATCAGGTCTCAGCAGAGATGGGGATGTTTCCTCTTTCCAGCTTGGAAGGTTCATCGGGGCTTGGAAAGGCCAGCCTGTCCAGAGTGCAGTCATGATGCCAAGGATATGTACGTGAGCTGGTGTCCATTTTGCTGAGCAAACAAAGGAAAACAGAAAGAAGGTCAGGTCAAATTACTACTAGTGATCAGGACTGAGACTTTGCAGCTCAGATCAGGGTCTGTCTGTACCAGGTTTCATATGCTCCAAGCCCAGTATGGTCCAGAGACCATTCACAACGTCACACCCATCATCTTTGCTCTGCACGGATGCTAGCTGAGTCTCAGACAGCTTTCAACTGTGAAGCCTGACATCATGGCATGGACTGCAGACCTTCACTGGTGGCTTAACCTTGCTAGCAGGCACTGCTAGCACAGAAGCCCTGCTCCCTTCGGCCGTAGACGCTAGCAACCAGAGCTTGTAACTGGGGTTCAGAGTTTGTTGTCTACTTGAGAGGTCATGCTGAAGTCTCACCTACTGCATCCTCTCTGTTAGCTTTAAGCATGGCTACTTAAACAACACATATCCCTTAACATCCCCACCAGGAACAACCAAGCGCTCATGGTACATTTGAGAAGGTGGAAGAAGCCCAACACATGGCAAATGTCCACCCTCAGGAAATGGAGATTTTTTGGGCCCAGACCGCCCAGCTATGCTCCCTCTCAGCACGACAGATCTCGCCAATGCACAAATACACCAGGCAGCCTCCAAACCTGATGCAGCACCTCGAGTGGAGATCCATGGAGGGGCCTGGGTGAGCTGGGGCAGTGCCCAGTGTGTAGGGCAGGGCAACAGAAAATATTTGAGATTGCAGGTTGGACAAGATGAGTCACACACAAGGATGGGCAGTCCAGCTGCCGGAGCTGCCTGCTCAACTCTCCGCCCCTACCGGCACAGTACCCTGGGAAGTTGCTAACCGTGGGAACTGGGATATCGCAGCAGGCCAAGTGAGTACAAAAACATGGCTGTTGCTGAAAGGAGATTAAAACTGTCCATCTCTGCAAAGCAATGACTTAGCGAGGGGAGCAAAACCCCAGAGCTCAGCAGGTCTAGGTGCTCGAGATTGGCTGCTCAGCCTGGCAGGATCCCCGTGGCAATCGTCCAGGTATTCATAACATAATGGGAACGGTGCTCACCCATTCCTGCTGGGGCCTGCGCATGTTTGCGAGATTTCATAGACACACCCTTCAATTCAAGGCTTTGGAAAAAAAGCTCAGCACCTGGGGAGGAGGAGGAGAAAGAAAAAGAGAAGGAACCACTTCAGAGCTGAGGAATCCCAGCTGTGACTCACTGTGGGACGGGCGGCAGGGGCTCTGACGCAGGAAGCAAACAGGGCTGGGAACGCCTGGGAGAGGGTCAGGGCAGGCTGTAGCCCTGCGAGGGGATCCTGCAGGGCAAGGCAGCCCCCTCTGCGCAAAGGACTCCTCTGCTAGACTCACCCAGCATCCAGCCTCCTCTTGCAAAGCGGGGCTGGTGCCGTCGGGGCCCAACTTCTGCTCATGGAAATGGGCCTGGCTATTTTTTACCATTAGCAAACCTGGCATGCATGTTTCCCAGCTCCCTAACACCCACGTGCCCAGCTTTACCTGCCTCTATGGCACTGACATCAACTCCGAGAGTCCCAAAATCTCCTTTGTCTCCAACATTTCTCAGGCTGCGACTATCCCAGTGCGACACCAAGACCTTCCCTGGCCAGCAGTCTCTGCCACCCAACAAAGGTTGGCCCCTTTGAGCTGCCCCACCAACACACACACAGGAGAAAGGTTCACACTTAAAGGGAATATAAAACATCTGGGGCTTGGTTTCCAACTCTTCCAGAGTCTTATCATACAGCCAAAGTGATCTGTCAGCTCCTTTGTGCCGGATAAGTGCAGCAGGGCTGAAAGACACCACTACCAAAGAATGCTGATTTGGAGCCTTTTGTATAGTTTTCAGGGGTTAGAAATACAAGACAAGGAGTAAAATAACACCAATTCAGATCCATAGCTGCAGATCCACTCTAGACTTACACCTGCCTGTCCCACTGACCTCAACAAGATGTAAATCCAGCATTCCCTTAGCACTTTATTGGATAGAAGCCTGTGTAACTTCCATGAAGTCAGTGATGCTACACCAGTTTATCCCCACCAGTGCCAGCTCTCCCAGTGGGTGACACTGTTTTAAGTCCCAGTTCTTGAAGTCAGGGCAACATGAAGAACAGTTGCTCTCCTAGTTCAGACCAAAGCTCTATCCTACCAACAACAGAAGACACTCAAAAACCGGGACCCCAAAAGACTTACAAACTAGACAGAGGGGAACAACTCCAAATGCCTTTTTCTTTTAAAGCAGTGGACCACAAGACACCAATAAATCCTGAAGTTCATTTAGCCTTGGATTTGCCCAGGGAGAAACCTGAAACTTAGCAGCATGCAATGTATTTACCACTCTTAAGAGCCAGACCCAAGCTAGCATCAGACAAGCCCTTTGCTCCCACAAACAGATTGCTGCTCAGCCTCCATGTCAGTGCTTTCTCCAACCTAGTTTTGAGTGCACCATGGTGGTGTGGAGTCTCTGGATGAAACAGAAGGACTCCATCCATACACGCTCTGCTGGCAGCTTCCCGGACAGCCAGCTCATACTCATGGCAACAAACACCTACGGGACATGTTCTGACCTGAGCGCTGAATTCAGTTCTCCCTGGAGGATTCGCCCACGTACATATCTGGAGTGTGCTCTGCAGATTATACAACACACGTTATCTAGGGCAACAACGACAAGTAGATCCAGAAAAAAGCTCCTGACTTTGCAAGGTCCTGGAGGATCCCAGCTGGACTAAGGTAGAGGATTCAGTGGTTGGCAGCATTGAATTTCAATACAAAATGCCTGACTGTAACCCAGAAACATGAACTTCCACCTTGCTGGAAGCTTCTCAGTCCTTGATGAGACCTTAAGCAGAGTAAGAAGCAACTCAGGGTCACATTTTTGAATTTATAAATGAGCCCTTGACTGTAGCAACGCTCCAGCCCTCTGCACTGGTTAAAAACCTGGCTCACAACTGGAAATTGCCTCTTGGCTGCACCTCCTATTCACCATTTGGTTCTGGGAAGGGTCAGCATTTCAATCTCTCCTTTCAAAAGCGGGCTGATCTGTTCCAACCCTATTGCCACCCCGACCAGGAAAGACCCCCAATTCTTCACTCAAGCAAAGAAAACAACCCATAGCAGCCTGGCTATCCTTGTCCATCCAGGTCCTCCAGATGCACGAGGAAGAGACAGCGTCAGCATAGAAAGACATGCTGCTCCTGAGCCTCCTAAAACCCTGCTCTCATCATAGTTCAGATTCCGAGATGAACCCTAGGTTTGTACCTGAAGCAGGTACTTGACAGCGCTAAGAGGACAGAGCTGTTGGGACCAGCTTGCAACTGCATTGAGGACGCTGCTGTCCACAAGCAGCAGAGCTGGCAAATTAAGACTAACTTCAGCCTGACTGTTCTCAATGCCACGCCATCGCCTTGCTCCTGATTTATGCTGCTAATAACAAGCATCGGCATCTGCCCCTTCTCTGCCAGCTTAAATCTAAGTGGAATAAGCAAAATTTCAGTGAGCGCTGGCTACAGCAGTATAGCAGGACTAGACTCCCTGTGGATTTTATGGGAGCTGGACTGGGCCCCTTCGAGAGTTACTTTTGTGCCAATTTCTCTGCGATTTACTGAGAAGTCTGAGCTTTTTGCAAACCATCCCAGCCATGCAAGGAATGGGGTGGGGATGTTTTGACACGGAGTCTTGGATCATTTACAGATCCCACCCAGCTCCCTCCATGCTCACCTTTTAATGCTCTCTCTGTGCTCTTGTTTCTCAATAACATCGAGCAGGGAGCAATTCAGATAGCGTAACTTAAGAGAAAACAGACTCCAGGGAGCAAACACTGCACAGACCAGAGTGAATATGCACGGCTATCAGGTCCAGGCCCAATCTGTGCGCGTGGACGCAGCATCTGAGGCTACACCTGCATCTGTTCGTGCGTGCCCAAACACATCTACGTGCGCAGACGCGTGAGGAAGCATCTCTGAACCCCACCACTTGTCTGCATGGGCTGTGAAGTTCAACTCTAAGCAATGCCACCACTTAACTGGAAATCTGAGGAGAGATTTGGCCTGGCAGCAAGAAAAGGGGAATGTGTGGGGCAGGTCGTGGCTGTTGGTTGGAGATGAAGGAGGGGCAGAAAGGCCCCTAATGAGCCTGGAGTGAATTTCCTTTGGCAGCATCGAATACCCTTTGCACCTCCAGCTGCTAAGCAGAAGGGACAAAAACATTCCCCCTCACCAAAATAACCCCGAACAGATACAGAATTTGTACTGCCTAACAAGATGTATTTAGCATTAGATTCCCGATAGGTTAAGCTAATCCTGTGTACATCACTAACTTTACTAAAACAGATCCTTATCATCTTTGTAGCTCAGCTCCAATTCACATTACCCCCCTTATTTTCTTTGCTTCACATTTGCTGCAGGTGAGGTTTGAACCAAGGCTGACAACATTCCCTTATTCTTCAGTTAAATCCTACCCCATAAGAAAGAATTCAAATTCTTTCTACATTTTCACAACAAACAGATGCTTCTTGCAAAGCAGAACAGACACGTCTAATGCATATGTACACGGCTGCCCCTGTTCCCAGTGTTTATCATCTAAGAAGCCTTGCAGAATCACATTTGTTTAGTCTGCAGTGAGATCTAAATCCAGTTTCAGATGTGGATCTACATTTCACAACTGGCCTTTATTTCTCTAACGCACTATTCCAGCCTTTCCACCCCAATCCAAAAATCTACAAAATTCAATGCGTCTTCAGATCCGGAGCTCACTTGTTGAGCCACGAACCTTGCATTGATACAACCCCTGGTGAAGATGTCTGAAGCAGCTCTACAAAGCAGCGCTCCTTTCAGTTCTCAGACACCGGTGAGAGCTTTCCTGAATTCACGGGAACGTGTTAGAGTCAGTAACAGTGGCCAGTTACACTCCATGAGCCATGCCAGAGAAGGACAGAAAGGCCAGGAGTGACTTTGGTACTCCTAAAAGGGCAACAAAAGATTTAGCTAGGTATGCTGGGGTAGAAGTAGCCTCCCGGCACATGCATTCATGTCCCCCGGTCCATGCAAATACTGGTCTGAAGTTAGGAGAGTGATCGGGGCAGGCAGACGGCCCTTGGGCTGGGGAACCTCAGGAGACGCAGCCAGCTCAGGCTTCTTTTTCCACCTCGCTGGGAAAGGAGAATTCAGAGGCTGGGCCGCCCAGCCCCAGAGGGCTTTGTCAGCATTGTCTGCAGCAGGGAGCAGGCTCTCCGCCCCGCCTGGCGCTTCCCTTTGTGCATTTGCTGAGCTCTGATCTTACGGCGTCCATTGCCGTGGGGAGGGAACTGCTTGCAACCAGGGCAGACGGCTCCAACCTACTTTCACTGGGTTTTGCGCAGAAGGCAAATCTTGCAGGCTTCAAAGCTTCCACATCAGCAAATTGTCTGACAAGTGCCTTCCCTGACATCTTGTCAAAGAAATGCCAATGTAAGGGAAGTGTGTGTGGGGGGTGTTCCTCATACGTGGAGGAGCCAAAGTTCTGCATTATATTCAGGAACAGCTTACCTACCGCCCCTTTCCTTTCCCCCAGCCCCTCAGGCCCAGACCAACCTGCTCTTTGCCATCCTCACTGCCCCCCAGTTCCTGTTTTGCCATCGTGCAACCACAGTGCAGGTGGCTCTGCCCCACAGCAGGTGCACATGCAAAGCAGTTCCTGTGATGGCGGAAAAATGGGCCATGCTCCTGTCTTATCACACAAGAAAATGTGTATTTCTGTTACATGATATCCATAGACATATCACAGAGAGAGGAATGGGGGTGAGCCACTCTCCACGACCTCCCTCTGAGAGATTCAATGGCCCGTTTGCGCTTCTCTGCTCTTTAAGAGTCAAAGTCTTTAAGACCACCCTTAGATGATACTACACAAGCTGCTGCAATAGCAACTGATGGACTCAGTGGGCTCACCTGCCCTGGGCCCTGAAATCAGAGCAGGGAGTTGAAAGGAACCAGGTTCTGCATCAACCAGTTGCTCCACTGATGACAACTGTCACCGTCATCAGTGTACTTCTACAGGGAACATGAGGCCCTCTGGAAACCTCCAGGCACATGCTGCCTCTCCTCCCTGCCTCTACATACACACCTGCACATACACAACATTATCAGGTTTACTAGTGGCTTTACAAGCATTTACACACCCAATAAAGCATTCTTTTGCCTTGCAGTTGTGCCAGCTCTTTGTAAATCCTTAATACTCTTCCTTTTGAACCTGGAAGAGAACCAGGCCACCTCTACCAATACTGTTTGCTGTAGTTTATAGTTTACAACTCCTTAAAAAGACTTTCCTCCCTCTCCCTAAACATCTACCCTTCTGAGTCATGCTCTGCACAATGCCTGAAGTCAGCACTTCACACAAACCAGCTGAAGCTGGTCTTTGGAAAAAACGCAGACACGTACATACAGAGCAGGGAACAGCTACCAGCCAGGACCTGCAGCCTTGGCAAAGAGCGGAGCGAATTTGCTGGTGACAGCACCAGCTAGAAACGCAGATCAAGAGAGAACACGGAGAAGCACAGCAGCTCTCCACTCTCCACCTCCCCCGAAGGCAAAGATCAGTGTTTGGGACACTAACTAGTCACCTGGGAAACTTGCACCAGGGGAGAGAACAGCCTAGCACGGGCCTGTTTTTTCCTTTGCATTACTCTATTCTTCAACCTACAGCTCAGGTAAATGCATCCTTTGGCCTTGGGAATACCCCCCAAATCAGTTTTGCACTGATGTTATTCAAGGTCAGATGAGATTCCTACTTTCAACATCAACAGTACAATCCTCAGGGGAAAAGAGCTCATAAATACAAAGGCCAGGAGGTACCGCAGGAACGTCTAATTTGATTCCCAAGTCTCATCCACATTTACTCCCCTCTTCTTCCTCCCTCCTCTCCAAAGCAGCTACAAGGCTAACCACTCCTGTGAGGTCCCTGTTCCCTTTCACTGAGCCATAGCCTTTCAGACAGTACCTTTTCCACTAAAGGCTGAATTCTTCCTTACACATTCCCATGCTCTCAGGTTCAAAACCTCTGCTCACTTATGGCTTTTCCATGAATGCTTGCCCTGTCACGGAAGAAGCCACATCATTCTGGAAAGTCTCACAGGTTGGTTGAAGCAAGGCAAAAAAGGTGCTTTCACAGGTCACCGTCCTGATCCAAGAACAAGGCTGTCTACAGAGGTGACCTGCAGTAGGCTCAGAAATGATCCAGGGCAAACCAAAAGCAGTTCTCTTCTCAGGCATTCGTCCTGAGGAACAACTGTGGGTATTCTGAGGAAAAGACTAAGCAACACCTGTTTAAGTAATGGTTAAGATGTGGAGTTAAAACTCAACCTGAGTCAGTAAGAACCCACTGCAGGTCCTGCTCCAGGGGCTGGAGGACAATAAATAATTCAGCATCTGCCCTACTTAGCCACCCCGGACAACTGGAGTCAGCGCTGGTCAGGCTGGGAATGTCCAGACAGAGAATGCAGTGGTTACTCCAGCAAATCATCCCAGGAGATCCAAGAGCCTTGGATAATAGCCACCACACATTCCTGAAAAGCCCTCACAACTTTCAAATACTGCCCTGCTAATTCACTTGCCTCCCCGCACTGGCAGCAATGAGGTTTAATCCCTGATGTAATGCAATGGCAGCCGTACAGAGGAGACCTCCTGCCCTGGTACCGTCAAGGCACTGCAGCTGCAGAAGGAGATTGATGTTCTCTAGGTAGAGATTGACACCAGACCCCACACAGGGCAGCTCGCATCCAGCTCCCCTGCACCCTTTTATGCTCATGCTGTGTCACCTGCTCTGATGGGACATGACGATGCTGGCTGTATTAGAAGCTTATGTTAAAACCTTCGCTCTCCTGTATGCTTTCTTCACAAAAGGTAAGGGAATTCTTCCCCAACATGCAACCCAGGAGCTCTTTCCTCACACTAGCCACTTCACAGACGAGCTTTTCCCACCACCATCTCACATGCTTCAAACAGTGATCTTCTAGAAGGTAACTGAGATTAAAGGGACACGGAGAAAGAGATGAGCAGTCTCAAGGGCCAGCCAGGAGAGGAGCCGCCCTGCTTACTTCCTTTTGATCTCCGCAGAGAACACTATGGAGCTGCCCTTCTCTTTTGATGTGTCACCCTGCAGCTTGTTCTCTCACAGGAGGGCAGGCCTGTTGCAGCATGACTGCTCCTGGATTTCAGCTTCTGGGGTAACAAAGCTGCATTTCAGCAGCTTCTATGCATTTCACAGACTTCAGAGTCTCTGGGTTGACCCCAGGGGTGGAGGGGAACTGAGAAGGCCAAGGAGGGACATCTCCCTCAGACTCAGCTCTAACTAAATCCTTGTCACTCACACGGAAGAGGCACAAATTGTTAGTGCAACAATAAAGCAGAATTAATCATTATGGCACCATGAAGCACTCCACACCAGGAGACAGAACAGAGGATCTGCAGTGCCATGTCTAATCTTTGGCACACCATATACGACTTAAACGAGCGGAGTTTTAATCAGTTACAAAGGCACTTACCTAAAGTGCGTTCTGCTATGGGAACACAAGTAAGATAAAAATCCAGGCAGCTGATAATAAGCATTTTATAAGCCTGATCTTTATATGATTGAACTCAGATTGTCTGGTCATAACAGATCAGGTCTGTGTAGCATTTTGTATGCAATTCAAGAGTTTATCACAACAGACATCAGGTTAAGCTTCCCAGTGAAACAGAGTGCAAGATTACAGGTCCAAGGAAAGTAAAAGCTCGCCCAAATCCTGCAGCCAGATGGTGACAAGCCTAAGAAAGGAGCCCATACCTCCCAACCTAGAACGAAGGTTTTTAGACTTGAGCACCTTCAGTTCTTGTCAGAGCATTATAAGCATATCACAACCCCAGGTCATGACCCCAAGCTTTCTTCTTCAAACTCAAGACCCCTATGGAGTCCAAACCTCGTGGGTGACCCAGCTCTAAGGTAACAAGGACACCCCCACATAATTAAATCCAAGAAACTCAAGCTTGAGCTGATAAGAGAATTGGTGGCAAGGCTTCTGCTCATAATGCTCCGAGGGATTTTTGTGCACAGGCCTGCGGGAAACCAAAAACCAAACCTCCCGCCCATGTTAACACAAGTGAATCTAATGAGAAAGCTGAGGTGCCTGCAACGAAACCCTGAAGACTAAAGGAGGGGCCCAATGGCAGGACAAACTTCCCACACACCACTCATCTATCAATTTCTCCACTAGGTCCAGAGAGACTGCACCTAAGCCTCGGAGACTCGAAGAGCCCACTCACGTCTAGGCATCAAACTTCAGTGTACGTGGCTAAGTCGCATCCATTTCCATAACCAACAGGGCACAAGGAAGCAAACAGCTAATCTTTTTGATCCCCTCTGACCTGCCACGCGCTCCTCATTTGCAAGAAGGCCAAACAGGACCAGCCTTCAGCACATGTCCAGAGTGAACCTCAGACTCACACCTTGGATTTGTGGTTGCTTTTCCCACCAAGCCCCCCCCCCCTCAACTCTGCCAAAAGGGCTCTGTTTCCTCACACCACCAGCTCACCTAACAAATCAAAACTTTGCAAAAGAACCGGCTCACGCCTGGTAAAGATATCGTATGTTTGGTTTGTGGCTGTTCTTTTCTCAGGCTTCCACACTGCCAGAAACAGATGCCCATATTTCCATGGGTTGACACCTCTCACTTTTCTCCTTTAATTCACGGGCAGCAAAGTGCCAGGAAGAACAAGAATGAACTTGCCCTCAGCTGAGCAAAGGAAATCCGAAGATCTGCAGCTTCTGCCATACAAGCTTGTAGTAACAAGTTGCTGGGTTTCCAGCTAGAGGAAGCTGCTTATGGGAGCAGACATGTTGCTGCCAACTCTCGGTTCCTAAACTTGATTCCTCTGCTCTTGGGCTGGTCACACATTCTGTGGAAAGTTGAATTAAACCATTTTTAAACCATGTCACCATTTAGAAATGCTGATGAACAGCGTCTGCAAGGCTGTCAATACATATATGTGTAAGAAGGGAAGCAGACAGCAGAGAGATAGATGCTTACAACAGTCATTTGCTCTGGCAGCTGTCAACGTTAAACTGATAAAATTGCTGCTGTTGCACCATATTTACACACCACATTTTTCCCCACTGAGTGCATCCCTTGTACTCATCCAGCACAAGAATCTAGGAAACAACAAACCGTCTCTTAGCTTAAGCAAGAGTTAAAGTTAAGAAAAATCAAAAATAATAAAAAAGGACCTCTCATTGACTCCATCTAAATCTTACTTCCTACAAAGGCTGGAAGCAACTGCAGAATCATCCAGAAACTGGAACCTCCAAGCTCTCAGCCCCAACTTTGATGCTAGGTTACGCACGACTAGATGCTTCACCTCTTCTGCCTAGATTTTTTCATCCAAGGAAGGGGGATAATTAGCTGCGACTTGCTACACGGCAGTGGCGTGAAACTTAATTAGTCAGAACACTTTGAAGGTATGGTACCTAATTAATATCTGAAGTGGCTGCAGTGATTATTATGAACAATGGCATAGCTCACAGCTGATGATACAGCTCAGCTCATCAGTATTTTTCATTCTCAAAAGTGCTGTGCAAACATACAGCCAATATTCCACATCAGAAATCTCCACAGTGGTGGGCGGTTATCAAGCTCATTTCGTGGATGGAAAAACTGAGGCAAGGCCTGATGGAGCCCAGCAACAATCACAAACCACAAAGCATGGCAACTTTACAAGGCACTCACATGGGAACTCCTCACTTGCTGCCGGGATGGAACAGGGCAGCAGTTTGACAGTCCCATCACAGTGCCCTGCAATATTTTGGGTCTGTTTGGAAATGCTCAGCTATACATGCTCCGTGCAGGTGTTGAATTTAGCAGGCTCCTGTAAGCAACCTTAGGATTGGAGCTTTAAGGGTTGGAAAGGGTAAGCAGGATCTCTTAACTAACCCTCCAATGCACAGGCGCACACACACACAAATAACGTGGCACATAGTGAGCGAGCCAGGACAGCTACGGGACCTACACATCAGCACAGACTGATGCCATATGCTCCCAGCTGAGTAGTGGCAGCAGAGCCCTCCCTTTACGTACACAGGGAAGTTGCATCTCCCTCGTTTTAAAAGCAGCAACCACCACCAGGTTGGCCCCATCCTTGGATCATGGAGGAGATAAGCAAGCAGTACTTTCAGCACAGAGGCCTCTGCGCCTTTCCTTAACCCAGGTACCCCGAGCTCTACAAGGGTAACCACCCCCAGGACTCACACAAGCAAGGGGCACCTCCATTTCACCAGCTGTACGATGAACAATTACCAACCAACTTTGCAAAGCGCTCTCCACAATAGGGAGCAGAAATGTTGGGTTTAACCCTCGTTGTTACTTTCCTTCTGTCCTGCCTTCAGGAGACCTGGGAACACATTTTAGCTACATTGCAAAATGCAGAGAGAGTAGAGTATAAAAAAAAAAAAATTCTCCAGAGCCTTACATAAGCACTGCAGTTGAGATCCACAGGCTCTCTTCTATCACTGTGTCATGGAGCTGGGCTCCCACCTGTCTCATCTCCCAACAGCTTCCTGAGGAGCACAAGCAGCAAGCTGAAAAGAAAAGGAAAGAGATTTTTCTTTTTCCCCTGTCTGCTAAAGGACTGACTCCATTTTGAGCTCCTTAGTATCCCAAGAATTGCAGAGAGATTTGTGTCGAAATTATTTTGAGCTGTATTTGTGGCAATACCCAAAGGACAAGAAACAAAACACACTGCTGTGCCAAAGCCAAACAAGAGCTAGTTTGGGAGCTCAGCCATTTCTGAGACAGTGGGACATACTGATTTTAGCAATTTAATAGTACAGACTTAAGAAACAGATAAGAAGTCATCATACTGTTACATACACGCTGGGCCGGTTTGCAGGTCTCTACACGGCCAGCATATAAAGGCTGGAAAAAAGAAGAGAAAAACCCAACCCACAATCTTTCAACAAGCAGCAGCCCAAAAGGATCCCCCAGGCAGATACTGATCTATGACTCAGTGCATAAGGAACATAAAACAGGGTCTCTTTGAAGGGGAAGGTCATTCTAGATGGGTGCAGGGGACGTCTCCTTTGTTAACTCTTTGGGTTCTCTACCTTCCTAGCAACCCTTCATAAAATTTTTCACAGGCAAGCGTGTAAATCCCCAGAGGAAAATAAAAGGCAAGAAACCCTGTTCACCACTTTAAACTTGAGCACTGAACAGATAAGTCCAGGTCTATTTTATAAATATTTCAAAGATCAAAGAAAACAGCAACTAATATTGACACAACCCAACAGAAACATCCCAAGGGGCAAGGCTGTAGGTTGCACGATACTCCAGTGCCACCATCCGCGCAACATAGGAAACAGCAACTCAGCAGAAAGAAAGGGGAGGCTGAGCTGCCTGGTAGTGTCGGGCGAGCCAACGCCCCTCGAGTCAGTGGAGCTTACCCATAGATTACAATGAATGTCAGTGAGGTGCTTAATTACCAAAGTGATAAGTGTTATATATTACTAAGCTGCGAGAGAGATCAGGCACTTGGGTGAACCCTCAGGAAAACACATGAAAAATTGGTTGTCCCTTCACTCCCACAGGGATAGTAAAATCAGCCCAGACTTAGAAGTCATCTTTAAGAAAATTAACAATCACCACCACCAGGGAAGGCACATTTGTTTGCAGCTGAGAAGGCAGAGGAGCTCTCAGGACTCCTGGTGGGAGTCCTAAATATCTCCTGTGTAGCAGAACACCGTGGAAATTGCATTTATGTGAAGAGCCTCAAAGCCTTTCTGTGACCTTACTTACTCCCTTTAAACACATGTATGTACACATGCACTATTTTCCACAAGTTATTCATGGATCCCAGCAGCTTTTCATCCAGAAGGCTGTGGCCAGCCAGCCAGAACACTCACACGCTTCACTTTTTCATCTGAGCTCATTGCGGAGGAAATCAAAGCTTTCTTTTTTTCCCTCCTCCACTATCACTGCACGAGTAAATAACAAGGAAGTCCCAGTAAGGACATAAAGTAAAATGCAATCAAAGTTTCTCCGCCTCTGCACACAGGCTCACTGCTAGACAAGAGCACCTCCTCGAGGAGACGGCCTCCTCTCCTCTTTCTCTAGTACCGAGCTCTCATGACACAACACTTACGGCACATACCTGGGCTTCCCTCTCGTGCTTCCTCAGTGAGGAAGCAGCAGAGCCTAGAAATTCGTAAGAGTCATCAGTTATCCCTTTCTGTGTGTCATAGTCTACTCAAGCGAGGTTTTTAATCTGTTTAGACAATACTGTAGAAGTGTGACTCCTACTTACTGTCAAAGCTAACAAAACCACTAACTATGTATGAACTAAAGCTAGCAGGGATATTACAACAAGAAAAATGAAGTTGAAATAAGACATTTTGCTCAAGTTTTCTTTCTTCCTAGATTTTACTGAAGAATAAAAACCCACAACCCAGTGAAAGTTGTAATACTACAACCTTAGCCAGTCATAGCTTCAAGCTTACCAAAGTCTCATTTGAGCCTGTAAGCACAACAAAATTATAAACTCAGTTACCTGGGACTGCTTAGGTGTTGAAAACAATGCGAACAAAAAGAAAGATTAAAAAACCCAGCACAGTATTTACGATAAAATTAAGTTATTTTTATTTCAAGGATATTATTACAAAAAGCACTCACTCTGTTATACACTTAAATGAATACACGCCCTACCATAGAAATCCCTCACTCCGCAGAAAGATCACACCACTGTCAACCTCCAAAGCACACTCCAGGCAAGCCCCATCTGCAAAGGTGCATTGGTCACAGCCTGACCAATATCATAGAATGGTTTGGGTTGGAAGGGACCTTTAAAGGTCATCTAGTCCAACCATCCTGCCATAAGCAGGGACATCTTCAACTAGATCAGGGTGCTCAGAGCCCCGTCCAACCTGACATTGAATGTTTCCAGGGATGGGGCACCTACCACCTCCCTGGGCACCCTGTCGACCAGACACCCTCCACAACGATCCAGCTCACCTGTTCACAGCTGGTAAAACAGGTTATATGTTTTCCAAGAGCATTTTATACAGAAAACATGACAAGAAGCAGAACAAACAGTGTATCGCACGGGTCAACAGAAACGTCCCCCTTCCTTGAAAAGCCCCAGGGACAGTAAAGGCATGTTCTCTATTCTTCCAGGGAATATTCTTGGTAGACATAGAAAGCATATATGTACCAACTTTGATTTCAAGAGCACTTTCTAGGAACAGCAATCTCGGAACCCACAAGGTAGGTTAAAACTGCCACCGCAGTTTGTAGATGGAAAGAAAAAAAAAAAATTGCAGACATTACTTGCCTCAAACTCCCTAGGGAGGTCAAGGTCTGGTTCTAGTAGGGATCTAGGAATTCCTAGATCTCGCTCTGTAAACAGCAAGCACCTCCTTGCCTATGAATTCACACCCATGAGAGGCCATTTATCAGTCACTGCTCCTGTTCTGAAGACTCCCTGCCCTCATGATTTGAGCCATTTGATTTAAAAAGCAAGAGGCTTCTGTCCCAGCTGGTACTCCCAAAGCAACAGACCAGCTCCATGGCACAGTCCTTTGTTAAGATCTGGGTTATCCTCTCCGCCATATCCCCGTTGATAGCAAGAGTTCGGAAGTGATCAAAGTCATTTCTGCCCAGCTTCCGCAGGCGGCGTGCAGCTGCCCTGTAGCACTTCCACGGCTGAGGTTCAATCAGCAGGTACTTGCACAGAGAGGAGAGGAAGGACAGGAACTCCATCAGGCCCCTATCCCCATGATTCAGGTGGATCCACATGGTCACGGACATGCAAAAACCGATGTCAAAGGTGGAGCGGCCAAAACGGCCCAGGTAGGAGCTCAGGAATGGCTCCCTGGCACTGGAGTCCATGATGTCCAGGTTGGCAAAGGATATGGAGGCAGGAAAGGGGCTGCACTGCTGAGCCCTCTCAATCAAGACCGGATCAATATCACAGCACAAAAGGTTCAGATCCTTTCCAGCTGCAGGCTGGTCCAGGCTGCCTTCACCCTCCTGAAGGCCAAGGAGATGCCTGTACAGAGCCACACTTAGCTCCTGCAGAAAGGAAAACAACAGGGGTTCACAGGGCCTGCGCTGCTTCGTTAACACATCACCAAGCACACAGGATCCCACTCTCAGCAGCAAGATACAAGTGCCAACTCAAGAGCTTGCTCTCGATGAAGTTCAGAACAATAAGCTCACCAACAATCTTCCTTTCTGTAGCAAAAAGCATCACGGTAGCCCTGACTACTGGAAAGTCAACCAGAGATTGGAACTAAACCTGTATCACCCCATACTTAGGGTTTTGTTCCAAAAACTATGGGAAAGATGAGTTTTAGTAACTGGAGTCTTGCTGGATATCCCCATCCAACATGGGAATGAAGGCTTCACTGGCTTCCCTAGGTAAGCCTCAGAGTTCCCAAGCAACACTTAGAGTTACTTATAATGCCTCATTTAGAGTAATACATTTTTTCTCCTGCTGCTAAAGTAGAAGACATTCCCTGACCATTAGATTGCAGCATAAGATAGTTAACATGAGAGCTTTCCTTTGAATTTCCTTTCACAGAGAGCGCCACTAAGTGGAAAGCGTATTAATCTTTCATTAAAGGAGATGCGATGGAATTCCTGAATGACATCGGCTGTGAGCGCGTAGCCCACACAAGCGGGCAGAGAGTGTCCTCTAGTGGTGAGAGTCTCTGCAGCGCAAAGGAACTGGACTGAGAACATTTTTACCTGACCTGTTTTACAAGTTCACCTGAAATAGTATCTAGAACTGTCCTCTAGATAATGCCTTAGGCAGCCTTTCAAACCTTCTGGCAGGGGCTGGGGGAAGAGAAGCCATGGAAACAGCAGTACTCTTGTCCCCAGCCAGAATGCAATTTCATGCTGAATGAATAATTATTTCTAAGTTAATACATTGATAAAGTTTCCATCTGAAAAAAAATAAATCTTTAAACATAGTTAAATTAAACATTGCACCAGTATGCATCAGAGATGCACAGATACTTCTGAATTACAACACAGCAAAGCTGCACACTGAGGGAAAGCCGTCAGAAAAAAGCAGAAATAGGTAAAGAAAGAGAATGAACTTTCAAAGTGGGAAATTCTACCAGCTCTGACACAAGATCTTCAAGAGCATGTGACCAGGATTTTAGTTTCAGGTTCTGTCTCATGGATAAATGATGTGATTCTACACAATACACAACAGATTATGGTTTCTAGCTTCAGGCTTGTCCAGTTCCCTTGCTCTTAGGGCAGTGCTATGGCAGCTCCCCAGTGCTCAGGACACGCAGCAACCCAGGGCACTGCAGGCTCAGGCCTCAGTGGGAAAGAGGTCAGACCCACCAACACAGCCTCCTAAAACAACTCTCAGCAACACAAGCAGCTCTGCCCCAACCCTGCCTTCACCCTCCTCTCACAGGAGACCTGTGGAGGAGGCTTCCAACACACCGATGATCTCCTGACCCCACCAGCCTCATGGTGCACCCAAGTCCTTCTTTCCCACTGTGCCTTTTACACAGGCTCATCCCTGCCCCAGACTACTACCCCCGCCCCAGCCGTTCCAGGCTGTTTCATTCCTCCCCAGCCCCCCAGGTCAGTGCTCCCCCCCCGCCTTCCCCACTGCTCCCCAAGTCTCCAGGCCACTGCCCCCACCCAGTCTTCTCAGTCTTCTCAGTCTGCCCCCAATATCCCATGGGAGTGCCTCCCTCAACCTTCCCAGTCTTCCCTCTGACGCCTCAGGTCGCTCCCTGCCCCAGCCTCCCCCCTCTGCCCCAGTGACCCCAACACTCGACACCAGTGCCTCCCCACCTTTCCAGTCTGTCTCCCAACACCCCAAGCTCCTGCCTCCCCCAGTCTCATCTGTTAGCCTCACTACCTCGAGTCACTGCCTTTCCCAGTCTTCCCAGTTTGCTCCACTGCTCCCCTCCGAGGCCCTCGTCCCCCCCACAGTCTTCTTAGTCTGCCCCACCACCCTAGACCAGTACCTCATCCCCACTCCATATGCTGGATCATCCCCCGATACCCCAGACAAGTGCCTCCCCAGCCTGCCCCGGTGCCCCCCAATACCGCAGACCGGTGCCTCCCCCCAGTCTTTCTCACAGTCTCCCAAAACCAGTCCAGACCAGCGCCTCCCCCATACCGCAGACCAGTATCTCCCCTCAATCTTTCTCACAGCCGCCCAATACTCCAGACCAATGCCTACCCCAAGTTTTTCCAGTCCTCCCCACAGCCCAGACCACCACCCCAGCGTTGCCCCTCGCCCCAGGAGCCCCCAAACCTGCTGCCCCGCGGCCCACCCCTCCCGCTGAGGCGCCCTCTTACCCCCGAATTGCACCCCACATCGAGCCCCAGCAGCGGGCGGGCCGCCGCGGGGAACAGGCTCCGCAAGAGCCCGCCAGGCAGGAGGCTGACTCGCCCCTCGGGCGGGTGGAAGCGGGAATAATTAGGGAAGTTGCCGTAGGGAGCAGCGCCAGGCTCCAGAGCGGGAGACCCCTCACTCATGGGCGCCGCCATTTTCCCCTCTGCACCGCGCGCGCCGGGCGGGGGCCAGGCGGGAGCAGAAGCGTTCCGGGGGAGAAAGGTTCCGGGAGGGGCTATCGCGCATGCGCTTACTTGCACTGGGGCGGGGGGGGACATGCGGCCTTGGTGGGCTGACAGCGATGGGGACACGGGACAGCGGCACCCTCCCGCTGCCAACAGGCCAGCATAGCTCCAGCCCCCCAGTCCTTCCGCGTCCATTTGAGTGAAAAGAAGACTTCTTAGAGATTTTGTGTAAAAACACCTTGTCTAGGCCCCGTCACACCAGGGCAGGCTGAAGAGGGACGGCTCCAACCACCCAGGTGTCACCTTTGGCCCTTCCACCTTTGCCCTTTGCCCCAGCGTTGCCATGGCATCGCTGCGGCCTAGCGTGGGGGCACAGGCCTTGGGGGGGGTCTTGGGGTCCCCCCCGCCCAGGGCGCCTCGGCAGCAGGCCCTGGAGGAGCCACGTCCGCCGAGAAACAACCCCCCCGTTCAAAGGCTGATGACAAATAAAGCCAGAAGTTTTATCTCAGCTTTCACTCGGTGCTGGTGTCAAAACCCACCTGAATCTGAGCAACCCAACCTCGGCCGGCGCTTTCCCCATTTATAAAAGCTGTTACAAACATCTATAAAAACGTTATTTAAACATATATCTATAAAAAAATAACATATAAATGTTGTTTAAATTGCATTTAAACATGGGATTGCCCTGGGATTGCCCAGGCCCCCATAGGTAGGCAGCTAGCAGGAGGTTTTACAGCGGAAGAAAACCAAAGCCCACGGTTAAAGGAGGGAAAGAGTTGGCGTGGGGAAGGTTTTAGGGTCAAGTCCACACAGGGAACCAGGATTTCATTTTATGCTGATTTTTTATCACAGCATGAAGAGCAGAGGGCGCCAGGAGCTCAGAAATGCAGGTGAACGACTCCTGCCTGAATCAGGGCCCTTCTTGCGTTTTGTTCTTGCCATGGAAGAAGCAAGCAGGGATCAGCAGGGATCTCCCGCACCATGGGAAGGCCTGTGCAGAGTTGGCATCAAGACTCCATCCTTCCTCGAAATACCTCAAGCACGGAAGGGAAGGCAGGCAGAAAGAAGTGCAAAAATAAATAAAAATTCCCCCCTTCTCCAGGCAGTGGAATTCAGGTTTTTTGAGGTCTCCTCTGACTCTCTCTGGCTGCATTTAGGGCCTGCAAATTCCTGTCCTGATTGCTACAGGCATGGGAAACAGCACAATCCCTTCCTCTTTCCAGCATCCTTCGCACCCTGATGAATCTCCCTGTCTCCCACATCCCTGCGTCCTACCTCTGAGTGGTCCCACTTTGATTAAGCCAAATGAATTTTTGCCCTGTTCCTCAAGAGCCAAGTGTGGAAATTTGACTGAATCATCAGCCTTTTACCCCATTTGTGGTAATTACAAGAACAGCTAATGATGCTTCATATAAACGCTCATGGCCACCTCATTGTTCGCATGGAAATGCTCCACTTTGGTTATTTTTCCACAAATGCTGTCCCACAGCAGAGCATTACCCAGCACAACACAGGGCAAGATATTTTCTTGCCGCAGAAAATGCAACTGTGGGCAACAAAGACCGTACTGGCTGTACCGCACTGTTTAGTCACACTTCTTAGGAAAGAAATCTCACACCTGCCTTTTGGGCACAGCTCCTGCCAAGGAGCAGAGAGCTGTTGCAACAAGATGCTGCAGCTGGCATTGCTCTCCCCTGAGAGCTCTGACAGCCTGGACTAATCAGCCCTTCAGAGCTGATAGAGATATGAGGTTTTACCTCCCAGTGTAGGCATTAATTTAGGTCAGGTGAATTGCTCTCTGGAGGCATTTCTTTTTCCCATTGTCTCTAGAGAAAGCTTAGTACGTCATGTTGCTCTCCAGAGCTATAGAAAACACTCTCTGAGCAGGTGCCTTGCTTACAACACTTGCTTACCCCCCACATACTTGTTTTTTAATTCTGTGGCCACTTAAACTAAGTCTAAAAGAGAGCAGGATCCTCACCCAAGGAGCCCTTTGGCCCTCAGTTCTCAAATACTTCTCGTGCATGATGCCTATGCTAGAGCCATGTGCATTTTATGACTTTGTGTAGGATGCGTTCCTTAGTCATGACCAGAAACAGGACAGCCTGGTCTCCATTAAAACTTTAGGCCATGCCACATCATGCCATAGTCTTGTTTATGTTTTCTGTTGCACCAGCTGTGCAAGCAGACCTTCCTTCAGCTGTACTTCAATAAGGACACCTCACAACAGCAATAAGTTTTGCAACAATTTATTAGCAATGTTCAGAGAAAATACAAAATCCTATTTACAATGAAATCATAAGAATGGCCGGACAAAAGGAGCAGGGGAATACAAAGCCAGTGTCCAGGCGATGCAGACCTCAGCTAAAGGACATCCACACAGAGGAAGAGAAGCAGCCCTGCACCTTCCCTGCACAGATGGTCAGGGAACCCAGGAGGAACATGCCTATAGCTATGTCCCACCCCTAATCCTGCGTTACTCAGCCTCGTGGGGACTTCCACCTCTCTGAGCATGTACATATTACTCACTGCTTCAGTCCAAGTGCTTTCACTGGGTCTGGCTTGGATGGACTGCAAGCCATGGGGTCAGCACAGAAGAAGGACCAGGACACATGCAAGAAGCGAGCCCTGTGGAGGGGCATGGGAGAGCAGCAAGCCATCCCCACTCAAGTGGCCTGGAGACAAGCCGGTGCCATGCAAGCTTTTCCCACATGGGAGCAGAAAGCCAGGAGGTAGCAGCAGCTCAGGCAGCAGCAAAGTTATTCCACACCAGAAGGAAAAAGAGCAAGAGATCCAGAGTGGGCTGCAGATCCATGTTCCCCTCCCCAGGTCATGCAGGGCCAGTTTGGAGGAGTCCTGGTGCAGAAAGGAGGGCTGCAGAGCTCTGGTCTAGAGTGTCCTCCAGAGCAGGAGTTTTAGGACTATTTCAGAGTCAGAACTCATCACATAACACCATACTCCCTCTTCAAAAGCTGGAAAGCAGAAATACCTACAGGCCTTTTCCTGTGAGCAAAAAAAAGGCCACACAGCCAGTCTGCTAAGATGTTTCAGAAGTGCCTGCATGGGTCTGATCAGAAAATTCCCTCTTTAAACTCCTATTTCATAAACTTTTAGGGTGCCTCCCATGCCGTCCCCTCTCCCATGTCTGCCTGCCTGGCAATTCAAGGCCCTTGTTTCTTCTCTGGCACGTACTGCAGAAATCAGCGGGTCATGAACTTAATGCTATCATCATCTAATAGTCTCCTTTATTCCTTAAAAAAAAGGGCTGGTGGTGTCAATTTTGGGGTTTTTGGGGGTGGGAAGACAAGTGGAAAGCATCAGTTGTGCTCCTGTGCTATCATGGACAAGGTCAGTGCAGCCACAGAGGGGCTGAAGCATTTTTACTCTCCGCACAGTAACTTTCCTCTGCCCAGCTCGGGGCATTGAACACGTGTGGCGGGAGGATACAACATGTGAAGGGTAAAAGCCAGGGCAGCAACAGAGGAGGAATGTGCACTACGGAGCATTTTGGCATAGCCTCTCTCTAACATGCAGGGATTGCTAGAGGCAGCTCAGTGACGCACTTGCCCTGGCATTCCCAGAGAGATTGAAGATAGAGGTTTCTATCAGCAGGAAGGATCACTTTCTAAATAAGAGCAAAAGGCCTCTTATCTCTACCTGGAGCTTTACAGTTAGAAATTAGCCAGCTAATCCCCAAACAGCGGAATGTGAGCAAGGGGAAGATGGAAAGTTACCTGAGCACTCAGAGGCATCCAGTGCTCTCACTGACATCCCCGTTGGGGGGAGCAAAACTGGAAAATGGCCAGAGGAAGAAGCAACATTGGTGTTTGCTACAGAGCAGTGCCAATTTTGAGCAACAAGCATTCACCCTGGCCTCAGTCTCTGGCTAGTAACCACTTAGGACCATTAATCTCAAGCAACCAAGACAGTTTTGTGAAAGCATTAGGTCCTTATGATGGGTCACAGGATCTCAGCCACTCATTTCCCACATCAGGAGGTGGCTGGCTTTGCATGGGCTCTGAAACTCAGCCTCTTTCATCTCTTCTCTGCCAATAATGCTTACATGGGATCACAGCCCTCTCAAGTGAAGAGCCACACTTCAGAGAGAACTGACATACATGTCCCCCTTGGGTGGGGAGGTGAGCCCGCAGCCAGTGGCCCTGCTATCCCACTCTGGGAAGGAAAGTACAAACTCAGCCCCACAGCCAGATGCAAAGGATACAGAAGAATTCTTCCTGCAGGGACATTAGGGAAGTCCTCAAAGAGGCTGCACATCCTGAACAACAGGTTCCCTTGTGCCTGGAGGACTGATTGCTGGGACATCCAGACTACGTGATCCCATGCTCTGCTCTTCTAAAAGCAGGCACTATCAGGAATATATCTCTGCAGAGGCCACAAGACTCCAAGTGAATGCAGGAGAAAAACAGGGCAACACAAGGGCTTCCCTAGCCTTTTCCCTTTGTTCAGCTGGTCTTCCTGCTAGGATCCTAGCAAAATTCCCTACTCTCCTCCCCTTAATGTTATTTTCCCTTTGCAGAGTTGTTCTCGGCACTTCAGCATCCCATGATGTGCAGGACTTGGGCAACTCTGACAGCCTCTGGGGAAAAGATCTTGGTCTCATGCCTCCCAGTCTCTGGTCTGGTTTGATCTCAGTAGGAGTGGAGGGAGCAGAAGAGACATAACACTTAAGCCCTACTTTGCTTTCTGGGTCACAAAGGCCTAACAGCATATATACAAGCTGCATAAGGAACCCAGGGGCTTTGCTCAGCTGATTGAATGGAGCCTGCTAGTGGGCCAGAAAGGGTGGGTTTGTTTTTGTTTGGTTTTTTTTTTAACCCTCTTTTCCTCCTCTTTATTTTTTTTTTTTTAAACACTTGCATCTTGCCAGCAAAGGGAAGATACCGCCTTGCTGCACTCACTCCTGGCTGGAGCCAAAGAACTGGAGGAAGAAGGAGAAGATGTAGATGATGTCCAGATAGATATTGAGGGCTCCAAAGATGTATTCCTCCGGGTTCAGTGAGTACCGACGATTCCCCATCAGCATCTGGGTATCAAATGCCAGGAACTGTGAGGAAAGAGGAAGAAACCCAATAACAGTCACATGGAGGCTCTAATGACGGGAGTTCTCCCAATTGCTTCACTGTACCCAGAACAAAAATGCAGCCACTTTTTATGGGCTGTAACTGCAATTTAAAAGCTTAGAACAATGCACTGAACAAGCTGCAACTTTCCCCTTCCTTTATTTCACTCTTGATAGTCAAACCCTGAGCCTAACTATTACTCCAGACCTGCTTCCTTCATGCTTTTTCCTAAGGTTCCCCTTTGCTTCATCCATCCCAAATGTGTCCCAGGATCAGCTCTGGAGCAGTTCTCCCTCTTCCTCCTCAGCCAGTCCGTACGAGTTGTTATTCCCAGACTTCCCCGAGTTCAGAAACAGCTGCCAGGTAACAAGGTGACCTGAACCCAACGTGACATTGCAGCAGCAGCAACATCAGAGCAATAAAGAGCAAGAAACCCCAGATCCTGGGCAGCACCAACGTCTGCAGAGATAGCCAGACCCGGAGGGGAGCTAACACCTTTCTGAGGTACAAACACAACTGAGCACAGGGCAGATTTTACCAGTGAAGCCGTCACAGTGGGAATCCACTGCCCAACCTGCCTGAAGGGACACAGCACTCACAGGAACAGACATGGGCTACAAGGCAGGCTGGCAGCCCAGCTGCAAGAAAACCTGCGCCTTGTTGCATGACTTCAAGCTCAATATCTTCTCCCATCTCACCTTTACTCCCTCTGTTAACCCTAGACTGTGACAGACACCTTGGCATGGAGCTCTTCAGGGTTGGCAGGGCATCTTTGCCATCGCCTGGGGTCAGCTGGCACCTCTGCCCTCCCCAGTCATAAGTAACAACTGATCTCCCCAGACATTATCAGGCTGAGCTGACAAGCCTGGCACAATAGACTCCACCAGCTGAGTTTCTGACTGAAGTTTACAGGGTAATTATAAGATGTTTAGCCTACTTGTATTTTACAGAGCAGTCTTTAATCATGAATCACAGACAAAATATCCGAGCCCACTTGAAATGACTACCTTATAGCTAATATATGAAATTGCTCAACTGTTCTTATTCACAACATGCCCAATGGGTACCGCCTTGAACCCCAAGGCAGCCCTCCTCCTGACCCCCACCTTGAGGTAACGCCAAGCATCTTCCCAGACAACTCCCACACCTGAACGGCAAGCACAGCACTGCCAGGACTTGCTCTAGGAAGAGGCTCGCAGGAGGGACTACTGGGGAGCAGTTGAAGGAATGAATCAAGCCTTTTCAGCTTCCCTTGGAGGAGCCACTTCTGGGCTTTTCCTGCCTGCAATGAACCTTCCTAATGCCCCTTAATCCCAAACTATGGCCTCTCACTCTCTCTCTGTACCTCTGTTTATGTTAATCAAACTCATACCCAATCCTTGGCCCACTCCCACTCAACGAGCCCCGACTTGACTTTGCTCACTTCTGCAGCCTCATTTCATCCCCAGGCTCCCTTTGAGCCCCGCAGTCCAGCTCCCGCTGCTGTACCAAAGATTAATCTCTGCTTTTCCCACTCCGGAGATGCCTTTTTGCCCTGTCCCTACAATGCTTTCTGCTGTTCACACCTATATTACGCATACAGCATGGGTTTGCCAATCACACTGTGCTCTGCACCAGCACTGTCACGTACACCAACACCTTCTCGGGACAAGGCTGAGGTCACTGCAATAATTGCTGTTCGTGAGCCATTCGAGGATGGAGCTCTCTGCAATCCTGCAACTCGCACTTCTCCCTTCCCCAAGCACCCTTCAAGGCTAAAAGCATTTACTTTTTGCTTATTTTTCCCACCAGCACATTCCCAGGCCCCATAACCAGCACTACTTACCATAGTAAAGATAATGGCACCAAGCAGAGCGTAGATTGCGTGGAGCCAGGGGACCTAAAGGAAACAAATCCATCAGTCAGTGCCTGGGAGAAAACTGGTCAATTAGGACTTGACACAGAAGAGGGCTTAGCTCTCATGTGGAGGATACAAGTTAAGGAAAGTGCTCTAATAGCCCAGCATGGACTTGCACCTCTTGCAGCTCCAACAGTTTCAATTGTTGACCTTTTCATGGCAAAAAAACAGCCTACTGTGCCTCAGTTTCCCCCTCACTGTGGCCATTGTGTCTACTTGGCTCACAAGCTTCTAGATCAGGTACTTGTGTTTCCAAATAGCCTACTTCAACACAGCTGCCTTCTCTGGGGAAATATCTTAGCACTATCCTGATGGAAACATTTTGCAGCAGCCCCAGGTGTTTATTTACCCAAACAAGGCTGATACCACTAGAAGAAACACCAAATGCTTCTAAGAACCAGCTTTAATTAACAAGCATAATTTAAATGTGTTCATCTGCTGGAGTCACAGCAGGAAATTCACTGGAGTTAAGACCAAGCCTCAACCCCTGCTTGCTGTGGCACAGTAGCACACAGTGCTAATGGAGAAGTTACCTATATTCCAGGAGAAGGTGCCCACATGGATGGCTGATTCAACCCAGCAATCACAGCCTGCCTCCCCAGATAGACAAGCTCATTACAAGGCAGCCTCAAGCTATGTTTATCTTGACAAGCTGCATGATAAAGAGTAGTTGTCTCAACAGTTTAATGGCAGTGGCTTGGCACTGCAAGCTAGTTTACCCTCACGTTTGCACAGGGGAGAGGTGGACCTCAAGCCAAGCCAACTAAAATCCAAGCTCCTGGTTTTGGAAACACCAGCCTGTGTATTTATCCATCATCAGACCAACTCCAGGGCTAGTACCAGTTGGAGTATCTCCTGCAGGTCTGGCCCTTAAAGTATGACTCAGGTCCCCAGAGAAGTTAAGTAAGATATGACGGGTTTGGAGGTCACTTAAAGGCTGCCATGATCAAAGCCACATGCTTCCGTCTCCAGTGCAAGCAGGCATTCGGGGCGATTAATGATGCCTGCACAGCCCCACACACCTTCCCTCTTTCATCAGCATCTTCCAGGGTCTGTCAGGCTCTTGCCTGAATGACAACTCACCTAATGAGACACTCTTGGATGGAGCCCAGACACTCCGTGCTGCCACGCCAAACCCTCTATCAGGTGTGGTCACAAGCCGCTCCAAGATTTCAGCTGGGCACAGCCAACGCTAGCTGTGACTGGGTCTGAGCCAAAAGCAGGGAGGCTGAAGGAAGGGGCTGGACCCATCCAAGAGGGGCAGGCAGCAGTTGAAGGAGTGACAATAGTCACTCATGGTCAGGACTTCCTCCCAGGCCCCTCTCCGGAGGGGCTTCTTTCTGAGAAATTTGAGCCTCAAGATTTAGACGCTGCAGGACGGTGCCCGACGTTAGTGTGAACACAGCCACATCTGGCCAGACAGGCACCCCACTGCACTTGTCCAGAGTCCAAGTGCTGCCCTGAATTTGGGGCAAGAGCCCTGTTTTGTATTGGGCAGGCCAGCACTTTAATCTGCTCACCGCCCTGGTTTTACTGGAGGGGAAACTGAGGCACAAGCAGGTGATGTGACCTGCCATGGGGTCACTACACAGCTCCAGGAACAGAAGCAAACTTCCTCAAGCCCCAGGCCAGTGTTGTCCTACAACCTGATATCTGATTGTACAACAGGAAGGCAACAGCCACGTGTTCTTGCCTTGTTTCTATTGGTGTTTCTGCATGTTTTCGGAGAGCAGGCTAGGACACCCCTGTCAAGCAAAGCCCTGGAGCTTGCCCACTTTAGGCTGATCAGCTCCTAGCCTTGCACTAGGACTGGTGGCACTGGGCCAGGAAGGAGGAGTGCAGGTCGTTACTCACATATTGGTAGGGCAGTATCACAGCCAAGATGATGCCACCAAAGAAGAGTACCATGAGCATCACGAAGAGGACACCCTGGTAGGAGGTGAAATCAAACTGCGGAGGTAAAGAACATCACGTTAGAAGTGCAGAGTGCTGAAACAGGAGGCAGCGAGGGGAGCCAAACCTCCCCGTGTCCACAGGGACTCTCCTACAGCACACCCATCTTGCTGTCACATGGCAATTGCTTCATCTGTATCTTAGGTCCTATAGCCCAACACCCATCTGTATGGCACACAGAGCCAAATGCTCAGCATATCCCCTATAGTGCCATGGGCAAGAACTCTGTACCCATCCCATACCTGAAATCCAAAAGCCCATCACACACGTTTGTGCCAGTGCCCTCCTGTACCCCACAGCCTAATCCTCAAAAACAACCACCTTACCCCCATACATTAGCATCTTCCAGCCCCATCTATACCCCAACACATCCCTCATCCCAGCATCTGTCCTAATCTTCCTGTAACCTTCGCTTTACATCCCAGCATCCTTCAGGTTGCTCCTGTATCCAGAACGCTACAGACCTGCCCCTCAAACCTCACCCCCAGCACTGCCTGACCCTGTGGTGGTCCTACCCCGGGAGATGCGTCTCCCAGAAGGACTGATCAGCAAAAACTCACCTTAGTCTGGAAGCTGAAGATCGTGACAGACAGACACACCAGGGCTGTGATCCCCAGACACAGAAGGACCGACTTGGTATTGTAGTAACTGCAAAGTGAACGGCAAAACCACTTTTCAGTGTTTCCCCACAGGGATGGGTGGAAGGAGGGATTAAGACGGGCAGAAGCTTAACAGAGGTGTACAGGGAAAGCGTGAGTCCTAGGGGCACAAACGGCACCAAAATTATCAATGTCCCACCTTAATGTAAAAAGGGAAGGATAGAAAACACTAAAAAGACTAGATGGGTTTTCCTCCTGCTTTAAATAGAAGAGGGTAGGCAGGAGGGCATGTCTCTGCCTTCTGGGAACTCATGAGCAGCTAAGATGAGGACTTACTATAAAAAAATCTATCTGTCCATGGACAGATGGAGAAGGGGGAGGATTCAAACTGGGAGGTAATAAAAGTAGAATGACAAATGCCATTGCAGCACAATGAGAAATCAGAAAGCTGCAGCCACTGTTATGCTACTGATGTGCTCGTAACAGGGGTTTGGGTCTTGGAAAACTACAGGGAAGGCGGGATTTGAACGGGTAGAGAGACTGCAGGCTTAGGTTACAATTTCTTTGTATGCCTGACTACTGATTTTGGTTACAGCACCAGGCTCAGTCTTAAGAAAAGCCAGTCCCCACTCTCCCCTTTGGTTTGATTTGAGAGTGATAGTGATATCACTGGTATTTTCCCTGAGTTGCTGAAGCCACTACTTTCTTTGTCCCCAGCACGCACCCACCAACACCCACTGGCTCATCTGCCTCATCACCAGGGACCCACGTGAACCAGGGCTGATCTTGTGAGCAGATTGTAACAGTAAAAACACAAGCAACAGGGAGCAAGCTATAGACTACAAAACCCATGAAATTGCTGGAAAAAACTCCTTGTCTCCCTCCAGCCCCATCTGCTAGAGTGCTGCTTAGTGGAAAGGGGGGGGATCACAGTACATGGTAGTCCCCTATAGCCCATCGTGCAGGTACTGCCTTATCCCTGGCTCTCTAGTGCTCTCCTATAGGATTTAGCACAGCCAGGAACTACCCTGTGCTGTCCCAACTGTGGCAGAGAGGGGGATGCCACCATAGGTCTTGGAAAGCTTCTTTGAAAAGTGTTTTCAAAGGGAAGGTCAAGCTTTGTGTGGTTACTGGAACAGCTCCAGAGAGATCAGGTGGCCCATATATTTCTGAAGTAGGGAAGGTTTTTTTGCAAGAGGAGACAGGACATAGGGCCAGAAGACCTCCAGAGACCACATGCTCAACCTACCTGGAGAGCATCCCAGTGAGATAAGCCATGGAGAGTGTCTGGGAGGGAAAGAGAACCACATTACTCCTGCATTCATGTCCCAGAGAGAGACACACAACAGAAAACATTTCAATTACAGTGATAAGGGCAGTGAAGCCTCTTAAACAGATGCTCAAGAGAAGCAATTTTTAAATAGTTTCTAATCCTCCAGTGATTAATACCCACAGGGCAGGTTAAAGTCAGGGCAGGCCACCACCCTGAGAGCAGTCCCACCTTCTCCATCCCTCTACCCTTCTTGCACAGGACCCAGCACCCTACCCCAGCTCCCTCCACTGACCAGCCTCCGCAGGCATTTTTAAACAGAGGCTCTCTTCTTTCCTGCTTATCACATTCTAGTTCAATCACAGCCCCTCAGCCCAAGTGCAGGGCAATTAGAGGATGACATTCCTGCTTTCTGCAGGAATCCAGACCAGATGTCTCTCCTGCTTGGAGCCATTATGAAACCCATGCTGGTTGTAGGGGCAGGGCAGATGCTGTCCAGATGTGCTACTTACAAAGATGCTCAGCAGGATCAGATTCCATGGGAAATACCTCCTGCAAGTGAAGAAACACAGGCTGGTCAGCCACGCGATGCAGAGGGCAGAGGTAGTTAGCAGCACTGCACAACAGGTTGCATAAGATGTGCCATATAATTAAGGCCCTGTGCAGCAAATGGCAGGGGTGGTGCAAGGGGACAGTCATCCTGTTGGGAATGAGAGAGCATTTGGGATGCTCCTAGGCCAAGAGGGCAAATGTCCCTATGATATTCCAACAAAGCAGTCAGCAGTGCCTTGCTCTGCTGAGAGCAAAGACGACCACCCTGTGCAGTATTTAATGATGAGAATTTGGAGCTACACAGCAATGCAATTTTTGCTGCAGCATTGCTTCCTTTCCAGTTGCAATTTGATTTCAGTTTTTAATGCTGTTTTGCAGCAACCCACAACTGCATCAGGCCTGAAAATACAGCTGCCACCTCAGTCCCTACATCACTGTGTCAGCATGGCCCCATCCCATCTCTGCAACATTGTTGGTCGCGCTTGAAACAAGGGGAAAAACATTCATCCTCCATTTCACAGGACTGTTTCAAATCTAAAGAGAAAATATTTTACCTGGGTCCAGAGCAGCAAGCAAGAATCAAGTAGGTCACAAAGAAAACAGCACTGCAAAGAAAAGAAAAAGAGCAGTTTAGGGAGGAAAACCCAAGCATTGTGTGTTGATGCAGGAGAGAAGTCTCCAGCTGACTAGTTTCAGTGCTCGGCTGCACTGTTTGAAATGCAAGCACCGTGCCAGAAGTCGAGGCTGGGTAGGAAGCAAGGCAGTAACTACCTCTTGCTGAAGCGGTTTTCTGCCCACAGCTGCCTACTTTGCTTACGCCGGTCCAAGGTGGGACAGCACAACTGCCCCTGAAAAACCTGAAGGATGGTTTTGGGGCACAGCAAGACTAGCATTCAGGTCCAGGATAGATGGAGCACCCAAATGTGTTTGCCGTTGACACCTCATCAGCACATTAATTGCTCATACGGAGATGGCCAGACTTTGCCTCATTTCCAGGCACTTCCTGGCTTGGTGGGATCAAGGCATCCTGCAGGGATTTCAGCAGCACTTAAACCAAGATTCACAAGGCTGGTAAAAGTGACTTGCCTAAGGCCAGAGGGAAGGTCTGTGTCAGAGAAGGGAACTGGTCCCATGTTACTGCACCAGCACTCGAGGAAGAGTTCAACAGCAGAAGGATCCTCTACGGTCAGTCAAGCTCACAGACCCAAGCCTAATATGCAGTTGCACAAGCCATCCCCGGGTCACAGGAGAGTAATTTATCTCCGATGACTTGACCCTTCAGCAAAGCAAAAAAATCCAACAGCTGAGGGATGGTCTCCCTCTGCTCTGGACGTCACGCAGCCCGGGTGTTTTTCCACAGTGCTGATGGGTTATGGCACAGTGGGAACCTGCTTACCTGCTTTCACCCAGCGCCTGGGGGGGAAAGCAGCTTCCAAGCATGCCGATGGCTGCACGATAGCCACTCACCTTGGGTCTAATAAATGAACGTGACTGCAAAACCCACGGGCCATGATAAATGCACCAGAGATAAACCTGAACATTGCTCTCCCACGGGGAAACCAGGAAAGCTGGCGTGGGCACAGCTGAATAGATGGAAAGAAAGCATGTAGGGAGCAAAGAAAGCCATTGCAGTTGTCCATCTCCTTTGCATCCCTTGTTGCACATCTGCTCTTCCTTTATTCCCCCTGAGCCATCACCCCAGCAGCAGGAAAACACCTTAGAGCACCCACTTCTATTTTGCAGAGATATATAGAGAGTTGGGGTCTCTGTGTATGAAAGAGATCCAGACACAGATCAGGGCAAGCAATTGGAGATGCTGGGATGGAGGGAAGGGTTGGCTCACTGGGAGGTGAAGGGACAGACAAGATTTAAGTCCCTCAGGTACAGAACCTACCCCCAGCTGGCCCAAGATGGGTTTGCTCCTACTGAAAGATGCAAGTGCTAACTGTCCAGTAAGCTACAGGAGATGAACCCAAAGGTCAAAGCATAGACCTGAGCAGAGCTTGGTCTTGTCTTCCTACAAGGCAACATTGCTTCTTCAGTCTACCAATTGGCCAAGGAGAAGCACATTATTTTCCTTTAAGGTCAAAAAGGCACACTGATGCCAGTTCCCTCCTATTACTGCTATTTTGGGTCTTTTTTCTAAGTTATATAAGCTGGTGTTTCATCTCCGGGTCTGGACACATTGCATGATTTGGGTGTGAACTAATTAAAGCCAAGTTCACAGAGCCTTGTTCACCAACAATGGCATTGCACACTCTGCCTGCTTAATTAGCAGCACTAACACAAGCAGCATCCAGGAAACCAGCACAACTGCAAATACACTAACACATGGAGGCACAGCCTACGCTACCTCCGAGCTGACCTTTCAGACTGGGCTTGACTAATGAATGGCATCCCAAATTCTGGGCACCGAGAGCAGCTCTGTGATGAAGACCCAGGCATGACTGCCCCACAAACATCCCTCCAAATGCACATACACACCCTTAACATTGCCTGCACCCTTCTTCATCTGTTGCACATGAAGGCATGCGATGTAAACACAGGCAATCTCTTTGCTTTCGATGGGACAGACCCAAAACTAAGCCTCTAAGGTACCCAAGGCACCCTTTCAGGTCTCACATCTGGGTTTCTGCACTGTTTTCCTGGAAGCTCCCCGGTTTTACCTGGTTTGCTCTGCAAGCAATAGCCATGTATTTACTTTGACCCTGGTTTGTAGAGCAGCAAGCCATCTTTTTGGAAGTATTTGTAGATATCTAGCATCTCATGTCTCAGACTCATTTAGATAAGATTTTCTATCTTCTCACCTCAGAGTTATCCATTAATTTCCCCAGGTCCCCCTGCACACATATTAGTGCCATTCTTCATACGCAAGATACAAAAGTGTTTGTAAAGTGTCTCCACATCACCACAGCCACATCCAGGGCTGTTGGGAACGTACACGGCCATAGGAGAAGACAGAGATACTCACTAGGAAGCCCAATACCAGGCAGCGTGCGTCTGAATGTACCCCTTGACTGGCTCGCTGCAAGACAGAAAAAGGATGCTGAGCAGAAAGCATAAAAAAAGCCAATCACTTCACAGGTTGATGCTGAATTAAACCAGGAACACACACAGGGTGATGCAGCACGGGGTATGTAAAAAAACCCAACCATGGCTGAATCTACCCAGCAGACTGAACAACTGGAAAGAAATTCAACCTGTCAAGTCGGAAAAATGGCCGTGCTGTTATCAATGACACAGTCAGGCTTGCTCGGGGAACAGCCGCTGCCGCCTTTGAGAAGTGATTAAAGAGCGAAATCATCAGGCTGACAGTGATTCATTATTTATTCTGGAGGCAATGTGAGCTGCACATGCCCGAAACACTCAGTCATCTGAGCTAGAGACAGACGCTGCTTGAGTGTGGGGTATCTGCTTCTGCAAGGCGAGGTAACCCAGTCCCTAAAGCTGAGGCAGGCTGGGATCTGATGGCCTTGATAACTCCCACAGGAAAAACACCAGCAGTTAATACTCAAGGGCAAGCAGCCCAGGCCTCTCAGCTGGGGATAGCACCCAGAAGGGACGATGCACCAGCCGGAAGACACAGTAAAGGTAGCAGAAGTACTGAAGGACCTCTGAGGGTTCCCTCCGTTTTGTTTTTCTATTGGAGAACATGGGAAAAAAATTCAGGTATCTACATAACAGACAACGCCCCCAAGTAACAGGTAATTCAGGAGCAGGTCATACACAGGACAAAGCAAGCATTGCTGCTGCACAAGAGACCTACCAGAAAGTGAAGAAAGCCACAATAACCACGGTCACCAAGAGCTGGACCATCAGGATGGCATAAACCTGCAACGAGAGGCAGCCCATGGACGACCCGCTTCCCACCCAGCCCAGGGAAGCCAGCGAAGCCATGGCAGCCCGGTCCCTCCAAGGGCTCAGAGCTAGCCTCCTGCCTTCACAGGGGAAGACTGAGCCTGGAGAGACTTGGCCCTTACCTTCCTGATGAACACTCTGCGCACATTCCTGTCGTCCCAGCTGAAGGTCGTGAGCATCTCTGTGTCCCCTGGGTACCCGCCACTGCCATAGCTCGGGCTCGTGCCTGAAGCAGAAGCCAGACAGATCAGCTCCTGCCCCCCAGTTCCCTCCCCAGCTGCAATAATCTGACCCCAGTGACTGACTACAGCTCGAGGCACCCAAATTTCAAGGTTTTCATGTTGCACTGCAAAACAGAGGCTTGCTGGGATGCACTCTGCTCCCTTCCCACTACTGCATCTTATTAGGACCACCTCTGAGAATGGGGAGGGGAAACCACGTCTGCAAACTCCAGCATGACAAGGACACCAGGATTAATTCTTGTCTATAGTAACACCGTATTTTTAGTGGCAATTAGAGGGCTCATATCATATCCTTGCTCACCTTTCACTGAACATTAAAGCATCCCCCAGAGGAGCCGTGACTCAGCACCTCAGTCATTCCCATCAGGAGCTCTGGTGCAGGAGGATTCCCTCGCTGCTCTGTAATTGCCTGAGCTTAGACTGCGTCTGCATCATGTCTTATGTCAACTGCGTGCCCTCTCCTCAGAGAGCCTCGTTACAGCCAGCTTTTCCCTGAGGTCCATCCCTGAATCCGATTTCCATGCAGGGAGTCAGAATGGTTTAGCAGCAAGCCTAAACAAGGGGGAAACAACCCTGATGCCACTGCTGAGAGTACCTTCCCCAAAAATCATCGCACCACACGACCCAGCCCTGCTTTGCGAGGGGTCTAATACAAGCTCTTGTTGTCCATCTGCAGGGGAACTCCAGTAAGGAGGAAGGCTGCACTATAAAGCATCAGTTTGCTCTGCAGCCTAAAAGGAGATGGAGGGAAACCATCGGAAAACCTCTGCCTGCCAGGGAAGCGACTGTGCCGACAGCCAGGGATGAAGGTAGCAGCAAGGATATCGGAGGGCAGGGGGCTGCAAGGAGAAACCCAAAGCAGCAGCTTCTCCCTGCTGAGATCAGCCGCACAAGTTAGATGCAAGAATCAGCCTTCTCCATCTCCTGAACCTCCTGCTCAAGAAAAATAAAACAAAAATAAAACAAATACCGAAACCTCTATTGCCTTAGCACATCTTCCGCTGGCCTATTTGCTTCTCTTGCTAACGTCCCCTTCTGTGTTATAACAGTCTCCCCACCTGGATTTCCTATCGAATGAAGGCTTATGCACTTACACCAGCTATACATTCATGTCCCTGCCTGTTTGACATATGCCTCCCCTCCTTCTCAAAGCTTTTCAGCTCAGCGATACTCAGATCCTTCAGGGAGGTGGAAGAAAGACCCTCTCAAACTCAGAGGACAGGCTGCAAACACCAGGAAAGCCAAGCTCAGGGCCCTGGTCCTGGATTTCTTCTGTTTTACTGGTCAAAGGCTGCTTGCTCTTATTGCAGAAGCCTCATCCTAAAGATGTCCCTGGCAGGAAATCACTCAGAATCACAGAATCATTAAGGTTGGAAAAGACCTTTAAGATCATCAAGTCCAACCATCAACCAACACCGCCGTGCCCACTAAAGCATGTCCCGCAGTGCCACGTCTACATGTTTTTTTGAAATAAATCCCTTGCTCTCTTCTTGTGCCTAATAAATCTCTTGTGCCTTCCTCTATGCCCCAGTGGAGATGAAACTCCTGCAGTGCATCCTCCCTGTGTTTCTGCAAGATCTGTCGTCACCCACACCGCGGAGAGCGCCTGAGGCCCATATCCCCAGGACACTTCAATGCCTCCTGCGTCAAAGCAATCAAAGCATCTAAATATCAAATTAGGCACCTAAATGCCTCGGAGGAATGGAGGGGGTTTCCTCCTCTCTGACTAGTGTCACCAGCACCCATCACCTCCCACCTATGGCCACATCTGAGGTAGCAAGACGGTGTGTCCCAAGCTCCTTCTTAAAGAAAACAACCTGAAACACACACCACTTCTCTCCAGCTACTTCCAGTCTCATATAAGCTGTTACACACAGCCCCATGGCACGTACCTCCGCCCCCACCGACCCTGGTACAGGAGCCACAGCTTGCACCATGGCCGAGGGCAAGGAAAGGGGAGAAGGACATGAAATCAGAGGAAAACACCAGCAGGGATCAGAACACAGCTGCAGAGAGGAAATCCTGCCAGGCTTGTCAGGCAGGGGACAAGAGATGACACATCACCTAAACAAGTCCTCGGGGATACCCAAAATACCAGCATCCTAACCCATTTGGGCTTTACCCATCCTAATTCATCATGACAGTAGAAAGACCCAAACGGTTGTTACAGCAAGCTGGGAGGTTATTCATCCCCTCTATTTCTGACACCTGAAGGCAAACAAGAATTTGAAAAGTCTGTGAAACCATCAGAGTGTGCAGGCACACACATCTCAGAGGGGTTTAGCTTCCTCTTTCCCCTTCCCTAAACATCTCCATCCCTGCAGCTGCGACCATCCCCGCTGGATGGAACAGGCAGCCAGCAAAGCACAGCAGAGGAGCAGAGGAAGAGGATTGAGCAGAGACAGAGGACTCAGGAGTCCTTAAATCCAGTCTCTCCAGCGCTCTCTCCAGTTCAAACCGTGCTGATCGAGCAGTTGGCCACCCCAGCAGACTCGCTTGCCGGCCACTGCATCCTGCATCCATCCCAGCTTGCCGCTACTCAGCTGTTCCCCTGCATTGGGCACAGTCGAGCCTTTGTCTGCTTGTCACAGACACAAGCAGAAGCTGCACACAGCATCCAGGGAAGAAAAGCTGTTTGTTTGCCAAGGAGTCAGCCCCACAGACTGATGCTGGAACAATTCAGCCTTCAAGTCCAGCCGTGTTTTAGCCTCCACTGGCTCTGAACACCGGCTCATAGCAGCCAGACATCACTGATGCTGCGACACTGATTTTGCCAGTTCAGCAGCTTCTTTGAAAGCCAGCGTTGAGCAGGAGCTAGAGGGGGGCTGCTGCCTGCAGAGCTGGGAGCGTTGCATCAGGACTCTCCCCAGCCCTTAGAGGTGGCATTGCCCAGCGCAGCAAGCTGGAAGAGGGGATTTGTCCCATCCCGGTACTGGGAAGGAGAGCAGGGACAGAGCACTGGCATTTAGTCCCACCTCTGCAAGGCCGTGTGGTCTAGTGGTTGGGTGAAATGGCTTTTACATACAGATATAGACTTACATGGCTTATAGCTACAGCTCTAGGGTGAGCTCTACCATGGACCACTCTGGGTACCACATCCCCGGTTCCCCTCTTCTCTACAAGCCTGTAGGGGAAATCTTTCCACCCCCCTACCCCCTCTGCAAGGGGCTCACCCTGGGTACAGCCACAGAAGGACTTACTGGGGTCGACGTAAGCCCAGCTGGGGTGGAGCGGGACCGATGGGGGAGGAGGGTAAGCACCAGACTTCATCCCTTCTCCCGCCGTCGCCTCCTCATAGGTTGGAGGAGCTGGTGGAGCTGTGGCATTGTCCTTCTTCTCCCCTTGCCCCTCGGAGTTGGGGGGTTTATTGTTCACAGAGAGCTGCACAGAAAGGGCAGGGGGGGCATAGAGGGATTAGATTGTAAAAACAGCACAGGAACTGCCCTGCAATGGGAACTTGACAGGGCATGGACGGAGGTCTGGAGGTCCCTCTGTTGGACCCCAGGAACTGGAAGGACACCCAGTAACTCCTGTGAGCTGGCAATGGACCCATCCCTGCACCCCCAGGAAGGAGCATCCTCTGATGTGATTGAGGGAAGAGATGGGAAAACACCCAACATGTTAAAGGGGATGAAAAATTATAGGCAACCAGGTCTGAGGGGAGACACAGCCTTGCTCAGGGTCCTCCATGGTGCCTCAGGCTCATATGTAACGCTGGAAAGCATCCAAGTAATTCTCTGCTTTTCAGCCTACTTCTTTCTAAGTTTCTGCTTAAAAAAGATCTTTCAGTTACTGGGCAGAAAAACCTGAACTCCTTCATTTCCACTTACACCCCCATTTTGGGGAGTTTCTCCTAACCCCCAGGACGTGCTCTGCTTTGGTCCTCCAACATTTTCTTCTAGCTCAATCCTCCACCCATGTAGAGGCTCAGCATTGCTGCTTGCCATGATTTGAAGATGCAGCTAAGGCACTTGATCTCACTTCTTCAGACTGTGAAATCCCAGCAAAGAGCCAGCTTCAGGCCACCTGAGAACTTGCTTCTCCTTGGGAACATTATCCATTTAACCTTCTAGATCTTTGTCATCCCAGGATAAGTTATGAGCCTGGTATCCTGCCCTCGCTGCCAAAGTGGGTGCCAGCTCAGCATCAGGGATAGCATCCCCATGGATCACAGGGATGCAGGGCTGGAACCACAGAAGGTCTAAAGTGAAGAAGATCGACTAACCAGCACTGCAATGGACAGCACAGTCCCTGTAAGAAGGTCGTAAATTAAAGGCGTAACAGGCCTTTGAAAATAAAGCCAGGGTACCAGGCTGAGATGTGCACCACAGGCAGACCCAGGTGCATCGGAATAACTGTGCCACCTCCTCTGCCAGCTCACAGGGACTGTCCTCACCCTGTCCTCCATTACACAGCCCTTGGGTGTAGGGTGGCCAATATCATGCAAGACCCTCAGAGACACCCAAGGAGATACAAGAGGGATGGTGCTGCCTGCATCCAGGCAGCCTCCAGTATCGTTGTCATGGCAATGATGCACTGTGCTGGCAGAGGATGCATAAACACCCCCACCCCCTTCCCTGGTCTCTGGGCATTGAAGAACCCCAAAAATCCATAGCTCCCTGGACCAGGAGGGAGGCGCTCAGGGCAGGTGCCAAGTGCTGACTGCTGGGGGCACGGATGGGGAAGCACAAGCACCCCGTGGAGCTCCCTGACACCCCAGATGGGTTGAGGAAGCAGCTACAGGTCAAACAGCAGGGCTGAGCTCCACATCCAGCACCAGGAAAACCAGCCCCCAACCCCAGAATGACACAGCCCTCCACCCCCTTCCTCTGCCAAACCCACCCCCATCGCAGGGGCCAACGCACTGGGCTGTGCATGGGTACCCAGCTCCCCCCTCCACAGCAATTGTTTTATTCCTTAAATCCCCTCCCTTCAACCCATTTCCCCCCCACCTAAACATGCAACAGTTATGCAAGCGGGACGACTCGTCATCCAAGCACTGGCCTCCCACCTACCTTCCCCTGGGTCATGGCTCCTCGCTACGGATGCTGCTGGACCCCGCAAGCAGCAGCAGGAGGGAGAGGGCCGTAGCTGAGCACGAGCCTCCTCACCGGGTCCCTTCCGCCCCCTCTCCCGCGGTGTTTTGGGGCTGGCTGCAACCGCTGCAGCCTGCGCTGATGCCTTCACCTTCTAGCAACATCCACGGAGCAATGGGCGCTGAAGGGAGGACCGTACCATTCCCAGCCTGCAGCACAGGGGGAAGCCGGGAAAGAAATGGCAAAAACGGAGGCGAGCGGCCACCGGCAGCAATGGGGAGGATGCACGGACACAGCAGCGGGGAGGCAGCGGCAGGGTGCCACACCACAGGGTGGGAAGCAGCCGCCCCAGAGATGCTGAACCCGGGGCCGGGATTGCAAAGGGGAGGGAGATGTGAAGGATGCTTTGCTGCAGCATCTCTCTGCTGTTGCGTGTCAGAGCTGACTGCAGTCTGGGGAGCAGCAGCTTCCACAGGCCCTGCTGCAGCCGGGCACAGAGCAACGAGGGCTATAGAGGGGGGCTGGAGGCTCCCCTGGGCAGAGGGGAAAGCCTAAGCCAAGCTCTGGAACACGAGAGCAGGAGGGAGGAATCACACATGGCCCTGGCTCCCTTCCTGGCTTTGCACGGAGCAGGATAGAGAGTATACGGCTCATTTGCCTCACGTGCGTTGTCCTCTCTGGACAGATGCAGCCCCAGCTGGGGGGGGTTTGGAGGTGTCCCAGGGCAGCCAGCAGACCACGAGCACCATGCAGCCCCCATCACAAAGCAATATTATTAATTCAGCCCCATGAAGGAGGGCTGAATGGGGAATCCAGCTCCCAGCCCAGAGCATGTCCAAGGGAAGGGGCACAAAGCAAATAAGGTTTTGGCCCCCGTGAGAGGACCTGGGGGAATTACAGTCTGGAGAACAGAGTGAGATGGAGACATCACCTCTTACCACCCAGTCACAGCAGGAGAGACAAAAATCATCCCTTTACATAGTGAAATGCTTCACATGGGCAGAAAATTTTTGGAGGAGAGAGGAAGAGGCAGACAGTACAAACACAGCACACCCTCTGCCTAAACACATGGAGAGACAGGCTTGTGATGAATGAGAGATGTCAGCAGCGCAGTCTTGCACTGTGTTCCCACAAAATGAAAGCACACTTTTGGGCAGGTCTGGGACAACACTCTGGCTAGGAGCTGTGCCCCTACATCCCAGCTCCCCAACATCCTCCCTCCAGTCCTTCCCCAGCCCCTTCAAGTCATTTATTGCTTGTCATGCCATAAGCATGCATCACACCTCAAATTAGTTTGCCATGCCTGTAATACAGGTACAAAGAAATAAATTAGCGATCTGTTTACTCTGCCGTGAAAAAAAGACTCTGCCACATTTTAGGCTCCCTAAACACAGACCTAGAGAAGGTGAAGAGCAGGCTGTCTGCAAGAAAAGGAGGTTGAAAAAACCATCCCCATTCACAGCTTTTGCAAAGAAGCAGGCAATGGAAGGGTTAAAAGCAAAGCATGAGCTGGAAATGAAAGAATGCAGCCAAGCAATGTACAGCTGGCATCCATACAGACCTAGCCCGAGCTATTCAATTGGAAAGAGAGGTGATTACCACAAGGACTGCAAAAACTCGTCAGGATTATTCAGAATCAATTAAGTGCCTGTTAACCACAAGCTCCTCAAGGGCTTTCATTCTCCTCGAGGTTGAGCAGAGGCATAAAAGTGGGCAGGTCCCAAGTGAGGGAGAGAAACTCAACCCAGCAGGTGGGGTTCTCACTGCTCCCACCCAGCACAAGGAAACCATGCGTGGCTGCTTGATCCCCTTCAAGCACAGGACAAGCCAAGGGGTCAAGAGCTTGGGAACAGAAACTCCAGGTGATGCATGGCATTGTGGTGAGAAAGGAGACACCCATTTTCTTAACAAACCCCAGAGAGACTCATCCCAGCTGCAGTCTCTGGCCCAGCCAGATTCCTTGGTGGGATAATGCAGGACCCCACATGCTCTGTCTAGGCTGAAGATGCTTGAAAGAGCTAAAATACTAGGTCTGGAAGAGGAAAAACCCTCAGCAAAGAAAAGCAGATGGTATTGCCTACCACAACATCCTCCCTTGAAATAAAAAGCAGCAGGAAGGGAAACCAAACCCATCCACCACCCTGTTGTCTAGAAGGCCCATTCCCACACCCTGAGCTCCCAGAGGGTATCTCCATCTTCCCTCGCTGCCCAGCCCCAAAGCAAATCCAACACCAACGGGAAATGTTTTCATGGGGCTCTGGGAAACCATCATGTCTTTCCCCAGCCAGAAAAATGAGCTGGGAGAGCCCATGGCCTGCAAGGCTTGAAGTAAGTCTCATCTCTGCCATGGAGAAGACAAGGACAGCTCTGCTCAGCTGATAGCAATGAAAAGCAGAGCCCTTCAGCCCTTGCAGGGACCATCCTTCTCTCACAAAAAAGCTGCTCTAAACCTGGTTCCTTGCTTTCCTGTTTGAGCTAGAAGCTCTTAAATGTGCCACAGTCCTACCAAGAAGGTAATTTCCTCTAGATCCTCTCTTTTCCTGGTCTCACTGGTGCATTAGGAGGATAAGCACACACAAGAGCCAGATTCCAGATCATGATGCTCACAGACAGCAACCGTTCAACACCTCCCCATCCTGCTCCCTGACCAACTGCTGGTCCGGCTCAGCATCAGGCCACATGAGGCAGCCATTCACCCGCACACACATACCTTTAATACTCAGAAAAAACACCAAAAATCTCTCTCAAGGCCACACCCTGCCAAATCCACAAGGGATTTCACAGGGATTAAAGCAACTTTGCTGAACACTCAATCACTTCAAAAACAAGGTAAAGAAAACCTGATGGGATAATTAAGGGATCTGCTGCATCAACATACATGATGGCACACCCAAGAGCACTCTGTAAATATGCTTTCCCCCATCCCCAAGAGGGGAAAAGCCCCCACTGGCAGTGAATGCTCTGAATCCATTGAAAAAACAGGAATTTACCCTAGGCTTTCAGACTGCTGAATTATTTATGGATTATTAATGCTAAACCCTGCCACTGGGCTTGGTCCCTAGATGGAAGATTAACAGGCAAGCTGTGAACATCAGGGCATGCATGAAGAGGGGTTTGGAAGGATAAAAGAAATAAAAATACCCTACCCTCATCTCCCATCCTGCCAGCATCCCAGGCACAGAGTAGGCAGGGAGCTCCCCAGTGCCTGTTGGCCCCAGGTGAGCCACCCCAGAGCCTCACCCCCATGAGAGATGGAAATCTGCTCCCAAGAGCCAGTATCTCCCTTCCTGGCCAGCTCATACCTTCTTGCTGACGTGCAGAGCCCTTCAGCTGAATTAGCCCTCCTTCCTTCCCAAGCTGTTCTTGAAGAGCAGCAATAACTTCCCCTTAACATGCAATATAAGGAGCTGGACAAGCCAAACTATTTGGGGTGGGATATTCTCCTCGCTGGCTTCTGCAGTAAGCACCAGTCTCTAGCTCAGGCCTTGATAGCCAACACTGGTGTCTGAGCTAAGAAAAGAACCCCACCCCACCATAACCCCCTTTATACCACCAGTTTTTCATTGCCTGGAAGAAAACCCTGCAAACTGTGCCCAGCTGAGCTGTCACACCTGATCACAGGCTCCCCAGCTGCTGGGTAAAATGGATTCCAGCCCTCAGAAGGGCATTTTAATGAGAAAGGGCTCAGACCCCAGTGGTGGGCAGTAGCTGCAAGTCAGCCAGGCACCATTATCAGAGTAAGCTTCTTGGTTGTTTGCAGTTGTTTGCCCATGCCACGGGGCTAAGGCAGTGCCAGGATTTGGGTGCTTAGAGAAACTTTGCCCTATTTTTTTTTAAACACCTCCAGAGCTGCGGCGTGTGATTTCGGTGAATTGCAGGGAACAGGTCCCAGTGGTGAGGTTAAAAAATAAACGGAAGCAAAATCCATGATACCCACAAACCACGTCAGAGAGTAACAACAACACACGTGCATACACCAACCAGCCAAACAGATCAATATAAAGATGAGGCACTCCCCAGGATTAAATTGTTCAGCTGCTCAGGAGTGCATTTCACTCATCGCTGCCAGAAGAACATGTTCTTACCACCATCATGTGCATTTGATGCTGTTAAACGAAAGCAATTGCACAAGTATGCGAACTTGCCGCACTGGGAGTGGGGGAACAGAACAGGTTTGGGTGACACTTGGAGTGACACCTGCATGCCACTGTGCAGTTTCTTCTTTAAACTATTATGAAGGAACTTTATATAATACAATCCAGGGATGTGCACAGGAATTTTTTAAATTCTTATGAGCCCGTACGATGAGTGACCCGTGGCCTTGTGGTGACGCAGCAGCCTGACGCCCAGGACCCAGGCGATCAACGGGGAGAAGAGATGGAGGAAAGAGCTTTGCTGCATTTCAGAGCCCAAATTTCCAGCACTGAAACTGGTCTAAAATCCAGGTTTGTTGGTGCTGTCCTGGAAGGAGCCTCTGGCTTTGCCCTGGAAGCTCAAAGTTAGAAGTGAGGGGCTCTCCCATCCGGCTTAACGACCAGGAATAGCTTGTAGTGTGTCCCCTGTCCTCCAAGCCCATGACATCTGCCTTCCTTGCCCATGTCCCCGAGCAAGCAAACACTGTTGCATTTCCTCCTTCGCATAGCTCCAGAGTTCCCAGCGAGCCACTTCCTTCCTCTCTTTCCTCCTTAAAGCACATCTTTCCCATAATATCCCTGCACATGTGACTTTGCTAGGTCAGGAGATTGATGCCCGCCTTACTGAAAGTAACTTCATTTCCTCAAACTCATGCATTTGTCTGCATATTTCTCTCCCACTCTTATACCATGAGTGACCTGATACGCACTGTCTGGGTCTGTACAGTCTTGAGGCTGTCCTCATCCGAGATCAGGGCTCCTACACTCCTCAGTAACCTCAGGTAGAAGATTTGCAGTCTTGCTGCATGCTCTTTGAGTGGGATTTTCACAGTTTCTGGTGTATGACAATGCCCCCCCACCAGCGAGACCTGACCCCTCTTGGATTCACACTGCAGCAAATTTACGAGTTCCATCGGACCAGCAAAATGAAATGCAGAATTCCCCAGGCAGCTCAGTCCCCACCCAGGAGAGAGCAATGCTTTCCACATGCTGGACTTCATTGGCAAGGTCTCGGAGGAGCTGCCAAAGCTCCTCTCCGCTTTATATAATTCAAGGAAGTGAAGCAAATTGCGCTGATACCCCAGGGCCAGATCCCATCAACACAGGCATAAATGCAGAAGGAAATCAGTGCCATAGCCCAGATTTTTAAAAAAAGTCCTCAAAAAGTCTTTTTACCAAAGAAGGATGGCAATTCATGCTTCTGACAACCCAATCCCTGTGCCGTGCCCAAAAACCCACACAGAAATCAAGTAACTAACCACAAACAAAAACATCCCACGCTCAACCTTTATTCTCAGAAGTGGAAAAAAGCCAGAGGCTTTATGAAACCAACTTTGTGGTTCTCTTACTGTTGCCGCCTTGGCATGGAAGTTGATGTCTGGGTAGCACCATAAAACAGAGAATCAAAGAGGCACGTAGGGGAAAAGAGGATGAAAGGTGGTAGACAGACAGACAGAGAGATAAAAAATGATAGAAGGAGGGAAGAAATCCTTTAAAAGTTTAAAGAAATAGGTTGCATCTTCTCCTATCTACATGTCTTAGGTAAAAGGATAAGTTTTAGGAGCAGTTTTGGAGTCTGTACCAGCCCTTTTGCAGCATATGTTGATCACACAGACCAAAGGAGACCTCTGCAGAATCCAGCATGGTGGAAAGGGCCAATGGCCAACTGTGAAGGCTGTTGAGGTCTTTTCATGGGTTGTATCCAATCTATCGAACGGTTCTGCTCCTTTCCCTGCTTTCCCCACCTTCCCAGATTCAACACAAATCTCCACCTGGGGTGGGAGGAACTTCCTGAAGCAATGTGGAAAGCATAAAAAGCATCAAGGTGTTGTTTGATACAAAAATGATCATCACCAAAGCAGCTCTCAACTAGCAGCTCGGTGGAGAGGACCTTCTGGGAACTCACGCCAAGGTCCTAACCTTGTTCCTGTGCTGTCCCAGAACAGCATAATGGTTTCCAAGCCAGTGTCCAAGCCCCTGTAAGGATAATTTCAGGCAGAGGGAAGCTGGTGGATGCCCATGGCCCTTGGACAAAGTCATTCTCCCACAAAACCGTTCTTGCCCTCACAGCTCTGGGCCAACCGTCTTGTTCCCCTGTTGCACTGCTTTTCCCTGGAGCCCATCTAGGGTGGGAACCTAACCTTTTGTTAATTGTTCAACTGGTTCTGCACAAACCCCACAGGCCTTTGGGCACCAAGCACTGGAAACCCCAGGGTGGAGGACGAGCCCATCGCGGCTGGGAGTGTTCAGTAACTCTGAGAGTTACAGGGCAGGCGGCACCGCTTCGTGACCACAAAGCGGCTCTGAGCTGCCGGTGAGATTGCACATGCTGAGATTCACGTTTTTAAGGTCATGCTGAGACTCTGAGTTGAAGGCGCCTCTGAGCAGTTGCAGCCACCAGCTTCCCGGGGCTGCCAGAGCTTGGCTCCATACCTAGACCTCAGCTCCGTGCTCCACCAAAGCAGAGGCAGAAGCAGCTTCATACTCAATAGTTGATTTTATAATGACTCCGGTTTAATGGCTGGGAGGGATTTAATGTAATCTGGCATCTCATCTGGCTTTCTCTCTGTGATTGCTGCCACTGGAGCCTGAAAGTGATACTTCTTTTCCTCCTATGGACCACAAAGTTTCTTGTACTACTCCCCTTATCTGGCTGTACAACGAGGACCATGGCACTGACCTTGGTCTCAGATGAAAGATGCTGTTCTCAGAAGGCAAGCACCTTTTTCTTTCTCCATCAATCCCAGCTGGTTGTTAGAGGGATCTTCATAATACTCTACTTTCATCCATGCACCGTTCACGTTCACGCACCTCCTCACCACACGCACCAGCAGCTCCCCAGTAAAGATGCGGAGATAAGGTAAAGTTGCCAGACACACTCCCGCTTCCCTCCCAGCAAAGATCAAGAGATAGGAGCCAAAAAAGTCCCACAGCACAGGTGAGCAGTCAATACACAAATTGGTACCCACAGCATTGATGGTGAGATAACACACATATTGCAACAGCCTTAGCTCTGCAATCCCTTATGGCAATGAGCATCTCAGCTCCACAGCGCTGCAGAAGACAGGACAGGATGGGACAGGGGACATTGCTTCTAGAGCCACCGGCAGGATCAATTCCTGGCAGTATCGAACTTAGTTGTTTGGGTTTTTTTTAAATCCAGGAGAATTACCTAGAGAAAGACATCTGAATTGAGCTTATTCACTTCTCCTTCACGGACTTCAGCTTGATTACTTCTGATTCAACAGGGCCAAGTGCCGGGTCCTGCACTTGGGTCACAGCAACCCCATGGAACGCTGCAGGCTTGGGGACAAGTGGCTGGAAAGCTGGTCGGTGGAAAAGGACCTGGGGGTGCTGGTCGACAGCCGGCTGAGTATGAGCCAGCAGTGTGCCCAGGTGGCCAAGAAGGCCAACGGCATCTTGGCCTGTATCAGAAATGGTGTGGCCATCAGGAGTAGGGAGGGGATCGTGCCCCTGTACTCGGCGCTGGTGAGGCCGCACCTCAAATCCTGTGTTGAGTTTTGGGCCCCTCACTCCAAGAAGGACATTGAGGTGCTGGAGCGTGTCCAGAGAAGGGCGACGGAGCTGGTGAGGGGTCTGGAGCACAAGTCTGATGAGGAGCGGCTGAGGGAGCTGGGGGTGTTCAGTCTGGAGAAGAGGAGGCTGAGGGGAGACCTCATCGCTCTCCACAACTACCTGAAAGGGGGTTGTGGTGAGGTGGGTGTTGGTCTCTTCTCCCAAGTGACAAGCGACAGGACAAGAGGAAATTGCCTCAAGTTGCACCAGGGGAGGTTTAGGCTGGGTATCAGGAAAAATTTCTTCACCAAAAGGGTTGTCAAGCATTGGAAGAGGCTGCCCAGGGAGGTGGTAGAGTCACCATCCCTGGTGGTATTTAAAAGATGTGTGGATGAGGTGCTCAGGGACATGGTTTAGTGGTGGACTTGGTAGTGTTAGGTTTACGGTTGGACTTGATGATCTTGCAGGTCTTTTCCAACCAAAATGATTCTGTGGTTTTATGATTCTATGATTTACATCAAAATGAGGAAAATAGTGAGAAGGCCAGACACTGGATTCTCTCAGTCATTGTCACCGCACTGATGTCAAAGCCCCATCCCCAATTTACACCTGCTGGGAGTTTGGCTCATTAGATGTGATTTGTTTTGCAAACATGATACTGGGTATCTGGCAAAGGGTGAAGCTGAGGTCTCCTGCTCAGTTCTGTCACCTGAGGATGATGGTGCAATCTGATTGATTTTAACTAATGTGATATTCATCCCTGGGTAAGTAGTAAAGAGCTTACAAGATCTGATAAGGTCACAGGGTCTACCTCACTTCAAAATCTGCTGGCTATATGGATATACTGGTGTCTGGCTTTGTTTCATGGATTCAAGGGAAAAAGCATTAATTATTTTCCTCTGAATGTTTATGCAAAATATGCCATGGCTTGGCCTTGAACTTCAGCACTCGAACAAGGGAATAACACTCTCCTTTCTTCACCCCTTAAGGCATGATTAGAGGGAGGTCCTCACCTAACTCAGCCCTGTTTCTGACCTTGTAGTATGTTTGGGATTGGCCATATCTTGTCTATTAAATCTCTCTGCAGAGGCAGAAACCATGTTTTCTCCCTCTCTGTGGTTCTGGACATTCTGGTTCCCATTAACATGTTGTTAGCAAGAGAAAAATTGTATTTTCCTGCAAATCACAGGAGGAAAGAATTAAATCCCTGCCTAGGTGCTGTACAGAGACCAGATCATGCTGGGGTGCAAGGCTTCGTGGTCTTCACGGATCTCAGGATTTTATATAGCCACCAGAAACGTGTACTGATCCTGACGTGATCCATAGCCCAGCTCCACCAGCGCCAGAGTCTCACTGTCTACCTTGACTAGACCCTAGGCAAACATTCAGGACTGAACTTGCAAGTCCTTGAGATAGATAAAAAAATAAAATGAAGCCTTCTCCTAACACCAGGCCCAGTTTCTGGCCCACGCTCAAGCTCAATTCATTGAAGTCAGTGAAGGAAATCAGGGCTGCATTAATCCTTCTGCTTAAATTAAAACAAGAACAATAAACACCGCAAAAGCCAGCAGAAGTTTTGCATGAATAGGGATTTAGGATTTGGCCTGAAATGCCGGAAAAGGTGTTGATTTTTTTCCATTTTACTCCTCTGGGTGAATGTCCTTTTGATGTAATATGACAATGGGAGAATATAATTTTTCCTGATGGCCACCTTGCTTTGGGGAATACAGACATTATCTTCTGCTCTGTCTGTTTTCCAACCAGGAGTGGGAGAGAGGTAAGACTTTCCTGGTAGATTTATGAAATGCAATTAAAAACATGCCTTGGCTTGCGTTGCAGCGAAAGCTGTGCTGCTGCGTCCGACCACGATACAGCTAGAGCTAAAAGGGGTCTTAATCCACTCCCTCGATGCTTTGCAGCTCACTGTGAGCAAGCATCTCCGTATGCCCCATCCTGCAATGGGCAGCAGGAGCCTAATGGTTAACAAACTCAGCCTAGAGGAAGGTGAGGGACCTGTATTTGGTCCTTTGCCTGCCAGCGGGACCCACACCCACAGACCCACCTGTCTGGGTAATGCCCACAAGGGTCAGGACATTCAGGCTGGAAAGGTCCCTGGAGCCAAACTAGTGCTGCAGGTGCTCCGATTCCCAGATGAAAAGCTAGCTGAGGTGTTTCTGCCCCTGCTGATCCCAACGCAAACATGTCCATACCTTCATCCCCACCTACTCCGCTTCCCCAAGCGTTCTGGCAGCCCATGGCTGCCATTCCCTGCGCTCTGCTGGGGGCCATGGATGGGGCCAAATGCACCGGCACATCCATTTATCCAGGCAGCAAGCAGAAAACCTCAACTGAGAAACAGGAAGATTAGTCACAATACTAGAATTAAGATTTTTTTCCTTCTTATCCTTTGGCTTCTTTTAAAGGCTTCCCCTAGAGAACTCTTAAAGGTAGCATTTTCAGTTTTACACCTCCTTTCTTGGAAAGAAAACATCTATTTCAACAGAAAGCAGAACCAATAATAGCTGGGTTTGTATAAAGTTTTCTCCCAAGACTTAGTCCTCCTGTGGGTTCGCCGGTGTCTAATAAAAAGGGGATTTGCTGCCACGTGAAGCATGGGTGCGGGTTGACCGTTCAGCTGCTGGAGAGGAGGGAATTTGTCTGCAGGTGCTCTCTATTCACAGAAAAGAGAAAAAAAACGGAGCTTTCAGCAAGGTCTGGGCAACACACACACCTCCTGCGACGGATCAGATCCAAGCAGGAAAACTCACTGTTGTTTATGCAATAAATCTTTTATTCTCTGTGGCTTGGAGGTATTTTAGATGGAATGGAGATACCTTAAAGATGTTTATACTTTCCTGAAAGCCAGGGAAGCAAAGATATCTGAGCCATCTAAGTCACTCGAGAAGCAAGTTGTTGTGCAAGTGCAGTTCCCTTGCTTGCAACATGTTCTTCAAAAACGCGTTACCAGGCCGTTTTCTGCCATCGGGAGGAAGCACAGTGTATCAACCCTCTGCAGATGCCAGCACACTTTTAATGAGCATTTGCATTTGATCCCAGGGGAGGGCTGATAATGCCGTTACACTCCAAGGGCTGTGGATTAAAAGGTAAAATAATGCGCTTTCCCATCTCAGACAGCTTTGTTACAGGGCTGCGATGCTCTTTGCTGCTCCCGAAGCTGCAGCACACTTGGTGTAAGGTGTAAAGCCACATTACCACCAACACCAGAGGCTCAAGGAACCCCTCCTAGACACAAGCAGAGCTTCAGCTACCCAGTACCAAGCTCTTCAGCTTGCTTGATCTCCTGTTTCTCCGTTTCCCAGGCATATGGCAGGACGCATGGCCGTGGCAAGGCAGGAAACATTGGCTCTGCCACAGACTCACTGCCTGGCATTAGCAACGGCAGAGTCTGGCTTCATGCCGTGGACGCCCACTCTGTAAAACCAGAAAGATTACAGTCACCACAGTGCTAGAGGTCTCTGGGTGAAAGCTGGGATGTGTTATTATTCCTGCTGGAAAGCAGCATCTCACAGCAATAGTTTGCTCAGCCCCACAGCGAAGACCATGAGAGCAGAGCTCCCTTTCAGCAAGACGGCTCATGATGCAACGCCAATCCTTCCAACAGGGTGTGTAGCAGAAACCCACCGTCCATAGCCCAAACATCTCAAAACGCGGCATAAACAAGAGCTGTGCGTTGCCAGATCGAAGTGAGGACCATGAGGCTGTGTTAGACTTTTAAGTTGCTCAGAGCTAATCCTGCTTACTTCTCTTTCCTTTTAATTAGTCTTCATTAAGCACTGATACATCACAACTTGCTCGTCATGAATAACTATTAATCAAACAGGGTATCAGCTCAAGTTAATTGCCCGTATTAGTTCTCTTTCATTCCCTGCACTAATAACAGCCTGCATTCATAATCAGTCGCTGACATAACTAGTACTTGAGTAATGCTAAGCTTGCAAATCTGTACCAGCTAGGCAGGAGCAAGAGCCTACAGACTGAATGTGACCATGTTTCGTGGCTCATCAACACCCCAAATATATTTAGCCTCACAACCTCTTTCGTGAGATTGGCTTCACTGTTGGAAAACTGGAGGTTAGAGCAATGCCATGATGGGCCAAAGTCCCCGAGGAAGTCCGAGAGAAGGATTTTCAAAGGAAAAAGTTGAATATAAGTCTTCCAGGCTCCAGACTCACCCACAGACTGGACTTGTTCTCCCCACAATCTCTCCCTTGTTAAGAGCAATGTCCCCATAAGCATCTTTATTTTAAAGAGAGGACAAGAATAGAACAGAACAGAACAGAACAGAGCAGAACAGAACAGAACAGAACAGAACAGAATAGAATAGAATAGAATAGAATAGAAGCAGAATAGTTGAGTTGGAAGGGACCTACAATGGTCATCTAGTCCAACTGACAAGTATTGTTACTCACCTTTTGTGGAGGAAAAAACAGGCCTTCACATGTCCTTATGGGTCCCTTCCAACTTGAGATATTCTATGTTTCTATGACATAATTTGAGCAATATGGAATATTTTGTGTCAACCTTTCACATCAGTTTGGTGGCACTTGCACGGTTCCTCTGGAAGGGAAAAATATTTGGTTTATCGTACAGCGGCAGCCTTTGTCAGAGCCAAAAAATGGAATCTCAGTTCTGGTGCTGTGCGTCCCTCTAAAATAAAATGGTCATTTCAACTCCAGCTCTACCCTGGGGGAGCACTCCTCCCAGCTTCCTGCGCTTTAGAATAACTACAGAGTCTGCTAACAAGGGGAAAAAAAGAAACAAGTGCTATTTTTCCAGCAAACCCACCAACCCCAATGACATAGGGAGCAAAAGTCTTTACAGACATCACCCAGGAATGGACAAACGTGCCCTAAGCAACGGAAGAAAAAGGAAAATGGACTTGCTGGGCAATTAGTGGATAGTTTGATGCAAAGAACCATGCTCCAGAGAAGAAAATATCATTCCTCTTTTGGGGATTTACACCAAGAAGTAAAAAGACATTTCTGAAGAGCTGAGTTGGCCAAAATCCCTGTAATTAGAGCACACCCGGTACTGCAGCTGTGCATATCATCATTTCACACTAGAATTTCTTTCTTGACAGTCATTTCTTGGGGCTGGTTCCCATTTTTCTGGGTAGGAAATCTGTGCCCAGGCTGTAAAATTCTGGTACTCTGAGGAATCGAGTTGTAGTAAGTCAGTTTTGTGCCTCTGAGAGACTCTTTTGCATCCAGTTTTGCCTGGTTATTTAATCACAGCCCACATTCTGTTCTTCAACACAACCCCACCTCAGCTCCATCTCTAGCTCTGCAGAACCCCCTTGCTTGCTCTCTTCTCCATGCTGCAGGTGGTAGAGCTTGGAGAAGAGAGGAGCAACAAGCACCTCTGGGGATAGGAACCCTAGTAAGAAAGCACAGGAGAAAGGGAACAGCGTTTCATGGCATTGCTCAAGGCTGATTTATGACCTGCCAAGGGTGGCGAATGCTGCATTCCCCAGCTTTATAGAGGGGGCAGGGTCTGATGTTCCCTCAGCTGGAACACAAATGAAAAAAAGCATCAGGTTTCCTAGGAACACAATCCCACCTCCTTCAGCGGGTGATCCTTCAGCCCCCCATATATATATATATAGGTTGTCCCCCTGTCATTCTCTATGGACACAGCAGCTGCAGTAGCAATTGCCTGAAGACACCACAAGCAGGGTCAGTCCTTGCAGCCTCCAGCAGCCGCCGCTCCATGATGTGGGAACTGCGATCCGTAGCCTTCACCCGGGCTGTCCTTGCAGAATTTCTGGCAACTTTGATCTTCATCCTCTTTGGCGTGGGCTCTGCTCTGAACTGGCCCTCAGCTTCCCCCCCGAGCATCCTTCAAATCGCGCTGGCTTTTGGCTTGGCCATCGGCACACTGGTCCAAGCCCTGGGGCACATCAGTGGAGCCCACATCAACCCGGCAGTGACGGTGGCTTGCCTCATCGGCTCCCAAGTCTCCTTCCTCCGTGCAGTCTTCTACGTGGTGGCCCAGCTCCTGGGGGCTGTCGTGGGGGCTGCCATTTTACATGAGATCACCCCTGCAGACTCCCGGGAAGGCTTGGCCATCAACAAGGTAAGACCTCAGCCCATGGATGGGCTTGGAAGGGAGCAGGAAGGATGGGGCAGGGCTTTTGGGAAGGCTGAGGGATGTGAAGAAGGGTTTTGTGGCCAGCAAGGACCCCCCTTTATTTAGTGATGGGTAGGAAGCCACTGTCAGCTGCAGCCCAGCACCATGAGCTTGCTGCCGTAAGGGTCCTTCCAGGAGCAGGGACGAAGGCGGGAGTCCAGGCTGCCTCCTCTGTTTTTTAGAACTAAAACCAGAGGTGTGACCCAGCTGGCCACATAGACACCTCCCTTAGAAGACAAAGTCACCATCACCTCAGTTTTGTCTAGGGCTGTATCAGAAATGGTGTGGCCAGCGGGAGTAGGGAGGTGATCGTCCCCTGTACTCGGCACTGGTGAGGCCGCACCTCAAATCCTGTGTTGAGTTTTGGGCCCCTCACTCCAAGAAGGACATTGAGGTGCTGGAGCGTGTCCAGAGAAGGGCAACGGAGCTGGTGAGGGGTCTGGAGCACAAGTCTGATGAGGAGCGGCTGAGGGAGCTGGGGTTGTTCAGTCTGGAGAAGAGGAGGCTGAGGGGAGACCTCATCGCTCTCCACAACTACCTGAAAGGGGGTTGTGGTGAGGTGGGTGTTGGTCTCTTCTCCCAAGTGACAAGCAACAGGACAAGAGGAAATTGCCTCAAGTTGCGCCAGGGGAGGTTCAGGCTGGATATTAGGAACAATTTCACCACTGAGAGAGTGGTGACGCACTGGCAGAGGCTGCCCAGGGAGGTGGTGGAGTCACCATCCCTGGAGGTGTTCAAAGAACGTGTGGACGTGGCACTGCGGGACGTGGTTTAGTGGGCATGGTGGGGTTGAGTTGATGGTTGGACTTGATGATCTTACGGGTCTTTTCCAACCATAGTCATTCTGTGATTCTGTGATTCTGTACTGTGAAGGAGCTGGATTCAGAGGAGATCCAGGTGTTTAAGGAAGGACACAACCAAAAACATCACCCCTTCATTCCTTTTGCCCCAAGCTTGTCCCACTTTCCAGTCTTGGCGTGGGTATGGGCAGCCTTTTCTCCCCTGTGTTATGCCATGGCACTATTTACAGGCTGCTGTGCCAGATTCCCAGCAATGGGGATGTTGCGCCAGGGTAGGGGATTTTTTGGGGGCCTAAATCCCAGCTTTTCATTAGATAGCATTGCTCGTTAAGTTGTTTCCCATTGTGAAGGGATGGCCACACAAGATCCAGCTGGTTCATCCCAACGCCCAACACGCATGGGTGCCTGGGCAGTACCACCGCGCAGTCCCGGAAGCATTGCAAGGATCCCGGTCTGTTTTCAGACATGCAGGGAAAAAAGGAAAACTGGGGAACCTTCGGAAGCTGTGAGGGGACTCCTCAATGGTATCCCAACCTCCAACATCCCCCTCCCCGCCCATGCACATCATAAAAAGAGGGAAAAAAATTAAAAACTCACAGGGTTTACTATCCCCTCTCTTTTCTCCGTGCCCCACCACTCCTCTTCAGACGGATACAGGCAACTGTATCTCCTGTAGAGACGCTCACGCCGGGACCAGCATCACCCAAAACCAAACTGAGCCGCAAAGGGAGGAGGCATGTTTTAGGAAGCGGCCCACGGAAATCCCCTTTCTTGTAGCAGGGAGGCATTGCCAGGACCCAGCTTTGCTGCCAAAGAGATTAAGAGGGTTGAAAAAGGGATTGCGGATTAATCTGAACAAGACTATTTAGACTGATAATAGCTGAGCTCTAATAAACCCAACAAAGCAAGTAGGAGTTTTAAGAGAGAATTTAAAAACGCCCAGCTCTGTTGTTTTACAGCTTAAACCACCTAAAAGAATGAATAGGGATTTTGATTGTTTTTTCCCCCGTGGGCTGTTCATCTTGTAGCTGCCTGCACAAATTACCCTTAAAAAAAAAGGGAGGAATATTGGAGAGAGGAGAGCGAGCAAGATCCGACTCTGGACCTCAGCCAGGAGGGCAATTGCCGCCTTTGGTGGCGTCACCGAGCGAAGTGATCTCAGGAACAGCATTTGGGAGGATGCACCGTGTCCAAAGCAGGATTAACATAGGGAAGGAAAGGGCAGAGATGTGCCAGACAGGCTGAGGGAAGCAACTGCGATGGGAGACCACAGGCAAGAGGGACTGACAGCTGCAGATCTGGCTGGCAGCGCTGCCGGATCCATCCAGATCTGGATGAAAACCCACCAAGAAGTAATAAAGTGTCAGAAAGCAGAGTTGGAGGAGAGGGGGTGCAACCAGGCCCAGCCTCGGATCAAATCTGAGAAATCCTTTCAGTCAAAAAAGTGTGGGAAGGGGGAAGGGAATTTTTTTTTAATGCCAAAGTATTTCTTTTTGACATTTTCAAAATGCAATTTGTAAACTTTTCCAAAAAGCATCTTGCATTTTAATTATGAGGAAAAGAAAAAAAAATTCCTAGAGTGGAAAAGAAGAGTGGAAAAAAATACCCAAAGAAATGCAACTAAAACATTTCCTGCCGTGTCAATCAAATATTATCCATTGACCCACTTTTCCTTCTACCTGGGGAATTTTTCCTCCTCTTCCTATTGGTGCCAAAAATCTCACCTATTTCCTAGGTCCTTTTTGGTTCTCCTTGATTTGGGTTTCCCCTCCACATTTCCAACCCAGTCCCCAAACTTCCCCGTCCCTGAGACATGTTTTTTCTCCCCTTTCAGCTGCACAACGAGACGACGACGGGGCAGGCAGTGACCGTCGAGCTCTTCCTCACCTTCCAGCTGGTCCTGTGCATCTTCGCTTCCACCGACGAACGCCGGGAGGACAACCTGGGCTCTCCTGCCCTGTCCATCGGCCTTTCTGTTGCCGTGGGGCATCTCCTTGGGGTGGGTAGAATGGGCTAAAACACAGCGCTTTTTAGTTTGTCTTCACCTTTGTGCCCAAAGCCTGCTTGGCTGCATGCTCTGGGGTGGACGGGGATTTATAACTCATGTGGTGCCCATGGCTTTCCAGCGGGCAGAAGAGGAAAACCCCACCGAAGGCAAAACAAAGCCATAGCGTGAGCTCGGCTTTTATTGAGCATGAAAGAACTTAACCTGCTGGGCTCTGCTGGTCCTTGAGTCCTGTAGGGAGCTGCCAGGGATCGGTGGGGTCTTCTGCCCTGGAGTGAACATGTCAGCAGCTGAGGCACTCAAGACCATGATTAACACTGGGAAGTACTTGGCATGGACACCCAGGGAAGTCCCTCTTGGATGACAGACCAAAGCAGCCCCAAAAAATCCCAGCTCCTCAGTGCATGCGTTAAACCAGAAATGTCTCCACCACTTCTTCCATCCTTAATGATCTGCAAGCCCATGTGTCTATAGGACTATTCTTCTCCTATCCTCAGCGGCAAGGGGTAGCAATTTGCTCCAGGAATAGGTACAGCAGGAGCTTGTCCCCGCAGTCCTGGTCATGCTTCAGGGCACGTCACCCAGCCTGCAGCTGAGTTGCACCATGCACAGGACACGTGCTCGCACAGAAGATGCAAAAAAACAGACAACTCATGTTGACTCAGGTGCTGCTAGCATCCCTTTTCCTGGAACAGGCATGCTGGAGGGTGAAACATCAGCTCAGTGCATGAATCATGTTAATAACACACCGTGATTTTTTAAAATGTGCTAAAAGGGCTTAATGCTAACAATGTGTGGTGTTTCTTGGCAGATCCGTTACACCGGCTGCTCCATGAATCCAGCCAGATCTTTCGCCCCTGCTGTGATAGTCGGAGACTTCAGTGACCACTGGGTAAGAAGTCAGGTCTATGTGTTGTTTTGGTGGGATGAGCCCCCCAAATTACCAGTATTCCTAGAAGCCCACAGAGCCCTGGCATTTCCATGCCAGCTCCCAGCTGGAGGAGAGATGTAGAGATTAGCAAAAAGAGGTGGGGCTACTGGGTGCTTAATTGATTTATCTAGGCAGGGTGCATTGCAACAGGAAGAGGGTGTGTGGTTTATTGACCATGGCTTAACAAAAGAAGCAAAAACAATGGAGAGGGGAGCGCTTCTTGCCAGTCCTGGGGACCTTTCCTGGTTCCAGTTGGATCTGGGCACATATTTTCCACCAGCTCCTTTGGGAACACTCCCAGGCATGTCCATCTGCAAAGAGTATGTTCGGAGCTAGAGCTGTCGTGGTTCAGTTTGATGTTCTCAGAGGTGTCCAGTCCAAGCTGGTAGCCTCCTCCTCTCTATAGCAATGTGTAAACGGGTAGGAAGACACTTCTCCAGAGGAAACCAAATCATTAAGCATGCTCGTGATGGGCCTATCATTAATGAGGATCACGCAGCTCTCAACAGAGGACGAAAGACAGAAGAGGATGGTTAGGTGTATTCAGGTAAAACAGCAATCGACGGGAGTTCAGGTCAACAGTGATGGCCAAAACAGAGCTGGCTTCTGCATTTTGCTCCCAATGCACACAGGGTAGGAAGGACCATAAGCCCCCTGCAATGCTCTTCAGAGACCCTGGTTCCTCTCTGTTCTCCAAACTCAGGCTGGTTTTTGCTCACTCCATTCTTCTCTTTCCCTTTCCCCCAGGTCTTCTGGGTGGGCCCCCTGGTTGGGGCGGCAGCAGCCTCCATCATCTACAATTACATCCTCTTCCCGCAAGCCAAAACCTTCTCGGAGAGACTCGCCATCTTCAAAGGCTTCGAGCCAGAGGAGGACTGGGCAGAGCGCGAGGTCCGTCGGCGGCAGTCGGTGGAGCTGCACTCCCCACAGACCCTGCCAAGGGGGATGTCTGAGAAGGTGTAGCCAAACCTCCCCCCGTGCCAAGAGAGGAGGTGGGGAAAACTCTGGCATCCGTTTTAGAGACGGTGCTTGTTCAGATGAGTGTTTCACCTCTCCCTTCTCGCCCTTCATTTTTGCTGGGGAACTAAAGTTGACTCATCTCCTGGGGAGACGCACTGTGATGGCCCAACCCACCTTCTGTCACCCAGCTCCCCCCATGGCCGACGGTTTTCTGATGCTGGAGGAAAATGCCATTAAATTAAAACAACCAGTGTAGCAACAGGCATGAGGACACTGGGATCCTACCCTGTGCCGGCTCCTTCCACGTCCCCCTTGCAGAAGTTAGTGCTCGGTGGAGTTTGTTGCCCTTCACGAAGAGCTCCGAGGCACTGCGGAGAGTTGTTATTACAGCCATTTGCTGGGTGTGGAGGTTGCCACCCGATGCCTCATTGCTGTTGAACTCCATTCACCTGTCTCCCATTTCTTCTCACTGCCCGCCCGTTTGCACACACACACAGAGGAGCGCTCGCTCTGTGCCACAAGTATCTCACAAACTGGAAGTTTTGCTGCCGTCATTTACAACCACCCTTTGGGATGCAGATGTCCTTTGCTCATCTGGAGGCTTTCCTGAGAAGATGGGACTGGAAGCATGTCCTTGAGTCCCTGCTGACCCCATTGGGGAACTCTTGCAACTGCTCTCTCCTGTGTCAATGAGAAACCTCCTGATTTGTTTGTTCTTGGACCAGTGTTGTCCTTTAGCTTCGATGCTTCATCTCTCTCCCTGGTTTTTGCTTTCTTTCCTTGGTTCCTGTTCCACTCCAATTCTCAGATGAGCAACACAAAGCATTTAAGCGGTGATCTTCTTCATCACTTGCTTCCTACAGCCCAGACCTTTTTCATGGCTGCATCACACCAAAGCCTCATAACCATCCCACCCCTTTCTTCTGCTGTGTCAGGACCTGGTTATGGTCCCCAGCACAGTCACAGAGTTTGGGTTCGTCTTTGGGATGCAACTTTGCTCTTTCAACCATTAATTTAATCCTGTTTCTGTTAGCCTAAAAGTCATATATTTCCAGCATGGCATCCTAATGCTTCTTTCTGTTGGTGATGTCTCCCCAGCATTGCACCATCATGAAATGTCATCACCACATTCAGGCTTTTTCTGCTAAGGCTATTAATGGAAATATTCAATAAGATGGGAGCCAATTCCAAATCGTTAAGGAACATTATTGATCATTTTCCTCCCTCTGGCTGTTTTGACATGAGCCACCACCAAACGATGCTCTTCTCTTCCTCTTTATCCACTCTGCTCTACGTGTACAAGTCTCCTCCTTCTTTAGAATTCATAATTTCCTCTATTCCTCGCTGTGCTCTTCCTCAAACATGTGCTAACGGCTATTGCTGGAGAGAAAAAGAGTAAACAAAGCTTTGGTCTGACCCAGACCGGGTGTTATCGTGGTCTTCATTTTACCATACCAAGTGAGGCTGAGAGCACGGGAGCTCCTACGTCACCTCCTCTAGCTGTCCTTTGCTGTCCCTGATGCCACACTGTGAAGCAAGGGGAGAAATGCTATCACAGATACCAAGCTTTATTCGTTGTAGCCAAAGATCCATTTTACTCTACTAGTCACTTAATGCAAATACCCCCAGAAGGCTGCTATCGAAGTGCCGAAGTTGTAGCACTGGTTTAACCCATTCTCTGCTACAGCAAAAATATTGATTCTGGTCCTCCACTTCGTTCCTTCAACAGCAAAGGAGTATTTGAATATTATTTCAGAAAGGGCTTGTCAAAAAATAATCTGTTCTCAGCAATGGGAATTAAAATCATGTTTCAAATCAATCAGAGTGTAAAATTGTATTTAGATCACCAAATGCTCAGTTTTAAAAGTAGTTTGTATTTTTGTTGCTTTTCAGAGGAAAACAAATCCATGTATGTCAGGAAAACCCAAAGAAACTTACTCAGAAGTTATCCTGTCAATGATCTGCTGTATAAAACGCCATACAGTGGATCCTTTATTATTTTTTTTTTGGCACTGTTTGAGTTAATTACATGCCTCTTCCCCTTCAGATCTAAGCATTTAATTTATTATTTACCCTGACAATGTTTAAGACCCACATAAACTGCACAGGACCCAAAAATGAGTTTTAATAATTACTGTATTCTTTCAAATAAAGTGCTTTAAATTCACTTCTATCTACTGAATTAATGTATGTGAATCAAATAATGACACATTTATGGGCATATAGTATATATAGAGTCATACAAAGCAACCTCCCAACCCTAAGTCCCACAGCCACTGGTGCAGCGCAGCCCAGTCCGGCTTCGAGTGCAGCTACCTCGTGCCAACAACCTGTTGATATGCAAAAGTGACATTAAAAGAACAACCTCCATCTTCAAAATAGGGACCCACAAAATAAAGACCATCCCCGCTTCAGTACCCCTCGAATGCTCCAATTTCTGACCTGGCTGGATTCTGGTCTCAGCAAGCCAGCTTTAATATGAAGCAATCTCACTAAACCAGATTTTCAGATGGCTAAAGCAGCCTAAGTCCTCTCGAGTCAATCAGGAACACAAATTTACCTTCTCTGCAGAGCTGCGTCATTGACTTCAATGACACTTCCAAAACTTGCATCGTCAGGAAACCAAGCCAGTCATTCCAGATTTACACCAGGGCAACTCGAATTAGAGGGTAGGATCAGCAACCCAGAGATCAGAGCTACCACAGACCAACCTAAAACCTTGCTAAATTGATAACACTTTGTATATTAGACCTCAACAGGAATGCTTTGAGCCAGGATTTAAAACCACCCAGCCATGCCTATCCATGAGCTCACGACTCCGTGATAAAGATCTGCAATATATATTGCACCATACATTAACCTTTATTAGCTTCATCAAGGACCTGTGACAAATAGTACGACCCCTTTCCTTGCCTTCACTGCTTGGCTGCCATATTCAGCCCATCCTGTTGTTTTAAGATACCAATTAAATGCCAAAAATACTGTATGTCTTCAGTAGAAAAATGTGATTTCGCAGAAATACCTTTCGAACCGCTGCGTTGTCACCCAGGGCATGGTCACGCAGTTCCCTAAGACGATTCCCCCATCCAGCTCTGGTGAGCTCTTCATCCCACTGGGTCTCCAGGGGTCCAAAACTACACAGGCCGAACACTGGCTTCGTCTCAAGACCTGGAGATCTGGAGAGGCTGCTGGGACCAGCATCCCGGAGGTGCTCCGCAGCGTGACGGCAAACCAAGGCACCACGATGCTTCCCAACACGCTGACCCTACCCAGGGGAGGAGGAACAGATGCAAAAGGCAATAGAGATGTGTAAAACGTTATTCTGAAAAGCATCATTGTATTTTCAAGCGAAGGAAATCTCCCTTTCTGCACACTCCTGTGCCTTCGACATCAGCCGTTCACCATTGACCTCATGAAATGCATACTGACGCCTTTTACAGGCGTCTTGTCGTTAGTAGCGACATTCCCTCGTTTCAGCTTTTAAACTCCATGAAGGAGGGTTGCAACACTCACCTACTGATTTTTTTACCTTCTGTAGAGGTGGGTGAAAGCAATCTGAAAGCATCCAAATCACTACTCCAAAGAAAGCAGAGACAGTCTGTCCCAAGAGTGCAGACCTCAAATCCAGCACTTGAATTGCTTCTCCATCATGTGGCTGCAAATGGGGAAAGCGCAGTGCCTTACCTCGGAGAAAAAGGAAAGAAAATCAAGCCGGCTTGGATAACACCAAACCCACCGGTATCTTGGAAAACATGGTGCAGGGCAAACCGCTTCACTCCTGTAGAGAAAGGCTCACACTTGTAGGACAGAGAGGAAAAGAGCATAGCCCAACTTTAAAACTCGGAGATCAGCGATAAGTTTTCTGCTCTGAATTTCCAGGCCTGACCTTGTACAAATCCTCCAGATCCAGATCTTCAAGGCCATGTCAGCATTCAGCTCCCATCTGGCACCTGCCTTGCAATGGCGTGACCTACCTAGGATGTAGGCACATCATTATTTTTATGGATCTATTTATACATGTAGAAATATTTCCCAAGGATGTTTTCCTTGAGGAGGGGCCAGGAGGCTAAATCCATCCAGGAGAGCAAGAGGAGGAGGTAGGGCCAGGTTTAATCTGGGAAAGGACCACAGACCTTCTCAGAAGGTGGCTGGTGCTCCATGGGGGAAGCCAACACCCCAGCTAGTTCCTATATCTTCAAGGCTTGCAGGGAGCCCCGGTTCACAAGGCTCTTCCAAAGGGTCTGGGTGCGAGACCAGAGGCTCTGCTTCGATCTTCAGCCTGATTTTCCAGGAATACAAACAGCCTAAAGAAAAATCACATATTTCTCCAGAGACCACTCAGTGCAAGAACCTTTAGCTCCAGATCTGATGCGACAAGGGATGCTACCACCACAAGTCTCTTTAAATCCTAATCTATACTATCTAAATTTTTAGGTTGAGAAACTTCTTGATGCATTTGCTCTGGGTCTCAGAGGCAGAATGGGGCAAAAAACTGATTTTCCAGTTCACCAAAGGTAACCAGCTGTCCACGTATTGGCACCAATATTTTGCTTTGCAAACTCTTGGGCTCTTGGAGCCAGGTGATTATGTGAGAATTTCAGCTTTTTAGAGCTTCCAGATACCTCTCTGTTATGTTATTTATGGCATTTATAGGTGCTTTGGAGCCTGGTTGTGCTTTCAGTTCCCCTCTGCCTTGATGCAACTCAACCGCCTCCACCCCAGAGCTGGCCCCTGCTCTCCAGCCAGCTCCATCTCCATGCCTTCCTGTCCCAGCAGCAGGTGCCGCAGGATGGCATTGCCAGGGCAAAGAGGGGAGACCACTTTCCCAGTGGCAGCTCTCTCCCCACATCGTTTCAGCATTTATTCCCAAGCGTGCTCCTTGCAATCTTGAAAGAAGACTGCACGGGCGAAGACGACATTTCCATGGCAAACACATTTCAAGAGGAAAAACACCACTGCCCCGAACACAGCTCTCTCTGAATCCTGAGGACACCGATAAATGGCTGCTGGCCCATAAGAATTCAAAGTATTTATCTAGATGAGCAGAAACGCAGCCTCTTAATGTCGCTGATGCAGGTGGCTTTGCTGGAAAGGGCTAGACCTGAAAATCAGGACGCCAGGATTTCAAGCCCAGCTTTCTCACTGTGTGATCTCGTACAGGTCTTTTTTCTAACTGGCCCTTTGCTTTCCCTGATACACATTATTATCCCCATGTGACGATTTAATGATGATTTCAATGCAAAGTAATCATTAAGGATGCTGGCATTGCCATTGCAGACCAGCCCCAAAGCATTTGCATCCACTTGTACGCCTTAGAGACCATCAAGTAATTTCTAAGCAAAGAGCAATGCTGTCATTAAGCGTTAACACTATTCAGCATTTAAATAGCATCATCCCTGTTTACAGGCTCACAGGTTGCGAGGTCACTGTGACCACCCAGCTCAGCACAGCAGCCAGCAAGGGCTGGAGGACAGCTTCAGGACCAGCTTCTCACGGCAAAGCGGTGGGACGGCAGCAAGGGACATGGAGACATCCCCAAAGCCAGACTCAGTCTCACGGGCGTTTTTGCTCCAAAGCTGGGTCAGGTTACTAGGGGAAGCAAAAGCCTCGTTGCTCCAGGGCCGGAGAAGGTGGAAACACCATCAGCCTCAGGCCAGCAGAGTAATCCCTCGCCTTGAAAGAGTGCGCAAGCAGATGGTGGGTTAGATAAGAGAAATCCTTGAAAGCCCCGTCTGAAACACCCGTACAGAGACATCACGTTGAGCTGAAAAGTGGTGAGGCTTTGCACTAATCCCACCACTTTCCCTACCACCACGGCAAGAAGCAGCCCCAGGAACCGAGGATGAGGAGGGGAGTTCGCTACTTCTTGCTCTACTTTTACTTCCCAATGCATGTTATTTTTTTCCCCATCAATGGCTTGCTGCAAACTCCCAAAGCTGAGCCAGCAAGAAACACCCTTTCTCTTAAAAAAGACCTAAACCAAACTTTCTCCTCTGGCCACCTAATCCCAACTAATCACAGACTCCAGCGGAAGGAGTTGTCTCCTGTTACTATTATTATTCCTCCTTGTTTTATTGTGCCAGTTTTAGGTTTTGAGGGGGAAAAAACCAAAAACCAGGCTGGTCTGGGTCTCAGCAGCATTTATAATCTGAATTTGGCCACCTGCACCACCATCTGCCAGGCTTTGAGGTAATTTTGAACTCATCAGAAATCTGGGCTGCCACAGAAATGACAAATTAATAGCAGCCCCGTGCGGGCTCAGAAAATGAAATCAGCAAACTGGGGACGACAGGGACCGGCACACGTATTCAGTTAATAATACACACACCTCCGTGGGTGAGGCTGAGCCTCGGGAGGGCCCCGGGCAAGGATGAGGCACCAGCTGCCTTCCTCCTACCCGGGCACCCCGCACCTCAACCCAGCGGTGGGCTCGGGTCTCTATCCCCCTCCAGCACATCGTCCCCAAGCCGTGTGGCCCTGCGATTGAGTGGTAGATGTGGGTGATCTTTGGTTGTGTTGTTTATCTACCGGTGCCAGCAAGGAGGAGGAGGAGGAGGGAGACAGCTAAACCTGTCCTCCTTGCAAAAAAGCCTCCTCGTCTTCTTTCCTCCAAAAGCCTAGGGGTGAAACAAGGCGTGTGTGACCCCACCACGTAGGTGTCCGTCTGTCAGCGGGGACCTGCGTAATGCCTTCTCAACATCTTGCTCAATTCATTTAAATTTGACACATCAAAGGCACTTTCAGTTCATACAAGCTCCTCGGACGCAGCCGGGAAGAGGAAAAGGAGCCTTCCCAACGCCTGCTCAACATGGTTAGACATCAGAGAAGCCAAGCAGGAATGCCCCAGTGAGGAAAGTCTAGCAAACAGCCTCGGGAAAATAAGTTTTGCATGGCATGTTTTTAGAGAAACATCTTGTTTCTCTCCGGAAGTTTTCCCTATCATTTCCAGCCTTATTTGATTATATCTCCTAGTCAGCCGGAGGATTTTACTAGGAGGTTATTATCCACAGTTGGGAACCTGGGAGAGCGTCTTTCAGCTCAATGCTGCTTTTTAGCGAAAGCGAGGCGTGTGGCGGAGGAGCTGCCAGCAAAACACAGACACCTCCAAGGGAGATGTGTGGCGGGCGCGTTCCGAAAGGGTTTGGAGGATGGGAACAAGGCGTGTTTTATCCAGCTGGAGCTACAGGCAGGGCTGAAGGGAAGTGGCAAGCAATTACTCCAGCTGGAATCTGGCCAGGATGTCTTGAAATACCAGCTTGCAAAACTTTCACCAAAACACGCCAACGGACCAGGTGTTTCTAGGATAACAGATCTGGTCTTTAACTCTGCAATCTTCCCCAGGATCAGCAGAACCAGGAGAAAACCATTTTCAGGAATTAACGCTGTAACGGTCCCTCGAGACTCTTCGGGTCTGTTTGCTGAGCTCAGGACTTTGGGTATGTCTGGAGGAGAAAGGCTCATTTATTTTCAGCTCTGGAGGAAGAAGTCCCCTCTTCTTGCTCTGAAGAGGAATCCCTCCTAGCTTTTGACCCCACAGGATGCGTGCAGGTCTGACTGCACCCAGCAGAAGGCAGCAGTGAAGGCAACTTTTTAATGATTTTTAAATTTAAAGAGGGGTTTAAATTATTTTACCAATCTCCTGCATGTAGAGCTTTGCTCACCACATGGTGGAGAGCGACCGCTTCTGCAGAGGCGCGTGGCAGCCATGGATAACGCCAGCCCGGGCTCGCTGTGTTAGGCATGGAGAAATGGCATCGCTTGAGAAAGGCAAGATGCAATCAAGCAAGCAAGAGAGCGGATCTGGCACCCAAACCCATTTTAAAAAAAAAAATACAGTCCTGGCACAAAGCTGCAAGGACTACGAGGGAACTAAGAATTCATTGTTAAGTGTCACTGGAGCCTTTTTCCGCCCCAAAACCTCAGTCCCCAACAGCTCCGTGTTGCACAGCGCTGAGAGCCTCCCCACTCCGCTCCCTGCCAGCCAAGGGTTTGCAGCTGGACAGATTTAGGATGGAGGGCAGCGCCACAGGAACATGAAAGGAGACGTGTAAACATGGCCTGTGTCCATGCAAAGCCTGTGGCTGTATGCTGGCATTCTCAAGAGCAAAATCATTGACCTTGTTGAGCAATAGCTTGAAAGGCAAAAAGAAAAGAAAAGGGCCCGAGATGACAGGGGTAGGATACACCCTCCCTGGCTACAGGCAGCGAGCACCCCCTGACTGCCAACCCACACACTGGCGAAACCCACACCCAATGCTCTGTAAGGAGCAGCAAAGCAGAAAGGCAGCAAAGAGGTCCACAGTCAGGCTCTGCAGCAATCAGCCCTCTTTATCCGAGCTCCGCCATCCTATTCAGCCTCCATCCAGGCACCCCGAGGAAGCCCCGGCTTGTCTAGGGCTCCCCGGCTAGGCAAAGTGTCACCCAAACCCTGCCCTGCTCCCAGGACAATTGCAAGCCACTTGTTTCCTGGAGTTGAGCTGCCTTGACAGCCTGGGAGCAGCTCCAGGTGCTTAACTTTGCTTTACGTTTCAACATCCCGTGTAAATTGAATGCACTGGGAGCCCTGCCTCAGGAGAGCTCCTCCAGCCCGACACCGGCAACAAGACTTTTCAAAGAGAAATACCGTCCTCTCCAGTCTGCAAGCACACGGAGGAAGGGAATACTAACTACACCTCTGCTAACGAAACACCCAGAACCTGGCGAGAGGTAGTAAAAGGGAAAAGCAGAGGAGGGAGCATGGCATCGTTATGCAACTGCATTATCTAACGACCACAGAGACACCCTATAGGGGCTCTTTGTTTGCAGAGGGAAGGAGAAAGAAATGCCACCAATATCTGAGTCACTGGTTCACCAAGAGGCTCCAAAGTTATTTTCAGATGGAAATGTTTCCAGTTTCACATGATAATTCGGGAGGACGGGCTAATTCCCTGGCTCCACCCACCGCCTTGTAACACAGCTCCCTGCTGCTCTTGCATATATAGATAGGTATGGCCCTACAACTGGGTGCAGACAGAAGAGCCTGGAGACTGAGGAAACCTAAACTTTCTTCCTTCCCAGCTGCCCTCCACCCACTCCCACCATGAAGAAGGAAATATTAACCCTGGCCTTTGCTCGATCCGTCTTTGTCGAGTTTATCTCCACGCTCATCTTCGTCTTCATCGGCCTCGGCTCAGCCCTGAAGTGGCCGTCCGCCCTCCCCAGCATTCTTCAGATTTCGCTGGCGTTCGGCCTGGCCATCGGTACACTGGTGCAAGCGTTTGGCCACATCAGCGGCGCCCACATCAACCCGGCAGTGACCATCGCCTTCTTTGTCGGGAACCAGATCTCCTTCCTCCGGACGCTCTTCTACGTGATCGCTCAACTGGTCGGGGCCATCGCTGGGGCTGGCATCCTCTATGGCGTGACGCCGGCCAATACCCGTGGCAACCTGGCCATCAACGCGGTAAGTCTCCCTACCTGGAGATGGTTCACCTTGCCGTGCGGGCTTTCCTTTCCTTGTGAGCAAGGAGCTGGTACCGGCGCCAACCCAGAGAGCCAAATCCATAAGGATGGTTGGTCTCTGCACATTGTCCCGCATGCACAGAGGGACGGGAATGGGATAGGAGCAAACACCGGCGTAGCCAGCAGAGTATTGACATGACAGCTTTATTGTGCGGGGTAATGAATGGCATGTTTTTATCCTCCTTTAATAAGTGCTTCCTTTATCCTAAGGGCCCGAGTGAGTCACCGCACCATTGAGATGTTCTTGACTGCAGCCTCTCCACCTGGGGATTAGTGCTGGGATAGGAGCCGTGCCAGGACAGAGAGGGGGAGGGCAGGGAGCACAGCCCAGTCCAACCAGTACGGGCAGGGGGAGCAGAAGCCCACTGTAACCAGTGCGCTGGGGGACCTAGAAAGTGGAGGTGGACAGAGAGAGGTGGTGGAGAAGAGCTGAAGAAGCAGCAATGCGCGGGAGGGTGCGGAGAGGCTGCGAGGGGCAGGGGCTGGTCTGGGAGGAGGAGGGGAGGTGGTGGGACCCTCTGAGATAAGCGGGGATGAGGAGCACATCTCAAACCCCTGGGGCAGTGCTGGGAAACCACCTGAAATGGGAGCGGTGAGGTTACCGCTCCAACCGTGGCCAGGTCTGGACCCCTCGGAGCAGCACAGACATGTTGCAGAGGGTTCGATCACTAGGATGAGGTGCTGCAATGCATCTTATTCCCGCATGCTCCATGTCCCAAACCGCTCAACTTTAGCTAAAAAACAAGCCGTGATAGCTTTGGTCACTTTGCCCTTCCTGTGCCCAGGGGGGTCAAGTCCATCTGACAGTCCCCAGTGGTTAGCGCAGAGGCGCTGGGACAGCAACAGCCCATCTTACCCCCATGTCCTCACCCCAACCTTCCTCCCAACCCTCACCCTTCATCCCGTGCCCCTCCATGGTGGCTGCCGTCCGTTCCCCAGCCTCTTGAGGAGGTGCTCCACAAAGTGGAGGGGAGAAGAGCTTGCAAGGATCAAGGGGGAAAGAAATGCAGGAAAAAAGGGACAAATTGGTGTGGGATTTGGTGGGAAAGTGCTGAGTGTTGCGGAGACAAGCAAGCGGAGAGAGATGTGGAGAGCCCCGGCAAGGGAGGGGCTCAGGGGAGATACAGATTTTGGAGCATTAAACAGAAAGAAAGATAATTTCTTCCCTTTCAGGGAAAGGAGCAGTGAGCCCGAGCAGTGGCCAGCACAGCACCTTCTGCCCCAGGGCTGGGCAGGGAACCTAGGGGGATTTTCATGCCTGTCTTTGCCAACCCAAATCCGCCAGCAAAGCACCTAAGAGCCCACCCAGTGATGCCGAGCCCCAGGGATGGTTAATTATTGTCGCTCTCGATGGTTCGCAGCTCAACAACAACACAACCCCAGGCCAGGCCCTCGTGGTGGAGATCATCCTCACCTTCCAGCTGGCTGCGTGCATCTTTGCGTCCACAGACAACCGGAGGAATGGCAACGTGGGCTCCCCAGCACTGTCCATCGGCCTCTCCGTCGCCGTAGGCCACTTGGTGGGGGTGAGTGTCCAGGCGGGAGGCCAGGGCAGAGGGTCCCGCTAGGACGGGGGGTCCCCAAAATACTCTCGTGCAGTTGGTCCCAGATGGAGCTGCATTGGGAGAGCCAACATGGGACATATGGGGGCTTCTTCTGCATGGTGATGGTGGGTCCTCACCATTCTGCAAGAGAAACAGTGCTGGGGGCTGTTTCAGTCCCTCCTTCTGAAACGTTGGTTGTATCTGTAAGCAACATGATGCATCTTAACCCAGTCTCCTTTCTGCACCGACAGATCTACTTCACCGGCTGCTCCATGAATCCAGCCCGGTCCTTTGGGCCTGCGGTCATCGTGAGGAGGTTCAGCCCGGCACATTGGGTGAGCATCAGCAGCGTGCCGGGACGGGCTGGCTGAGAGGCTGCCAGGGCCAGATGCAAGCAACGAGGGGAGACGGCAGCAATTGCCATGGGGATTACAGGGCTGGGTGTTTCAGAGCCCATCCCAGGCCTGAAAGGATAAAAGGGGGCTGGAGAATGAGGGAGGTTGTCCCCCTTGATGCATGGGGAACAGGTTATCCCCATGGCACAGAGCCAGCAAGGGGACAAGCATAAACCCCCCATGCAATGGCGCACGCTGAGCTAGGGCATCGTCCGAGGTCAATAAAGCCCACAGAGAAGCCCAGCTTAGGCTTCCCACTCTCCCAGCACTGCCTGCAAGCTCAGACCCAGCCTTGCGGAGCAGGTTTGGTGCCTCCTTTCCAGCACACCACATCTCTGGACTCGTAAAGAGCTTTATGTCTTCAGCAGCAAAGGTTGAGGGGATTTCAGCCCAAGAAGCCTACTGGAAGGGGTATTTGCATCTCTCCATAGGCTAGGAGATGTGGAGCAGCGAGGGATGCTGGTGTGATGGCTGGACCTGGTGCACCAGCCTCCAAGATCTGCTCTCACCCTCTCCCTTGTTGCTTTCTAGGTGTTCTGGGTTGGACCCATCCTCGGGGCTTGCTTGGCCGCTCTGCTCTACTTCTACGTCCTTGTCCCCTACTGCATGAACATGTCAGATAGGGTTGCCATCATTAAGGGCACCTACGAGTCAGAGGAGGAGTGGGAAGAGCAGAAAGAGGAGAGGAAGAAGTCCATGGAGTTGACCCCACCGTAGGAGCAGTTGGAAAAAAACAAGCAAAAGGAGGGGAGGAAGCCCCACACATGGGCTCATGTGTGCACCAAAGCCAGGCAATGAACACATCCAGCTACAGTAGACTCTTAAGCAAAAGTCTTATAACTCAAAGACCATCTGTGACTAAGAAAGAAAGGAGTATTGAAGTGTCTGTGTATATAATCCCTCTACGTGAGTGTGAGCGCTAGAACCTCTCCTAGCTTAACTGCAGCCAGCTAAGCCCAGCGAAGGAGTCTCAGCCCAGGGCAGCCTCTCAGCTGTGGTTTTACACCCACTCGGCTGCATCCCTGCCCTCCTAGGCGCGAGTTTTGCACGACTGTCGGAGGCCTGAGACTGCACGTTCTGGCACGCACAGGATTTCACTCCTGCGTCTGATGGCCCAGGGGGTGGAAACACCGTGTAGATACCAGCAAAGAAGGATGACTGCTTTGGGCAGGTGGGTGCAGCAAACCCCCCGCTTTCTCCCCGCCACAGGGCCCACGCTGCTCATAGATGCTTTTTCACGCATTAGCTGGTGCTGGTGAGTCCTATTTATTCGTGGCTGCAGAAAGAATGTGATTTTTGGATTTTGTGTTGAGATCTTTGTAATATAGTATATTATTTATTGTGAATAAAGGAAATTTTAAAAAAAGTCATGGGCACAAACCTGCTCAGGTATCAAATTTTAGGAGCAAAAATGGGTTAAGCTGTATGGAAAACCATCCCAAAGAGCCGGGGCAAGAGCAAGTGCTCGGCCCCCAGATCCCGTGGCAGCTGGCACCATGAGCAGGTGATGGTCGTTAATCCCGAGAAGGAGAAATGGGCACTAGTGTTGGAGCGGGGCGAGAGCAGGAGGTGCCTCACGACAGGGTGCCAGGTCCGGGGCAGTCTGAAGCCCATCTCCGAGGCTGGCATGAGCTGGGAGGAGCCAGCAGCAATCCTTCACGCACTTTGCCGGTTTGACTCAGGCACGGCTTTCTGCCATACCAGTTCTCCCGGACGGCTCCATGGGTGCCCTCAAAAACTGACCCACAACGCTCGCCAGCCCCCTCACCAGTGCCAAACCCACACCTTCGCCCTCACCTTCTGCTGTAGCCCTGCTCTTCCAGTTCTGCCACAACCCTCTGCCAAAGCATCTCACTCCCGACCTGGGCATGGGGACACTGCACGCTGGCACCGTCCCAGCCGTCCCTCCCACCGGCTCCCTAAATCTAGCCCCGTGCAAAACTCTGCCATTGCAACCCCTTTTCTTACTGCAAAGATGAGGGTTCCGCTGAGCACAGAGCCCCAAGGAGGTGGGAGACTCTTGCCTGGGAGCTCCCCAGTCCCAGACGGAGCTCGATCCCAATTAGACGGGTTATGCCGCCTTCACATGGCAATGCCAGGGGGGATAGGCTGCATCGCCTATATTTTAGCATGCCTAAGCAGATTTGCAATCCAGGCTGTGGCACTGCATGAGCCTGGGTAGCAGCAGACCCTTGTCCCCCATTTTTCTTTGCCCCCCAGTTCTCAACAGAAGAGGTTGGTGACAAACGGAAGGAAAAAAAGGAGGTGGAAAAGCCCTTAGTTTGGGACACACAGGTCAGCAGCAGAGCTAGGAAGCTAAAAATGCAACCCTGCACACTCTCTTAACCCTCCCACCTCACACCTCCTCAGGGATGGGCTGAGATCTACGACCCTTCTGTGCCTCAGTTTCCCCTTTCATAAAGGGGAAGAATATTAAGCCCTTTTCTCACTGGGAAAGGGCAGTATGGTCTCACCTGGCATAGGAGTGGTGTCTGCCACTACAGCCACCAGGCCCAGGGAGACATTAAAAGACCTCCAGATCCCAGAGACACCCCTCTCAGAGCAACCCACAGTGAAGCATGGGGCTGGGGCAGGTCAGCACCCCCAAAAGCTGCACCCCTAGACCCTGAAGATGCACCCAAAGGGTGCATTCAGACCCCCCCAACCGCCCTGAGCAGGGAATTGTGGGCATCCCCCTTGCTTTGCTGCTCTGAACCCCGTCCGCCCTAGCACCGGTGAAGGCATCCAGGAGTCCTGGCACACCCCACAACCCATCCCGTAGCAGGAATCGGGGCCCACCGCAGCACCCCATGGAGGGGCCCAGCCCACACCAGCGCTACCAGCGTGATCAACAACCGGGAGAAGAAACCCAGTCTGGGTGTGAGTCCTCCGTGGGGATGAATCAGAGGATCCTGCGGCAGCAGCTTTGCGTCAGCGCAAAAAGCATCCAGGACCTGGCTCGAAAACACGGGCAGGATGGCCCCACGCAGGGCTGGGGTCGGTGGGAAGGGGGGCGCAAGCAATTGACCCCCTTCCCCAATGCACAGGCAGGGGCAGACCCTAAACCATGGGGTAAACGCAGGCTGGAGCCTGGTGAGCATGCCGGTGAAGCCAGCAGCATCCCTACCCGGTGCAGAGGGCTGGTGCTCAGCATGAGCCCCGGCGCACCTTCCCCGCCCGGCTTCTTGCTGGCCCATGTTGCATTTAATCCAGGCAGAGAGGTGGCATTTAATCCAGAGCAAACCCTGGCACCCAGCAAGCGCCGTGACCTCGCCTTCGCTGGGACAGACACGGGGCAGAGCCCAGGTCGCGGCCAGGAAACCCTGAGGTCCTCTTGCCTGTTCTCACCTGCCCAGAAATGGGAACAGCAGCGCTTAAAAACAAATAGAGAGTTTTGGGGTTTTTTTTTTTAAACATTCCAGCTTCCTCAGACCTATTTTTAATGAGGTTGTTACTGCTGACCACCAGCCTTTCAACACTCCCTTAGCAGAAATAGCCATTTCGCAGAAAAAAACGACCTTTATTTCAGCAGACGCAGCAAGGGCTGATATAATCCCTGCGCCTTCAAACCAGATTTACCTGTAGTGCACAATAATGCAGTCACAGCTACGCCACGCTCATTTTCCCAGCTTCTTCCCCGAAACAGGAGTTCCCATTTCAGAAGCAGTATCTCAGCACACCTCCACCCCATCCACCCACGCCGCTGCCTACCCTTCCTTACTGCCACCCAGACCCAGCGCCGTTTTGGTTATAAAAAAGGTGAACCATATTGGCGCTTTGTAATACCAGCTTTTTTTTTCCTATTTTAGAGGTATATCACCAGGTGTAACTATTACACTGAAGCACCTCAGAGTATTCTTGTACATATTTGCCGTAATTAAGAAGGAGGGGAATGGATGCAGTTATTTCCGAAACATGCCTGCTAGCAATTTCTTTGCACTAAGAGGATTTTACAGACTATTTCTCATTCTTGAGTATCTTTTCCATGAGCAGGTAATTACTGCACAGCTTTAAAAATGTCGGGTTCTTTTTCTAGCAGGGAGGAAAAAACCCAACTCTTTTCACATGTTGTAACGATCTAGAAACCTTATCTCTTTTTACACATCAAAGGGCATTCAGTCTATTTAAGGAAGGTCTCTAGCAGCTCTGGTTGTGTATCGTTCGAAGTCCCTGGGACACAAGCTTGCTGGGCCATTGTAGTGACAGGGGAAGGAACCAGGTGCTTGGGGAGAAGCAAGACCCAGTGGGAAGATCTCGATTAAACAAAGATTTTTCACTGGGTTGCAGGTGCCTCCTTGCTTCAGACCCTTGCAAAGGGTCAGCCCCAGCTCTCTCCATCACTCTGCCCTTGAGCAAGAAGGGGTAATGCTCCACAATTTGGGAGAACGTCCCTTCAACCAGCTCGGACTATTTTGCAACCTTAAGTGCTTTGCTTAAACCTGCGGTTTCTGACTTCACGTGAAAAGCATGAGGCTGGTTTCACCTGGAGAAGAAAGCAGAGCAGTGCCCGGTCCTGCTTGTTGAAAACAGGGTGAGAGATGAGAAAGAAACCCAGGCGAACACCAGGGAAGATGGAAGAGCGCAGCAGAGGGGTACTGCAGCACATCAACTGTCCCCAGAAAGTCCAAGCAACACAGGGCAGCAAACTCCCCCCTCCAGGAGGATTTCCACCCCTTTGCTAGAGAGTCCCAAGCATCCAGGGACCAACTCCAGAGCAACGCGAGCCACAAAGAAGCCAACCTAGAGACATCCTCCCTCTGCACGCAGCTCCACGCCGCACCGGGAGATGTGCAAGGCTTGCAAATAAAGACGTTTCCAGTGGATCATCCAGGGCTGATGGGCAGAAATGCTGCCGACAGAGGAGAAACCTCTGCCAGCCTCCGTCACGTCTCTGCGCATGGGTGTTGGTGTTAGTCATGGTACAGACCGTGCCAGCACCCACCTCCTCTTGAGTGCAAGCGCCGAGTCCTCCCCCTCCTACTCAGCCTCTGCCCAGCCTATAGTTGCTGTGGTACCAATTCGTTACGAGCCAGGAAACAGCTCACACGGCCATTGAGGGCCGACAGCCACCCTTCCTGTTGTCAAAAGGCATCACCCCCCCCGGGTAATGCAGCCTCCGCCTGAAGATCACCTGCTGTAATTTGTATTTTGCTCACTGGCTCGTATCACGCATGATTTGGTGTTGAATGCAGCAGCACGTTGGGTCAGGCTTCGGCACCCATCGGCAAGGGGCACCACTGGGACAAGCTGCCAGGCTCACACGAGCGTGAAGCCACCAGTGCCCCTCTTGGTCCTTGCTTCAGCATCGCTCCAGTGTGCCAAGACCCTGCTGTGTGCAGGGGCAGGCATGGGGAGATGCAGCACTATAATACAGGGAAATATAGGATAAGATGAGTGTTGCCCCCAAATAAACCATGCAATTAAAGAGAAGACGGGTAGAAGATGTCCAGAGACCAGGGAGAGCAAGAGTAGATCTGCATGGTGTCCCTGTTCCCAACTCAACACCCTCCTACAGCCCCAAAATGCCTCTTTAAAGCCTGGCAGAGTTGGGAGGTATTAGTAGGTGCCCCAAGGTGGAGGAGCAAAAGGGGAGAGGGGTCAGCCTGCCCTGGCACCAAGCATGGGTGCTCTGGAACAGCACCCATGGGAAAGCGATGGGTGCCTGGGGCATCTCTTGCCCTCTGCTGGGATTCTCCATGGCGAATGGACACAGGACCAGGAAAACCCTCACCAGAACAGGTCCACCTGAGGGAAAAACCCCCACTCTTGCTTCCACCCACCCTTCCCCAAAGATCAGCCACACCACCCCATGCGAAAACAAGGTTCCCTCCCTCCCCGGCACATGGGGACTGTAGGCTCAGCGCCAGCTGGATCAAGGCTCCGTTTCTGCTGCCGGGTTTCCTCTTGCTCAAACTTTTGGCCTCCGCTTTCCAGGATACAGCCCGCTGCTGTCCGTTTGTTCTTAATCACCCTCCTGCAAACAAGCAAAGTCCAACAGCGGTTCGTATAATGGATCCTTGTGCTCTGGGTGGTGCCATCAATAAAAAAAAGAGTAATAAGTAAAGAAGGGAAAATAAAAAAGCAACCCCGCAGCCCTGAGGTCTGCCTGACAAAGGTGCTTTGTTGGGAAAGGTCAGCTCCAGAGCCGGGAGGGTTTCCCAGGCACAACCGCCAAGAGCAAGGAGGATGCAAGGATTTAGCAAGCAAGGAGGGGATTAAACAGAGCTTTGTTAGACCACAGCCCAGTGGATGCCTCTGAACCGTCCAAGCTCCCACCCAGGGGAGATGCACGCTCAGGATTTGGGCTGGTTTACTCCAAAACAAGAGGTCCCCAAGCTCATTGCCTCCAACCAGCAGCAGGATGCACAGGAGCAAGGGAGGATGAGTCCTCCAGCACCCTTGCTACGCAGCAAAACTGCAGGGCTGGGCACGAGATCGGGGAACCAGTTCAGCTCAGAAACAACCCCTAAAAAATAACCACTAACCAGCAAAATAAAACAAATCCTCTGGCATGTGTCCTCCAGGATACAGGCCCTTCTCTGCCGGCTTGACATTAATCCTGTTTGGCAAGAGAGCAAGAGCTCTTTTGCCCACAAGCAAGGTGCAGCTGCAGGTTGATATAATGCCCTCTTGTGCAGCCTGGAAAGAAAATGGATGAAAACAAACTTAAAATGTCCTACACAACTTGCTTTAAAAAAAAAAACCACGCACAAATAAGGAAAAATCAATTCCCCTTCCCCAACAATTCTTTCAACTTTTAGCAGTTGGGATTTTTCCCTCATTCCCAGGAGCTGTGTTTATTTGGTGACAGAGCAGCTGGTTTCCTGCCAAAGCAGCATCAGCTGGAGAAAATGAGCCCTTTCTCCACTCTTTTAAAAAATTCCTTATTTTTAAGCTACTTATCCAAACAGCCAATTGCTTTCTTGCCGAGAGCCTTTGCCCCCCACTTAGAGATCAGAGTCCCTAGGAAGTATGATAGCTGTTATCAGCACCAATCACCATCATCAGGGAAAGGGATATAAAACGCTATCAGCTTATTTTTTTTCCCCAAGTAGATAAGAAAACATCTATGGTGTTTCACAAAGAAAACCCGTAAGAGCAGTTAATCAGTGGATAAAACCTTCATTAAAGTCGAGTGTGTAAATACGCACTTGCTGGCACTAGTGACATCAACAGGCTTTTTATCTATACGTCTTTGTTCTGGATTTTTGCCACATTGCCCGTGTTAGGATTTTTCTTTGGATTTTCAGCTAAAACCGCAGCTGAACGTCATTAACCAGCAGAGCTCAGCTCTCCCTCTCCGCAGGCAGCATCCCTGCAAGAATGAGAGCCTGTGCTTGAGTTTACTCATCCCTTCTGTATCAGTCAACCCCCAAATACTAATTTTTTTCATGGAAACAGCAATGCATCCGAAGAACACACCTTTGCTCCAGCAGCCACCCCAACTTTTCAGTGGTTCAAGCAAAACAACGCCTTGTTGCATTAATTAGACTCTTCCCCACCGCAGAGCACATCCACCCACATCAAGGCACGCTCCAAGACAATCTGTAAAAGAGACGTCCTGCGGCACCAGGATCTTCAGGAGCGAACACCCAGCAGCAGATTAGCTGCTGGCTTTTCAGCTTGTGCCGTTGCTATTTAGCACCAGCCCTACAGCCTCCAAACTAGACCAGAGCGGTCACATCAGGCACCCGCGACTGCTGGGAGTGTTTCTACCTGGGCACGGGAGCTGTAGGTCTGAAGGCAACCCCTGCCCCAACCGGTGGGGCTCAGATCCTCCTGGACAAGGCTTGAGCATTGCAAGAATAAATTCTGCACTAACGCCTCGGAAAAAGGAGCGCTCAGACAACCCAAGTTAGCCAAAAACCAGTCGGTGCAAGCGGGCGGACAAACTTTCTGTCTCCAGGTGAAGGAGCTGAGGCCAACGGGTCCGAATTCTGCAGATGCAGCAGGGTGCAGCTCCCCGAGTTATCATTCGACATCCCCTGGGGTAGACTGAAAACCACAGCCAAACATCCCCGGCTGAGAAAACACAGCTTCTCTATATAAACAAGCAAGTGAATCTTGAGGCATAGTTTGTCATCTAATTGCACCAACACACCCAGGGTTAATTGTTGCATTTGAATGCAAAGAAGTTTTGATTTACGGCGCGATTGGGTTTCATCAGCCGGTTACCAACGATTGCTGCCAAACTAAAAGCCATTGCAAACGGCCAAAAAAGGTCTCTAATAGGGGATTTTTTGCAAAGCTAGGGAGTCAAGGGTTATTTAATCACACACAAGCCTGCTAAGGGCCCATAGAAATCAAGAGGGTGAAATTAAAACCTCTGCCACATTTGCTCCAGACTCTACTGAGGACTTTTTAGCCCATGCACAATGGTAACTTGTCTCGTTAGGGTCTATAAGATTTTTATAGCATTATGGGCAGGAAGAAGAGGCAGGTGAAAAAATAAACCTGACAAAGTTTTCCACATTTCAAAGCCAAAGGGACATTTAGCAGAAATACACCATTAACCACCATCTCCCTTTGTCTCAGCTACAGAAGGGTAATTAAAAAGACACCCTAACCCTGGATCAGGATTGTGGCAGACTGCAGGCACATAACCACCGAGGTGTCGAGCCAAACCTTCCCACAGCCACCCAACCCCACAGGCATTGCCCCAGGAGCTCCCCACAAGCTCACAGCATCTCTTGCCCAGAGCTGCCCCAGTTCAGCTCCCGCAGGGCCCCAGCACGAACCAGCAATGGCTTGGTACTGGGCCAGGGTGCCCCGAGGGACCGAGCCTGCTCCGCGCACCCACAGCTTGCTCAAAACCACCTAATAGCACCTGGCACAGCTCACAGCAACCACTCTCCTCCAAAAGCGAAAGGGAAGCGCCCACCTTTCACTGCAGAGCATCGTGCTGAGAGCCCACAGGGAGCAAGGGACAGCCAAGGAGGGGCGGGCAGCAGGAGGGGTGGCAGGCTTGCGGGGATGAAGACCACGGAGCACCAGGCTTTGTAGGCAGCGAGGGCTCAGCCAGGCGTCCTGCGCCCTGCTCCAGCTGCTGAGGCCGATTGCTGGGGTTTTGGCCAAAGGAGGTGAAATGCGCTAGTTAACCCGGGTGAAAGGACGGAGCCTCTAGTCTGACCTTCACGTGATCCCCAACGACCAGCGGCTCGCAGTGATGAGGGGAGCAGGGATGCTCTCGCAGCAGTGTCACCACAGCTGGATATCCACCAGGTGTCCAGATCCCAAATGAGAGAGCCCCGTGCTTGACCCAAAAGCGTTTCGCCTGCAATTCCCCATTAGCTCACCCACCTCCCAGCCTGCCACGGGTGTAAACAGGTTTCTTGTCCAACCATCTGCTAATCACACAGAATCACAGGATCATTACGGTTGGAAAAGACCTGTAAGATCGTCAAGTCCAACCATCAACCCAACATGTTAGACTGCGTTCATTTTCGGGTTTTGGATGGGAAGACAGCATCTGTCAGAGTAGAGCTTTCATCAGTGGATGAAGGAACTTTGAAACCACTTCCACTCCTCCAGGGTCATGTTCAAGTTTCCCATGCGGGAAGCATGCCCTTGGCACCCACCAGCTTGCCTTGCCGTGTGTGTATCACGGACATTTAGCGCTCGTGAAAGGTGCTCAAGGACAGGAGAGTGATGGGAGCTGGCTGCGAGAGGGATCTCACCCAGTTTCCTTCTGCTATGTTAACAGCAAAGGGAGAAAAGTCATAGATTCATCAAAAATGGAGATCGACCACGGGGTAGATACAGCCTGCGCTTGATTTCGGGAAGGGCTACATGGCATTGACCCCTACTCTTAAGGGCTCATGGCTCCAAATGGGCTCGTCACAGCCTGCCGCGGAGCTCGGCACCATCTCTGCTCTTCCTCCCTGGCATCAAGGGTCAGCCACGAGCACAAGCCGGGAGGCTGCGGACCCTCGACTCTGCAGCATCAAAGGCAGATACTGTTTTCTGCTTAAAAAAACATGCACAAAGGGGAAAAGATGCAGGAAAATAATCCACGTCCTTCAGAGCAGCCAAAATACCTTGCTGGGAACGCAGAATGTCTTTCTTTTATGGCCCTCCCTTTGCTCTTAAACACCTGTCAAGCAAAACACAGGGGAAAAGCCCAAAAGATGCTGAAACCGAAACCATGCACTCAGCGTCATCCTGAAGGAGGTGCTTCAGGTTAAACCACTGACCCGAGAAGGTCTTTCTTCGCCCGGTTATACCTTGGCAGCAGCCACTGCCAGCTTGAGGCAGCACGCTCTGACACACGGGTATAAAATTGCCTCCAATTGTGGCGGGGAGGGAGGAGGCCACAAACACCTTCAGCCGTGGGGAAAACGAGAGTGGAGAGCAGCGGGCGCTGAACTGCGGCTGGGGGACACACACAGGGGAGGTTTTCCCATCCCCTGCTCTCTTGCACTGGGTTGGACCTGAAATGCACCTCTCTGGGAGACGAAGGTCTCGTTGCAGAGGATCCAGGAAGGTGAAGTCAAAGCCTTTATTCCTCCTTGCTTGCAGTAAAACACGACAGGCTTGGGGACAAGTGGTTGGAAAGCTGCCCGGCGGAAAAGGACCTGGGGGTGCTGGTCGACAGCCGGCTGAGTATGAGCCAGCAGTGTGCCCAGGTGGCCAAGAAGGCCACCGGCATCCTGGCCTGTATCAGAAATGGTGTGGCCATCAGGAGCAGGGAGGGGATCGTGCCCCTGTACTCGGCGCTGGTGAGGCTGCACCTCGAATCCTGTGTTGAGTTTTGGGCCCCTCACTCCAAGAAGGACATTGAGGTGCTGGAGCGTGTCCAGAGAAGGGCGACGGAGCTGGTGAGGGGTCTGGAGCACAAGTCTGATGAGGAGCGGCTGAGGGAGCTGGGGGTGTTCAGTCTGGAGAAGAGGAGGCTGAGGGGAGACCTCATCGCTCTCTACAACTACCTGAAAGGGGGTTGTGGTGAGGTGGGTGTTGGTCTCCTCTCCCATGTAACTAGTGATAGAACGAGAGGAAATGGCCTCAAGTTGCGCCACGGGAGGTTCAGGCTGGATATTAGGAAGAATTTCACCACTGAGAGAGTGGTGAAGCACTGGCAGAGGCTGCCCAGGGAGGTGGTGGAGTCACCATCCCTGGAGGTGTTCAAGGAACGTGTGGACGAGGCACTGCGGGACATGGTTTAGTGGGCATGGTGGGGTTGGGTTGGTGGTTGGATTTGATGATCTTATGGGTCTTTTCCAACCCTATTGATTCTGTGATTCTGTGAAATCCCTCCAAAATGAACCATCACTTCCTTTGACTGCATCTGCAGCTACAGGACGGTAGTGTTGGAGCAGTTTGATGTATTTACGGTGACTTTGTGGTTGCCTTCAGGATGCTGCATGGAGGCATCAAGGCATGAAGGCATGCCAGCCTGTCCCCATCGCACCAGGCAGTGAAATCAAGCCCCAAAGCAGGAGCTGGCTGGTGGCAGAATGAGGCTCGGCAGGTCTGTGTTGTATTTTCACAGCAGGCTTAAGAATAAACTCATCTTGTTTCCAGCTTAATTTTGGACAGCCCAGCAATGCCATGTCCCACCATTAGGACAAGAGGAAATGGAGAGGAGTTGCACCAGGGGAGGTTTAGACTGGATATTAGGAAAAACTTCTTCACTGAAAGGGTTGTCAGACACTGGAACAGGCTGCCCAGGGAGTTGGTGGAGTCACCATACCTGGAGGTATTTAAAAGACGTGTGGGTGAGGCGCTCAGGGACATGGTTTAGTGGTGGACTTGGTAGTGTTAGGTTTACAGTTGGACTTGATGATCTTACAGGTCTTTTCCAACCTAAATTATTCTATGATTCTATGGTCCCCACCAGAGCAGCCTGGCTCCTCCTGCCTCTCCCCATGCTTGCAGAGCCCAAGACTGGCAGAGGTGGGCAGGTCGGCCACACAGCCAGTCCTGGGGCGACCTAATGGGAAAATGCAGCAAAGGTTGGATGGGATATGGATAAGTTTATCTAAGGGTTGGTGGACATGGAGTACAGTCCAGGAGTTTTCCCGTATCAACTCCTTTGGTCCATGCTCCCTCAGCGCAGGATGCTCATGTGTCCTCAAAGGTGCTTCTCCAGAGACGCACACAGTGCAAGGCTTTGAACCAAAACCAACCCAACTGGGCTGTGGCATCACTGTGCTGCCACCAACAGCACCTCCCAGCCTGGGGTCTTCCATCCCCGCAAAGAGGCACATCACATTGCTGCAGTCCTTGCAGCAACAGACCGGGTGTTTTGGGAGCCGTGGAGCAACGAGGAGGAGGCTGCAAGGCAGAGGGAGGGCAGGCAGAGGGAGGGCAGGCAGGGGAAGGGCAGGCAGGGGAAGGGCAGGCAGAGGGAGGACAGGCAGGGGAAGGGCAGGCAGAGGGAGGGCAGGCAGAGGGAGGGCAGGCAGGGGAAGGGCAGGCAGAGGGAGGGCAGGCAGGGGAAGGGCAGGCAGAGGGAGGGCAGGCAGGGGAAGGGCAGGCAGAGGGAGGCTGCCATCTGCTGTCCATAAAAACCTCTCCAAGTCATAAAATGGGACAAAATCCAGTTCTGCATTTGCATCTTAAAACCCGGGTTCATGCCGCCGTGGTGCAGTCCTCCAGGGTGGGAGAGCCACCAGCAACTCAACCCAGGTGGAAAGGGGAAGACCACAAAGGACACTTGGAAACAGGAGACCACCATGTCCCAACAGGCTGGTGGAAATCACCCGTGGACAGCGGAGAAAGTGTCCTGTAGGACATTTTTCCAACCCACTCTGACACTGGGAGCTATGATTAAGAAAACCGAGAAGCAACACAAGCACTGCGCTGGCTGAGCTGAATTTCTCTTCTCCTGAGCCCCCCACCACTGCAGATAGCTCGTGTGTCTTGGGGGGCCAGGAGGACATCGCAAACAGTGTCATCATGAGCTAATTTGGTGGCATTAATAAATATCCTATCCAAGTGATGGGTAGAAGTTCTGGACCTCTCCTCCAAAGGTTGAGCTAATTAATCTCCTACCTTCCTCCTCCGATGTCAGGCTTTCTCGTAAGGCCATTGTTGGCCCTAATTAAAAGACTCTTCAAGATGAGTGTCCCCTGAACACCAGCCGTATTTTGACAGTGACAATAATTACAGAAATCTCTTTGATAGAATAATAACTACCCAGTCACGAGAAGAAAGGTCCCAGGAGGAGAGAACAGTAAGTGGCAGAGAAATCAGGACTTGGAGCCCTTGTCTATTCTTTTGGCTGGTGTTGGGCAAGGGAGAAACATGCCCCAGCTTCCCCAGACTTGCTTTTCTCTGCCCATTGACCATGCCTCAGTGAAAAGGACACATTTAGTCCCCTGAGCACTGAGCCATAGACATTCCTTAGCCAAGAGCTCCCCAAATAGCTCAAAAGTGCCCCAGAAAGACAGCCTGCCATCAATCCTCCGAATGAGCAGCCCTCAAAAGCTCGTCTGACCTCCCAGCATCTTCAGGGAGCTGAGGGCTTTGCTCTGTGTCCACCCGGAGCTGTCAGCACCCTCTCCTCCGGGGCTGGATCCGGTTCTTCAGGGCTACCCTCGGTTTTTGCTCTTCACAAGCCTTTTTTCCTTCACTGGACTGGAGGATTTAAAAAACTGAGCTCAGTTCCCAGGTGACGCCCCTGCAAAGCTATTGTCCTTGGCCTGATGAGTTCCAGATGTTCCCCCAGCTCCTGGGCTGAGCCCGGATGTCCCACAGGGAAAAACGCTGACCCAGATCTGCGGCCACCCATGGTGCCTCCCGTCATCCCCAAATTGAAGAAATTATGGTGAACGGCCCCAATTTCAGATCTGGCCTTGGGGGACAAAAATTGTGGTGAACGGCCCCAATTTCAGATCTGGCCTTGGGGGACAAAACCAGACTTGGATCAAAAGTGGTGTCTGTCCAGCTGATGAGCTGTAACCCAAATTTTACACTGCAGGAAGCAGCAGCCAGTGCTTGGGTATCCAAATGCTTCTTTTAAATTTTTGCTCTTGTTTTTTTCTTGATGTTTTTTTAACTCAAACCAAAGGTGTGGGAAAGGGCAGCCCTGCGGGCAGAGAAATAATTTCTCCATGCAAGATGCACCGTGGCAATAAGGGGCCATCTCACCTGAAAGGAGGAAACGGATAGGTCACTTCTTTGGCCCAAGAAGTGGAAAAAAACAGAAAAGATAAGAGAAACAGCGACAACAACAACAACAAAACCTTGCTGAAGGCATAAACTGAAAAATATGGCAACAACTATATTTTTTGCAAAGCCGCGCTTAAAAAATCCTGTAATGATTCATAATGACCCGTCCAACTAAAACCAGGAGTACCGATGACCTACCTGTCAGCTTTTAGCATCCTGCTAACAAGCTTAAAAGCACTGGTAAGGAGAAGAGTTTAGCCACAACCAGCTTGAAGGAGGAAAACGGGCTCTTGCTTTCAGGGGAACGGTTCTCTTTGCAGAAGGTAAGTGCCTTTTCCTCCCTTCTTTACTACCAATCTCTGAAGAAATTCAGAGTAATGAGTGCTTGCTGACAGGCACCCAGCAGTCTGGTTTTCGGCAAATAAAGGGTGGGCGTTGGCATTTTACTCCCCCTGAACTGCGAAGGCATCTAGCAAAGATAAGAAATGTAAAAGTCTAATTAACCAACTCTTCTGAAAGCTGCTTTTCTGAGCAGCTAATGGTTGGGAAAGTTCTCCAGCGCTCTGGTGATAAGCTCCGGATAGAAATATTGCTGCTAGACAGAAAAAGGGAGCTTTGTGATAAAGTTTATTGCAATGAATTATATCTTTAGATTAGACAAACCCGTTCTGGCAGCTGTGTGCTTGCGCCTAAGCAACGGTAGATGTGCCGATAGGTAATTGTGAGGATACGATTTTCACATGCACCCATCAAAATGCTGCCAAGACACCAGGGAAGGAGGTTGTCTCATGCTGGATCTGTCCCGTGCCACGCTGCAGGGCTCCCGCAGGGGCTGGGGGGGGTGTTTAATGGCAGTTGCAGCCCTGGACATTTCTAGCTCGACTTCTGCCTTCTCCAGAAAGACAAATGCAGATCGTCCGGTGGCTGTACTTCTCCGGGCTGGCGTTTGCTGTGCTGATCCCGGCAGGGTGGCAGATGGGCCCCAAGGACTTGGGTGACACGTCCAGGTACGGGGCGTTGGCGGAGCTGGCCCGGGGAGACGGCTGGTGTGGGCAGGGGCTGTCGGAGCTGCTCAGCCCTCTCTGTTACAGCTGCTGACGGCTGTCCCAGCTCTGAGGCAGCCTCACTATTATGATGTGCCTCATTCTTTTGCATTTATCCAGACAAGCTCCCTCCTGGCTCTCTACCAGCCCACGCAGGGACATTGCCATGTCCCCCCCAGGATTTCTCGGCTGTCTCAGCCCAGAGACGGGCTGCACGGGGACGTGGCGGGGCAGAGTCAGGAGGGGGCCATGCTTCGGGCACGGTGCTGAGCCCCACTCCACGCTGGCGGCTGCGTGGCAGGAAAAGCCTTTGGGGACCTTCTGCCGTGAACCTCAACATCAGCTCTCCATCCTGGAGCTGGAGGAGGTTGAGCGAAACCTCGGGGCAGCACCACGCTCCCTCCCAGGAGCAGCAAACAGGGACCAGGGCGGAGGCACGAACCCACCGCAGCCGAGCAAGACGTCGGGCAAATGATACGGGACGGGATAGTGCATATACCTGATGTCAGGAACAAGCCTGGCCGGGCTTGGCAGACCCCCTGAAACCCAAAATTATTTCTATGGATTTATTACGGCTTTTCTGGAGGATGCTCCACACAGTGAAGTACTTTGCAGGACACAGCCCCTGCCCTGGCCACCTCCTGCAGGGAGGCTGCCAGATGCCACCACGTGCATTAAACCACCTTTTCTCCCCCCATCCTTCCCTCCTGAGCAGATGGCAGTCGTACGAATCCCAAAGCGCCCAAAGCTTCGCCTCCAACATCAAGCGGCACTCGGAAGGCACCTTCACCAGCGACTTCACCCGCTACCTGGACAAGATGAAGGCCAAGGACTTTGTGCACTGGCTCATCAACACCAAGCGGTACAGGTAAAAAGGGGAGAGGGGGACAGGACCATGCTGGGAATTAACCTCCCAGCACGCCACGAGCCCCTGATCCCAATCGATAACGCAGTTTCAGTTTTCTCCCAGCTATTTTCTTATTTTTGGCAGCTCCACAAAGAGGTACCTGAAGGAGAAGCCCCACAGCATCCCCCTCCCGGCCTCGTTCCCGCTGCTTGCGTAAGACAGCCCAAATGGCAAACACAGTGAATTACAACTGAATAAATGAGTAATTTCAATCGTAGCCACAAATCAGTGGGTTTGGCGCAAAGGCAGAGTGCGGCTCCCTACGCTGCTTCTCATTTTTGCTTGCTCACGTGGATTCTCTGGTGTTTATTTGCAATACAAATAAGAAAAGGAAAATGAAGCTATTTTGAGGAGGGGATTTAATAGTATACGATGGGATGAGGCTGTTTTGTTCTCACCATGCTTTGTTCTGACGTTTTACACTTCATTTCAGTCTTAACGTGGTGGGATCATTTGCATTTAAAACAGATATTATCATGTTTCGGTCAAGCGGCTGCTGCTTTACGAATGAGAAAATCACTGTCGCTGTTTCAAAGCTCCTACACTGATATTAGCGGGGGTTCTATTCCGTGAAGCTGTTTGGTTTGTGTTTGCTTCTTAATTTTAAGGTACAATTAAATGGCAAATCAAGGCATCGACTTTCCAGCACCATCAGCCTGGGGATGTTGGACCCCTCCACTGCCGCAGCGATTGGCAGTGATCGGATGCTCTACAGGAAGGATTTATCCATCACACGCAGCCACGTTAACCCATTCAGTGTTTCCCCATCACCTCCTCCTAAAATTTGTACCTGTGGATCAGCCTTTCCTTCAAACCTGTATTTCTCCAGCTACATTTTCTCAGGAACAGCTCCCGTGGCGCTGCAGATCCTGCAGCTTGCCCTAAGTCACAAGAAAACCTTTGCTAAGTCCGGCAGCTGCTTCCTGACGTCTCCCACCCTTCCCAGCATCCCATCGGGATCCCGCACCCCGCTGCTCTCGGGGCATTTCGAGGCACCGGTCTCCAACTCCGGCTTGGCTCAAGGTGCCCCGTTTTCCTCTCAGTTCCTCGAGGTTTAGGTAAAAGGGCAACCAGGAGGTGCCTGCCTGACCCCACAGACCTGTGCCAGGGGGCATTTTGAAAGAAAGAATGATAAAAAACGGCACGCTGTGAAAGATAGCTAGAACCTCTTTGGATTTAATTTCTTGCTAGGTAATTGTGCTTCAAATGGTCCAAAAAACCCCTAAAAACAGAGGGAGGAGGAAAGGCTCCCTCTGGATGGGGCGATTTCTAGCTTCCGTCGGCACCGTCATCCCCCCAGTCCCATTTCGGAACTCCCTGCACATCCCCGGCTCTGGCAGAGGTGACACCTCTGACACTGCTCTCCCCTCCCTCCTTCAACACAGAGCTCCTTGCAATTACTTGCACAGAGCAAAAAATGAAACCGTTTTAAAACAGAAAAAAAACAAAACCCCAAAGCCACTGATTTCAAATCTTTCCCCAATCCGCTGGCCCCTGACCCAAACCCCAGCGAGACGGATTTCCCCCAAATCAGCCCTGCCCACTCCCCCATCACCCCCAAAACCCCCCTTGAAAAGCTCCAAAGACGCCTCCAACTCCTCTCCGCCCTTCGAAAGACACCGGAGCAGCACAGCGAGACAAACGACACTTTTAGCATCTTATTTTCCCACTACCGCCAACGGGTAACAAGAGAAAAACCCAAGACAGACACGGCTCTGGCGCGTGGAACCCCTCAGTCAACGGCAATGCTTCACGGATGGGACCCACGAGGCGGCGACACGGATTTATGTTATTTGAGTTCCACAGAATGAATACAAAATAAATCAATTTTAAGGAAAAAAACCCCCACACACGAAAATTCAGAGTCATAAATAACACAGATTTGCTCGGTGGATATTTCCCCCCTCGGTTTTATTTACAACACGAAGCGTTTCCAATCTGGATCATGTCTTACAATAAAATAAATACATTTCATCATCTTCGAAACAAAAATAATTTCTGTATTTCTACATGTAGTATACTGAGGGAAAAACAAAATAATTAAAAAATAAAATGTGCCAGCACCTTATTTATTACCTTTTTACATCTCCCCCCACCCTCCCCCCCTCCCCTTAGGTATTCCCATGCACTTCATTTTAGGAATCTACTTTTGAAGGGGCCCACGGAAGATTTGGGGGGCTCTTTTAAGGCACCGAAGATGAGGAAAACACCCAGCGCCCATCCCGCATCGATGGCAAGGGGGCTTGCTGCCAACTAAAGCATTCCGTGTCACTTCAGGGATATTTTAGTTTTAGTCCTAAAGCGACTCCAGGAACACCTTTGAGAGGGTTTCCCCTCCCCGGAGAAGTCTCCTCGGCACAGGAAATATTAAATCCTCCCAAAATGAGGAGTCGTCCATGGGTTTATGGTGTAGAAAAGCGGCAGGCAGCCGTAGCGCTGGCTCTCACAGCCAGCCCGGGGGGTTACAATTCCCTTTCACATGGCCCAGAGTCACGGCGTTAAGCAAGATCTCGGCTTTCATGTAATTAAAAAAAAATTAAAATAAAGAAAGAAAAAATTCTAGCCCCGTACATAGCAAAACCAAAGCTTCAAATGCAGAAGACGGCCGCGCTGGGGCACGCCGAGGAAACCCGGTTTACTTTCTAAATAAGCGCTTGCCAAGGCAGCTCCAACGTTTTGCAGCCCCTGCCCGAGGCCAGGGGAGATGGAGACCCCCGTGCAGCTCAACCCAGCCCTCTCCTCATTAAAACCGACACCATTTCCCTGCCGCGGTGGGTTTCTTTCTTTCTTTCTTTCTTTCTTTCTTAGCTGGAGAGATGCCGGGCACGTGCTGAAAACAATCCCAGCCACCGGCCCTGCTCCTGCCAGGAGGGAGCAGAGTCCAGCCCGGCTCTCTCCTCTTACCTACAGGGAAAGAAAAAGGGAAAAGCAAAAGTGTCCTATATGAGAAGCCCAATAATTCCATTTTCGGGGCAGGGCAGCAATAGGACCGGTACCACAACCACCCAGCTCCGCACCCAGTGCTCTTCACTGGCTTAGTGCTTATACCTCCAGGGGAATTCAAGGTTAGTTTCCAAACGGTGGAGAGATCAGGGCTCTCCTCGCCCGGCGCCTTTTCTCTCTGGGGAGGGAGAGGCGGCATGTCGCAGCAGCAAGCACAGTCCCACGCTGCTCCGAGCCAGGCACAGGAAGGCAGCGTGGAGGGGACCGGCGTGGGCATCACGGAGGAAGAGCAGCAAGAAAACCCAGGCTTTGCCCCTTTGCCTTCCTCCAAGCCTTTTTGGGGTTTGCCTCCCCTCCTTTTTGAAGAGCTAAACCAGTCTCCTCCCCCTCCGACAGTCACCATGCCACGCTGGCAAAAGTCAGCCTACAGCTTGCAAAACCCCATCCCATAAAAGCCGTCTGATTTTGGCCCTGCTTGGGGATGTACCCCTTTCTTCCTTACAGAGCAATTCTGTAGTTTCTTTTCCCCACCCGTTTGCAAGGAGCAACAACTTGCCCTTGGCATTTGGGGTTGGCTTCATGCACGAACAGGCTCCCGCAGAGGATGGGACAAGCCGATGGCAGGAGGGCTCGTGCACCCGTCCCAGCTGGGCACGAGGCACCGGTTGCAGACGCCGAGAGCCTGGAGCACGTGCTGAGCCCACAGCAAGATGCAGGGCTGCAAGGGGACCTTTTCTTCTGGCTTGTCCTCTCCTCCCAGGCTCCACGGCCAGCCGACTCGACCGCATCTGCCTGAGGTGACACCACAGCCCAACGACCCCCCGCCCCAAAACCTCAAGAGAGCACGAGAGCCATCTCTGCTTCACAGCTTCTTCCTGCATAGCGGCAGGGGAAGGGAGAAGGAAAAGGCATCTTGCCGCTTTCCTCCCGGCTCATCCCACCCTGCGAGAGAAGAGACTTTGCAAGGACAGGGGAGAACAAAAAACTAGAGTGCCAGGGAGGTAAAAAGAAGGAAGGTGGAGGAACAACGGAGGGGCAGCCCAGGGGCGCAGAGCCCCAGGCTTCACCTGGCCGCTCCCATGACCGTACTGCGTATTCAAAGTATTCGATTTTAAGTGCTCCCTTATATTCAGTTTACAGCCAGGGGACAACAAGGTGGCATTTCTGCATTTTGCAGCTTCTAGGCTGATGGCAGAGCCAAAGCAAAGGAAAAAAAAAAAGAAAAGATGTAAAAATGGAGCACAGGGGGCAAATGCTTTTCCTTCACCATAGCCCAACCGCTCTCGGACGCTCTCTACGCTGCCCCGCCACAGACAGCATCCCTCTTGTACCAGTAAAAGATAAAACAGTGAATTCAAGCCATGACCCCAAACCAGACCAAAAACCTGGTCGTGATGAAGAAGAAAGTGGAGAATGCGTCAAATATAACAGAAAATTATTTTGTACATTCAGAGTTTATATTTGGAAAAAAGAGAAAGAAGAGGAGGAATTAGATATTAAAAAAATAGCACTGAATGATAAAGCGGCAGCAGTCCCTCTACCACTACAAAACCGCAACAACACACGCACGTACACACGGAGGCTTCACAACACCGAACTCCCATTGACTGGCATGTGCACCTCAGTTTGCTGGTCTAGAGATACTGAATGCCTGAAGCACACCAAGGAGAACTGAAAACATCTGCATGGCTTTAATGGGAATCCGATTGGAAAACAGCAGTTTCTCCCCGTCTCTGCGTTGGCACGTCCCTGAGTCACGTTCTCACTCCTCCCCTTCAAAGCCGAGGCTCCTAAATAGCAAAACTGGGGGGAAAAAGACAAAAAGAGGGAGAGCACCATCAGTGGAAGACCTGCCGGCTGCTGCTGGTTCAACCCTGTTCGTGGGATCACCCTGGCAGTGACGAGCTGGTTTGCATGCCACGGTCCTCGCTGCCTGTTCCCAGGGACGGGCCGTTTGCTCGGCACTGCCTGCCGAAACACGGGAAAACCGTAGGCATGCGCCGTCGCTTGCAGAGGAGCACGGTCACGTTCACATGCAATCCTTTACCTCTTTCCTCCCCGGATTCAGACTGTTTCTGTGTTCATAGTGAGAGCCTTCCACACAGTCGTTTTCGACATCTCATCTGAGATATTAATCTCGGAAGGATCAGTCCTGCAATAAATATTTTACAGAGCAATCCGTGACTATGGGAACTGATGCCACCAAGTGCGTTAGCATCAGCAAGAGGAACAGCGGGGCCCCGAGAATCCAAGCTCAGCATAAGCACAGCAGGTTTTGCTGGATGAGGAGTTTTGCGAGGCAAGCCTGAGAGCTGCAGAGCTACAGCTCCGTGCAAAGGCTCTTGCGGGCGTTTAGCCCTGGAGTGGGCTCCTAAGCCACTGCTGGTACAGATCATGCCTGCAACTCCTCGTTTTTACGTATGAGGATCTCCAGCTACCCTAAAGTCACTGAGGATGCGACTTTTTGGGGTCAGATGGGAGTTGTGCAGCCACTCTGCTTGGAGGCAGAGCCCTGCGATCCCCTCCTGCAGCCCTGCCCGTAGATGTGATTTTCCCACCGCTGCTTTCTATGGGATGCTCAATAAAGATGCAAGTGGAAAAAATTGTGCCAAACACCTTCCAACTAATCTTGCCGGGGGTCCTGGCACTTGGTGGGGCTTTACCTGTCCCTGCTTTGCTTTGGGATATCCAAGTTGCTGGTCTTGCCCAGTTTCAGCAGAACTGAATTGGCAGCAGCAGCTTCCATCATTTTCTGGGACTCCTGACGGAAAAAAGGGACAAATCAAGTTCTCTGTCTTGGATCCAAGTGGAGATAAACTAAACACCCAGCAAAAACATTGCATGCTGCCCTCTCCTTCTGACTCGTGGCAGCTTTAGCTGTTAGCGCAGCAGGGTAAAGACCTTTCACTCTGAACGGTTTGGGGGGGTTAAAAACACTATTACGAGACAATCTTTCCATCATCATCATGGTCATCATCTGTTATTATAAATGACTCATTTAAAAAATTATACCTCTATTCAAGTGTTAAGCTCACTACTCATTCAGGAAAAAAAAGGTTAAGATGTGGGATCTGTTTCTCTTGAGTTCTGATCTTGCCCCAACATGTAAAGACAAGCTGTGCTAGAAACAGGCAATCTCACAGCCCGAGGGAGATGTCCAGCCCCGAGCGCCCAGCAAGCGTTACCTCTTCTTCTTTGGCTTCATTTTTGGCATCGTCCAACTTCTTCTTCTTGCTCTCTGGCATAAGGTCATCCAGGAAGCTGAGCTCTCGCTTCGAGAAGCAGAAATCCATCACTTTCCGGACAAATACGAGAGCCAAAACCTGCACGAATAAGAGGGAAGATGCGGTGAGGCCAGAGGTGGTGCTACATCTCACTCCAACGCGGCAAACATCCCTCTGCCGAGCGGCACCGCCTCTTACCATCATGGGAAAGACGATGGCGGCACGGGACACCTTGATGGCCCAGAGCAGGACGAGGCAGATCAGCTGGATCACGGTGAAGAAGTGCACCTTTCGCAAGGGGACGTGCCGCAGGTAGATGAAATCCGGCTGGTGTTTCGCCGGCATCCAAAACAGCTTCAAGCGATCGAAGAACTGCAAAATCGAAGTGGAAAAGTTGCCACCTTGGGACTGCGGAAAGCTTCTGGCCCTCTTGAGACGTGGAGGGAGTTTTCAGGATCTCGCTCGCCATGAGAAACCGTGGATCCCACTATGCTCCTCCGGGGAGCAGCACCCATTTTCCCTCCGCTCCAGCTAGAAACCAGCTGGGAGAGCTGCCCACCCAAGTGCAATTATTCCACGTTATTCTATGATTAGCTTGTCTTGGCCCACTGTATCCCCCAGCAAGGATTTCCACCAGTGGTAGAAATTGCCTTCCCTGTGCACTCAACTCCCCCATTTTCACCTAACCAAACACTGGCCTGCCCTAACCTGTGTTTAAACAGGGAGCGCTCAACTTGCCCGGTCCTCCCAGCCCTATAGACCTCCTGTGCCTCCTCCAATCTTTTTCGTACACAAAATATTTTCATTGCTTGCTTTCCGAGAGGTTTTTTTCCCATGCCGCTGCTTTTTTCCTGCTTCTACGGAGATGAAATACCAGGCAGCGGACATGCTGCACGCTGTAAAAAAGTCCGTACCTGAATTCCTCTGAGTGACGACACGCCCATGTAGAGAAAGACGCCGTAAAGCACAGGCATTGGTATAAACTGAAAGAAAGAATGCAATCATTTATTTTTTTAAATTGCATTGTCAGTAGTACCACTCTCTTCTACAGGCACTGCCTCAAATTGCCTACAGCTTTCCAGTTTCCACAGGGTTAGAGACGTGTCGGATTTTAACCAGCAGAGCTTTTGTGCCTGCGAGTGAGCTAACGCTCTGCTTTAGGCTGAACGTTGGAGTTATCTTTCATCAGCAGAATCCTATCTTCCAGAAAGGTTGGAGGAAAACAGGCGACCATGCTACCATATGCCACGTTCTGTGACGGTAGAAAAACCTTTCTCCTTATTCTTGTAGCAACAAGCAAAAGCGACGTGCCTCCTCTTAGCCTAGCGAGGAGATTATCTTGTGGGAGGAACACGCAAGGAAGCCCATGGAGATGATTTCAGTGTGTTTAGCTACTGGAACGGCTGTGCTGAGGCATTTGGGGGAGCAAATTGCCATCGATAACGTGCTGAACGGCTGGAAAGCGTAAGCGAGGAGGCTGCTTCCCACTGTGGGTCAAGCCCCAAGGTTTGGGATCACCTCCTCCTCCGCTCCACAGCTGCTCGGGCCTGGAGAGAGGGGACTGGTTTTGGGTAACCTCCAAAAAGCTCGTGGCTGTTGGGTGTTTTGCATTTTCCTCTTACCTTTAACACAGAAGTGAAGAAGACAGAGCAGCCCATGAGCACAAAGATCATGGAGCCAGTGACTCTCTGCTCTCGTATCCCCAGAAACTTGGGTTGTTCTCCTGGAGCTGCGCACTCAGACTCGACTTTGAGGCTATTCACGTGGGTGATGGACAGGACGGTGGCAGCCACAAACCAGGGCAGCCCCATCACGGAGCACACCCCGAGCATCACGGCCACCATGAAAAGGTCCAGGTGGTACCCACATCCTTTCTGCGGGAAGCAAAACAAGGAGATGAGCGTCCCACAGCACAAGAGCAAGGACAACGTCGCAAGTCAGGCTCAAACCCCGCTAGAGCGCAAGTCAACTTCTTGAGAATTTAAAACACGCCTCGGAAACAAATAAGGAGGTATCTGCTCTTTGTGCAAGCCCCTTGCATGAAAAGGTGGCAGGAGTTCAGACAAAGTGGATTTGGTTGTGCGATAGCTACTTCTCAAAAGAAAAAAAGAGACCGGGTTTTTTCCTTCATAAAGAAATTTCCACCACTTGCAAGTAGGATGTGACTCTGAGTTATCCCTGGCAGCGCGTCAACACAATTCGATCCCCCATCCACTGCTGACATTTTAAAACAAAACCACGCTTCTCTATTGCTCCAAGATTAATTTGCTCCTCTGAAAGGCTGCTCATCTGAACTCCCTGTCGTTTGCTCCCTGTGTCATCATTAATGCAGGAGAGCATCCTGCCACGCAGCCTGACGTTTTCCCAAACCAATGCCTTCCCAAAGCATTTGGAATAGGAGCTTCTCCCCGTGCCTGCAGCCCGGAGTGGGTTGGGGATGGGCTCATCTCTTGCAGCCCCTTACCTTCAGCCTGTGCTCCTTCCTGTTCACAATAACAGCAGTGATCTGCTGGTCCATGAAGATCAAGATGGTGCAGAGCAGAGCTGGGATGAGCGCAGCCAACACCGTCCACCAAGGGTTGGGTCCTACGGGGCTGATGAACCACCCGCGGTCGTCTCTGGTAGGCTGCAACAAAGCACACACATCAGCATCATCTCCCAGCCCAGCCACCTCACTGGCTTTGCTTTTCCCCTCCATTCCCATGTCAGAGCACCTCCCAGCCCTGGCTTCACGTCACCCTGGGGTTCAGCACTGCCGCTGCCCTCTTTGCAAGCACCTACAGATACTTCTCCTGGAGGTATCTAGTTTTGGGGCTGTCTTCTCCTTTCCCGAAGGAAACGATGCACTTGGAGGCGGAAGAGGAGATGGTCGCACCACCAGCGTCTCCTCCGGACTCAGCCCCGTCCTGCCCCGGCATCACCTTGTGGCATCCCCAAGGGCTGAAACCAGCTCCCTGCCAAAACACCCCGTTACCTTGAACATATGGGGGACGTGGAGCTTCGGTGATGGGATCCCAATCATGAAGTCCATGAGCACCATGACGACGATGGTGAGGAAAACAGCAAAATCGCTTACTGTGGACCGTACCTGGGGCAAGAAACCAGAGCTGAGGGGGCGTCGCAAAGGGGGCCACAACATGACATGGAAAAGTGAGGGACGTCAACGCCATTAAGACCGGTTAACAAAATCCCTCCACGCTGAGGACATGCAGCCAAATCCCTTGGTTAGATACGGTTGCTGTGTTTTTGCCTGTGAGATCTGGTGCCAGGTAATACAAAACGTTTAATTAGGTGGAAAAGGGTTGTCTTAATTGAAACCTTAAAAAAAAAAATAAATTACAAAATAAGGAAGCAGATGTCTGCCACGACAGCCACGCTCACAGCTAAAACGGGAATAAGGCACTGAGGCATCATTTGTTCCTCAAAAGGAAGAAATAGTGTCGTTTGCTATGGCAGCTCCTCAGCTGAATCAGCCTTCCCCTTGAGCACATAATGCACAGAAGGTGAAAAAAAGTAACTGTGGAAGACCTGATTTCCCACTGCCTGAGCAAGAGATGGCTCCAGGACAGGTCGCCAGGCAGGTGGGAAATGCTACGATCCTTTTGCGCTCATGGAAATGAGTGAGGGACGTCCACGCTGATGGAGAGCTTGGCCTTCAAGGTCAACGTTTCCCAGCTCGACCGAGTGGTGGCAAATACTGCTTAGTGCTCCAGGAAAGCCATTTTGGGAAATGAGCGTGGAGACTGCTGCTGGCCTCCGTCTTCTACCTACTCTGGTTGGGAAGTATCGGCTGGTCTTAAACTTCTTCAGTAAGCTCGACAGCACAAAGGTGGAGAAGAAGAGGATGCAGCACCAGAAGAGGACGTCAGGCGTGTAGGGGCCATTGGGTCCACAGGCAGGTCCTTGAAACTCTCCATGCAAATACCGACACTCCTGGAGAAACAGAGCGTCAGGACACAAAGGCAGTGCACGTGCGGCAAGGAAATCTCGCATAACGAGGGGGTTATTTCTGCTGCCGGTCAGAAATATTGTCCTGCCACCGCGTTGAGGAGGCGGACAGTTATTACCCACGATGTTGGGCACAAGGTGGACTGGACAAGGTGGACTCTCCTTCCCAGGACCAAGCGGGTTAAAACCACCCATTAGATTTAAGCAATGACTTTTCAGAGCAGCACTAGCACAGCTGGAAGCCCATCACCACCTGAAGGGCTCCGACTTGTGCACCACGCGAATGCCCCTGGACCCCATGGCCGCGGTACGAGGAAGCAGTGGCTCGGGGCACTTACGGTCACCGTGAGGTTTTCCCAGGCGATGCCAGACACGTTGATCTTGTTGCTCTCCCAGAAACGCAGGGTTTCATTGCTGGGATGCGTCGGTGCCTCACACTTACAGCTGGGAGGAGAGAAGCCAAGACACGGGTAAGGGAGAGGCGATGCAGGTGCAGCCCTGAGCTCCTGCCAAGGGGCAGGGGCGTTTTAGGAGGAAAAAACCCACTAGTCGATGGTGAGGAAGTCGAGCTGGCTGTGCATGTGCACAGGGTAGGTCTCCCGCAGGTGACTCAGCTTCTCTAGAGCCTCGTAGATGAAGATGAGGCAGATGAGGGAGGCGAAGGCTTCTTCGGTGAAGCGGGTGATGTAGCACACCAAAGAGCTGGCGTCGGTGGCCACCAGCACGATGCAGAAGAAGGCGGTCCACAGCCCGATGCATGCCCGCAGAGAGAGATAGGAGAGCGTGTACTCCCTGGGAAACCAAAATAAAACCAAGGGTGGAAAGGCCAGCAAGAGGCTCCAAGTTGGGGCTTAATGATAAATTTAAATTGCAATAAGGGTGGTTCATCTCACACCGAAGTCATCACAGCAGAAGGACTGTCATGGAAAATACCCATTTCACATGAAAAACTCTTACTTTTTCAATGAAATCATCAAAACTCACAACATTTCAGCAGTAGACTATTTGGCTACTTGGGCAAACTGTATTTCCACTTCCAGCAACAACCAGGCTAAAAAGTGCCTTGTTTTGTACTCAGAGGGAAGCAAATCTTCCCCCATTCCCAAACCAGAGTGATTTGTCTCCTCTTCCTTGTGCAGCCCATCTTGGGCATCCACATCCTTGTGGTTTCTCCTCCTCCAGCTGCTTCGCTTTAAGCCTAAAACCCCCAAATGACCCCATCCATCCTTCAGAGAGCCAGGGCTCTCGCACCATCACATACTAAAGCAGCAGCGTGCAGCGTCTGTGACACACAAGACAACTTCAGTCGAACAACTGCCGCTGAGAGAAATGAAAGACAAACATCTTTTCTCCATCCCCGCTGCCTTCTGAAGGCTCTCACAGCACCCGGCCGCAGCAACCAGCCTTACTTGCAGAATTTGTAGAGGATCTTCTCAAAGACGAGCACGGGTCCGGTGCTGCCGAGGATGGTGAGAGGTTGGCCAGCAAAGAGGGAAAACACCACGCCGGTCATGGAGGCGCCCAGCAGCGACTCCATGGCACTCTGTCCGGGGAAGAGAGGCAGCAGTGAGTACAGAAAGCATTAGGGGGAAAAAAAACCCAGAGCAAACTCACTGCAGCAAGGACTTTTGCATGAGTTTTATCCTCCCCCGTGCCACCCAACAGAGAGAGCTGCTCACTATGTGGCCATCGGTCGCCTCCCCCAGCAGTCCCCCGAAGGTGATGACAGGGGACATGCAGGCACAGTAGAGGAAGAGGAAGGACGCCAGACACTGCAGCCTCAGACCATCCCGAAAGTCGCTCCAGAACCACGGGGCTTTTCGCTTCACATCCAGGATCAAACCTCCAAAGAGCCTGGAAGAAGGACAAAATAGAGACAGTTCTCCTGCAAGACCACATGGACTTTTCTTGGCTGCAGAAGGGCAATCACAAGCATGGAGTAATTTTCAGTGCTGAAAAGAAGCCGTCTCCTTCTCCCTTTTTACACCCACTAGAAACTGAGGCACGCCAAAATGCCCTCCAACAACAAAAATAAAAAGAAGAAAAAAGAAAAAACAAGACCTAACCTGAGAGCCCATCCCCTCTTACTGCAACACTCCCTTGCTCTGAGAAGCAGCAGAGCTCTACCTGGAGGTATTTGCACATCTGCTTCCACCCCAAATCAAGAAAACCTGTGTGCACTGATGCTGTGGCTGAGCCCAGCTGCCCACATCTCCCACCTGCCCAGCCCAGGGACCCAGCTGGGCATGTGGAGCCCCTTCACTGAACCAAAAAACCCCAAAAACCTGCTCAAAGGCAAGGTGCATGCTCAGATTTGGGAGGCAAGCAGAAAAAAACACCCCAAACTATCAAAGCTCGCACCTTCCCGTCCGCTCCAGTTCAGGACCGCTGTGCTTCTCCGGCTTGGTGTGAGAAGCACTGTCATCGAGAGCTCCTGGCATCTTCCTTTTTTCCTGTTCAAATGGAAATAAGAAAGACAGCTATTTGTAACCACTGGCTTGTTTTGCTTCTGGTCTGGCCATGTGACTGTGTCAAACAGGGACCTTGTGAATCTGGAGCCCTGAACAGCATCCCCAGCTGCCTGCCGTCCTGCCCGTCCCCCTCGCGCCTCCCTCCGCCGCAGCACCCACCTGCGAAGGGACGTTTTTCGGGGGCTCGATTCGGATCGATGGATCCCACTCTCCAGGCGGCAAGACCGTGACCTGATCCAGAAACTCATCGATGCCGGCCACGAGGTCAGCCCGGTTCTTGGCTTTATAGGCGACGTCATGGAAAACCTGCCCGTAGGAGACAACCTGCTCAGAGGACAACCCATCTCGCATGCCCTAAGCAGTGCAATAAGCACTTGGCTAAACGCAAGATAATTTCCCCCAAATTTCCTGCTGGCAATGGCAGGAAGTATTCCCCCAAAGGGAAAAATCTGTCCATCGTGTTCCTTGTAATCCTCTCCTCCACGAGGCCCCCCATCCCCCATGGCACACCGCAGCCTTTTGCTTAAAGAGGACAAGTTTTACTGGCCCTGGCAATGCCACCACTGGGGACAGCGTGCTGGGGACCCCGGGGAGAAGGACGAGGTGCAGGATGCACCCCGGGTGGGATTTCAGCCTCCAGGATGTGGGGTGATGCAAACGTGCGTGTTTGCTTTGGGGTGCGAACGAAGGGTGGGCTATTTGGAGAGCTGCCGGCAGCGGGGACAGCAAATGCTCTTCCTCACTACTACAGAGACAGGGAGAGGTGAAGAAAGCCAAAAATGACCCAGAGATATCCCTTCTCACGTCGCACCTCATCCGTCATGATAGTAGCCATGGACCTGCCGATCTCATGGTACTGATGGGCTTTTCCTTCTGGTCCAAGCAAAACAAACAGGAACCTGGGCAAGACAAACAAAAGGAGAGAAACGAACGTGTCATGGCTCAAAGAGCACCCAAGGAAATCCCTGGCAGCTCCCAGCCCAGAGCACGGCTCGAGAGGGGACACGGAGGCTCACCGACTCCGGTGATGAATTGGAAATTCATCAAAACCCATCGCAAATTTCATTTTGGGGCCAACTCTCATTCACGTTGGCCAATGGGTTTAAAAGCTACAGCAGGGAAGGGGGAAATGAAGGCAAGGAGACGTGGCTGGCAGAAACGTGCTGGCTCCCGCTGGCCTTGTTCCCTTGGGATGCCAAACTGATGCATGCCATCTGATGTTTTGTTGGGGGGGGTTGAAATAAAAACTTTGTGCTTCTCGTTCAGACCTTGTTGGGATGGGAACTTCCGTCATGCCCGAGAGGAGGACAGCCGGGGTCAGGCGGACAAATGCTACGATGGGCTGGCGAAGGAAATCCAGCTCTCCTACGAGCACGTTGGACGCTTCAGCCCCGCTGGGAATTTTCTTCATGAAGTGCAGCTCTGCCTGGGCACGACAAGCCATTTTCAGGCAATTACCCCAAAAGCAAAGCCCACAGCACTCTGCAGCTCCCTCTGCAGCCAAGGTTGCAACAGCAAATTCGGCCCTGAAGGCCTAAGAAAGCTATGAGTGTCTCACCTTGCTTAAATCCGTTGCGCTGGTCTCATGGTTCACCCCATTTTTAGCTTCCACAGTGGTGGGAGAAGGATGAGGGGTAAGTGTTTGAGCTGGTAGAAAAAAGAAAGACACTCAGAAAGACGGACAAGGAGCAATTGGGATGCTTCTCCCTTGCTAGGACAAACTTAATGGGGCCAAAGCCCTGCAGAAACCCTCATCTGCTGCCAAAGCCCTGCAGAAACCTTCACCTGCCGCCAAAGCCTGGCAGAAACCTTCACCGGGTGCCAAAGCCCTGCAGGAACCCTCTCATCGTGCCAAAGCCTGGCAGAAACCTTCACCTGGTGCCAGAGCCTGGCAGAAACCCTCTCCTGGTGCCAAAGCCTGGCAGAAACCCTCTCCTGGTGCCAAAGCCCTGCAGGAACCTTCACCAGGTGCCAAAGCCCTACAGAAACCTTCACCGGGTGCCAAAGCCCTGCAGGAACCTTCACCAGGTGCCAAAGCCCTACAGAAACCTTCACCGGGTGCCAAAGCCCTGCAGGAACCTTCACCAGGTGCCAAAGCCCTACAGAAACCTTCACCGGGTGCCAAAGCCCTGCAGGAACCTTCACCAGGTGCCAAAGCCCTACAGAAACCTTCACTGGGTGCCAAAGCCCTGCAGGAACCCTCACCTGGCTTGTCGAGGAGGTGCAGGTCTGCCTGCTTCTTGCTTACATCAGCAAACGAGCGGACGATGGGGAGAAGGTTGTTTCTTTTCTTCTCGTTCTGATGGTGGTGCTTCTTCAAAAGAACTTCTCGAACTTTTGCCCGCATGTGCTCGTCAAACTCCGTGGATTGTTCTTGCTGGCCCAGGATCAGGTCTGGGCATGGCAAAGGGAAATGAAGCCATCAGAGAAGAAACCCTACAAGTCCTGACCCCAAAGCCCCCGGGGAAGGCTGTGCCATGCAGGATACCCTTACACGGGCTCAGCCTTGCTTAGCAAGACATTTTAATACAGGTCAGCCTTTACAGCAAAAGCAACAATTTTCTTTTGCTAAAAACCATCATCAAAGTGCTGATTCATCACTCTGCTAAGATCATTATTTCCCATTCTAAATAATGGCATTTTCTTGCCCGATCCGGCCTTTCTGTCTGACCCTACACATTTAACCAAATTATAAGCCATCTATAGCACAGACTTTTCCAGAGTTTCCTTGGCCGATCGACTACAATTTGCTGAGCCCAGGGAGAAATGTGCTAAGAACGGCTCCGACTTCTCCAGCTCTTGAAAAGGCTCAATGGAGACCTGCCAGTCAAAGATAATTTCTCCAAAGCTGCTTTTTCAATTATCTTCAATTATCTTCCCCACAAAAATATACTGCTTGGTCATCTGCCAGATAAACTCTGCCTTTAAAACTCTTAAGTCCTAGATGTTAAGGCAAAAGAAAAAAAGGAGTGTGAGGAAATGGCTTGTAATAAATACTTTATTTAAGGAGGTTCAGCTCTTACGCAGACTCCGTATTTCTAAGAGCTAAGCCCTGACACACACTCCTTTTTGGCTGGAGAATAGTCTCTAATCGTTTCTCTAACCCCACAAATTGCTGTCAAAAGGATCCCATATTGGAAGAAAAAGCTGGTGGGACTGTTGCATGCCCAGTCTACATCCAAAAACAACTCAAGACTTAAAAACACAGCGGGACTTCTGGAAAAGGACCCGCCATTGGGGCAGGGTTTGATTTGGGAGTGAAGGGCACAGCGGCGAGCCAAGCTTGGCCATTCCCAGAGGGACGCAGCACCTACGGTACCTGCAATCTCTTCGATGCTGTTGGCACTAATGTCCAGCAGCACCGTGCCATTGATGATGCAGCTCCTCAGCTCAAAGAGGCTGTGCAAGGACAGTGTGGCCACATAGGGCTTGCTCCAACGCTCACCGCCGTCTTCCACATCCTCCTCAAACTTCAGCCACCTGCGGACATCGGGTGTGGTCAGCCCCATTGCAAGGAAACAGCCCCAGCTCTCCAACCCCTTTAACAGAGCTACAGGTAGCAAGAGGAGACGGCTCCTCGCATCAGCACCTACAGCTGCAAAAGCTTCGCGTGCTGCAGAACGGAAAGCAGAGCCCGCGTGCACTGCCGGCGCAGGGACTCCTCTCCCACTGCAGCCGGCAGCAGGGATTTACCTTGCCGTTTCCTTCCACTCGGCATCTTCGCCCTCTTTCACGCAGATCTCATCCAGCTCAGTGAACAAGGCGTGAGGGACATGCTGCTCATCCTCCTCAGTCCCGAGGATAAACTGCACCCGCTGGGATGGGGTGCCTGGGGGCAGAACACAGAGACCCGTCCCGTTACCACGCTCGAATACGGCCCATCACGCTCACGTGCAAAGCGGGCATCAGATCGGCACCAGTTCAGCCACAAATATTGGGCCGGCCCCTCTCCCCTGGCTCTGTCGGGGCTTGCACAGAGCCACGGAGAAGGAGAAGCATCTATTCCACCCCTGCACAAGGATGGGCAGCTTTCCTTCCCCACATTTCCATTTTTAAAGCAGGCATCCCGCTGAGGAAGATGAGCCTAAATCCATTATACATTTAACTACCTCAAAAAGAAAATTATGGAAGTTTTGAAAAAGAGGGTCTTGTTAAATAATGCCACTTTCCCTCGGAAGAACAGCAAGTCACTCAAACTAGCCACATGGACCTGCTTGCAGAAGACCTCAAGCACCCACGAAGCCCCGAGGAGTTTAGTGAATGCGGAGGCGGGACTTACAGTGGTAGCCCTGCTCCGTCGGGGCAGAGTCCTTCTCTCGTTCCCGTTTCCGATGCTTCTGGCTGTGGGGTCGGTGATGCCGGTGGCTCTGCCTCACCAGTGGCATCCGCACACCCACATACAGGGTCCGGTGGCCTGTGAAAAACCAGCATTTGCAGCACTTTTGGCATTGCGGTGATGGTTGACATGTGCAGTGCCTTTGCTAAGCCACAGCTAAATCCCAGGAGAAACACCAACTTCTCTTAATTTTATTTTCATTGAACCTCCTTTTTTCCAAGTCTATTTTACTCGAACTTTGCAACAACAGAGCAACAAGAAGTGATGGCTCCGGGTCACCCAAAAGTGCCCTGAAAGCATCCAACCTCTTCTCAAATTCCAGCTTGGGCTGGCCAACACTCAGCCTTGCTCATTAAGCAGCAACAGAAGGGAATTCTTTTTAAAATCTTTGTATGGCACAAGGCAACAAGAGAAGATCCAATCAGTCCCATGATAAGGAACTCCAGAAGAAAAGAAGAAAAGCACAGCCTCGCGCCTGCAGCTGTCCAATTATTCTCCTGACCTCTCCAAGCCAGGAGCAGCCTCTGCGAGTAAACAAGCCGTGAATTATCCAGCCCCATGGCTAAAGCTCACACCATGACCTCCGCGGGGGCTTTTTCCCTCTGTTGAAAAGCCGTAATATTAAAACACGTGAAAATAACTGTGCTGCTTTATTAAGAAGCACAGCACGTTTTGCTGCACATGATGTCACACCGAGTGAGGGACGTTGTAGGGACTTTGTGCAACGGGAAAAGGCGCCGGGCTGGTGGCCCCTCTACCAGCATCTCAGAAGAGACTCACCTTCCAACTCCTCCTTCTCATAGTGAATATTGACAACATTGCTTGTTCTTCCCTGGTCAATCACTGCCTCTTCGTCATGTCTCTGTTTAGCAATGAGAAGAAGGTAAAAGTTGAGACTGGGTGTATAGAGCTCCCTTACGTCCTCCTGGTCATCATCCACCCCTGCCTCTACGCAAGTCTATGAGCATCATGCCTCTACATGCCTCCTCCTCCAGGCACGGACCTAAAAACACGGACTTGTAGAAGGGTTTTCTTCCCATAACCAATTAAAACAGAATCACAGAATCGCAGAATCAATAGGGTTGGAAAAGACCCGTAAGATCATCAAATCCAACCATCAACTCAACCCCACCGTGCCCACTAAACCATGTCCCACAGTGCCACGTCCACACGTTCCTTGAACACCTCCAGGGATGGTGACTCCACCACCTCCCTGGGCAGCCTCTGCCAGTGCTTCACCACTCTCTCAGTGGTGAAATTGTTCCTAACATCCAGCCTGAACCTCCCCTGGCGCAACTTGAGGCCGTTTCCTCTTGTCCTGTCGCTTGTCACTTGGGAGAAGAGACCAACACCCACCTCACCACAACCCCCTTTCAGGCAGTTGTAGAGAGCGATAAGGTCTCCCCTCAGCCCCCTCTTCTCCAGACTGAACACCCCCAGCTCCCTCAGCCGCTCCTCATCAGACTTGTGCTCCAGACCCCTCACCAGCTCCGTCGCCCTTCTCTGGACACGCTCCAGCACCTCAATGTCCTTCTTGGAGTGAGGGGCCCAAAACTGAACACAGCATTCGAGGTGCGGCCTCACCAGCGCCGAGTACAGGGGCACGATCACCTCCCTGCTCCTGATGGCCACACCATTTCTGATACAGGCCAGGATGCCGGTGGCCTTCTTGGCCACCTGGGCACACTGCTGGCTCATAACATCACCTATATTGTATACAATGTGAGTCTGGAAATATTTACTACAGGGGGAGAGAGCAGAGTGTTTCAGACAAAAAAAAACCCTCCAGCATTGTTCTTGCGGTTCCATTACTTAAAAAAAAAAAAAAAAGGAAAAAAAAAGTGGATTTCCAAACTGGAAAAAACCCAACAACGTGCACTTGTGATCACAGCAAGTTTCAGTCTCCAGATGTGATACCTGCAGGACTCACTAGATGGCACTTGGCCACAGGAGATGGCCACCAACAACCTCCAAAGGTCCTCAAGAACCTGCAAGGGCTAAGCTTCTCTTTCAGCCCAACGAGGCTCCGGCTTTCCTTGGTGCAAGCGCACTTTCCATGGAAAACATGATTTTTCTCCTTGCAAAAGCCAAGGGCTGAGAGCTAATGCCCTCCTCGGCTGACATACCACTGCCAGTGCTTCCTGAAGAGCATTTGTGCCTTAAAAGCTGAAGGAGAACTACAGGAGCGAACAGAAAGACGTCTTTCTGCTTCTCTTTTCCCCTTGCCACCAGGGCTGCGGAAGGGGATTACCAGGATCACCGCATTCAAAGAAATAACAACCCAACCTCGTCTCACACTCGAGTCACAAGTGTGGCTTGAAGAAGGGCCTCCAGGAAACACTTGTTATCTTTTTCCCCCTATTTAGGATGCACTTTGTCTTTTAATTGCTATGCATGTCTTAAATACTACAGAAAATATGTTACCACCGCTCTGTTTCTCCTTCCGTGCCTGCATGGGCAGTAACTAATCCAAGAAAACCAAAATCTGTTCACCCATGCAGAGAAAAACTCTGCAATGCCCAAATACCTTTTAGTTTTCATTGGTTTTCAAATTATTCCTTTATTAAAGGCGCAAAGGGGAAGGTTTGGGACTATTGAATTGATGAGGTTCATCTTTGCAAGCCTGTTGCCATCATCACAGCGACCAAAAACTATTCAAACAAATAAAATACACCAAGATTCACACCCAGTTGCCCGATTTCTGAAACTGAACTTTGAAGAAGAGCAAAATACCAAGAAAACTGGGAGAACCGGCAGGGCTGTTGGACGAAATTCAAGAAGCAAGAGCTACACCGTGCGCTGGGGAACAGCCCAAAACAACCAAAGTTGTAATTTTCAAGTAAAACTTCAAATGCCGCACGGGCTTACGCTGCCCGTTGTACTAACAATGATGCATTAACCATAAAGACTTATTAAAAAAATAGAGACAACAAATAACTTATTACAATTTAAGCTGCAAACGCTAACGTGAAATCTGCTTTTTATCCCCCAAATTCCTCCTTCAACTGAACAGCATCACCTGCCACCACGCGGCAGCGATGCTCGGGAAAGCGCACGCCTCCCGGTCACCGGTTAATTTGACGAGCAAGAGGAACAAATGCTCCTGTCTGGAAATGAGTTTGCTGGTCCCTGAGTACTAATTTCAAAGCCGACTTGTTGATACCTCCCCGCCAGCTCCCGGGACTCGCCCACGTTACCCGGCAGCCGGATTATCACGCGCCTGTGGCTTTCCCGTCCCCTCGCCGATGACAGCCTCCGCCACCCTCCGTCCCTTCTTAGCAACGCATCTCCTCCCCTCCGGATTTGCCAAAAAGACCCAAACCCCAACCTCAGAAAAGGTACGGGATGAAAGGGCTTAATAAAACTGCTTTAAATCACAATTTAAATAAAATTGCAATTTAAATAACACCACAAGCTCGAGCGTGTTACATGGGTGTCAGAGTGGGAATAAATGGAGTGATTTGGGAGTCGCAGCTTGCAAACACCCCACGGGCGACACCGGGAAAGTATCCTTCTCTCTTAGACACCGTTTTGCCTCCATGCTGCGACCAGGGATGCTAAACCTGCCCCCGGCAGCCCTCCCCAGTGCAAAGCATCTCCCCCTGCCCATCCATCTGCCCCCCAGGGAAATGCCAATGGGATTTCGGGGAGAGTTTTCCCCCTGTTTGGGGGATACTCAGCCCCTCGGCAGAGCCCCGGTTGTGCTACCTGTAACTCTTCCAGAAGTGTCATTTTGTAAGCCCCGTTCTGGTTCATCCTCACGTCGGTCACCGGTTTGGGGGGATAATTGAACCTCCAGATCAATCAGGGGGCCAGCGTCCCCCGGGACACCTGGACAGCTCTCACCGAGAGGAGCTCAGTGGCACCCAGTGTGCACCAACTCCAGAGACACAACAAGTGACCGTTTATGGCATCACAATCGGTGATGCGGATCCAGGCAGTGATTTAAAGCCACGCACCCCAGGACTCTTCCCGCTTGGAAAACTTAGTGGATGGGGAGAAACCAACTCTGTTTTGAGCAAAAACTAGCCGGAATAGAGAAAAGGGGCGTAAACGCCCCATCCTGCTGGGCCAAAAGGCATAAGCAGCGTTTGGGTGTATTTAAAAGCACAAGCTGCCAAAATACGAGTGAGGTGCAAAGCCTTGGGGAAATACCCGTTACGGGGCAGCACTGATTCGCATCAAAATTTCCTGCCAAAAATCAGGGCATTTCAGGAAGGTCTTGCTTTGGCACGGCCTCCATCCCTTTGGTGCTTCAATAAATCCTCATTAGCGAGACCAAGTCCTAGCATGGTACGGAAATGTCCAGACAAGCGACATTTTTCACTATCCTCGTTTCCACCAGCTATCACCAGCTCTACTTCATTTTCCAAGCTGAGCTAATCCGTCACTTCCATCCTACAAATTCATTTGCTCTAATGAACTTCCTCCCCGGCGCTGCTCGGCACAAAGGTTAACTGCCCGGCTTGCCCTGAAAGGCGACACGGGGTGTAAAATAACACGGCGAAGGAAGGTGACACCGAGGTCTAATCAGTTAAAATCCCATCGTGATCCAAGCTCGGATCCCCACTGCTTTTTTATTATTTAGTATCAAAGCTTCAGGAGCAAACATAGGAGGAAACAGGACAAGTGGGCACCTCCGGCTCCACGGCAAGATGTTCCCAGCATCCCATTGCCCTTCCATTGCAGCATCCTCAAAATCGCGGCAAGCCTTGCGCGGAGATGCCACCGAAGGAAAGGGCCCCGCTCAGAACTCACTCGGTCCCGGTTAGGCCACTCAAATGGACTCGGAGCACTTATTTCGTTGAGGAAATTGCTGGAGGAGTTAAGGGTTTCACAGAGCCGCGGGGTGGTAGACCCGCGGACTTGGGATGGGATGGAGCAGGAAGGAGAGAAGCCTCCGGAAAGCAGTTTATCCCATCCCAGCATGGGCACCAGCACTTGCAGACGCTTTGCCTTCCCTCTCCGTCCTTCTCCGCTGCTGACAGGTGCCTGGAAAACATCACATTGTCAAAACTGGGCTGGGCAAGGGGATGCCGAGCTTTGCATCGCTCACTTTGGAGTTTTGGAGCAGCCAGAGTTGTTCCGCTTCACTATTTCCTAAGCACAAAGCTCCGGTTGGCTGCTTCGAAGCTGCTTTTGTTGGGAGGCTGAGAGCAGTAATTGCTTGTAAAAATGAAATCAGAAATCACTGGAGCAAAGGAGGAAAGCCCGTTTTGACACGGCTGCAGTGAATCCCTTTGTGTGACAAGCTCGATGCATCCTCTCCCCACGTCCATCTCAAGAAAACTTCTCCAACTTATTATTCTACTGTGGTTTTTTTGTCCCAGCAGGAGCGAGAGAGGGATTTTTGAGCATCCTACCTCAGTTTACCTGTCTCAGTGCAACTCCTCTGGTTAGGAAAGAAAAAGCTTTCCCTGGGGAAGCTTTGGCGTAATTGAGGATGAGGAAAAGCACAAAGCAGAGGTTCAGGTCCAGCTTTGAGTCCTCCTGGTGCTGGGGGAAGCCGAAAGCATCACACACGCAGGCAAACCTTGCGTCCCGGCCCCCTTGTCCTGTCACACACAAGCAGGACCCGCCACTGGCAGCCAGAGGGAGGATTAACGCAATTAATCTCGCCTGAAGTGTAACTAATAACACTGATCCCAGTGTTATTATGGGATGAGGGTAACTGCGTGAATGGGGACAAACTGGGAGCCCCTCCTCGCCCCTCTCCATCTTCATCCTGCCCGGACAAAGCCACCATCCCCGCGGCTCCCTCCTTTGCTGTTGTGGGGGTCAGCACCGTCCCGCCGTGGGGACCCCTCCAGCTCCTGGGCCAGGATTTGAGCTGTGACGGGGACTGGGCCCAGGTGCTTTGCCCCGAAGTGGGGCTGCGATGTGGGGGACACAGATCACGGCCGAGCGTCGCCAGGCTGTGACTGTCATCCCTTGCTGGGGGAGACGGAAAGTCCTTTCACTCTTTCCCGTGAGCTGTAATTTCAGGGCAGATAATTTAATCAATTCCCCACCTCTCGTTTGCCACCGAGAGCAGCTCCTCCAGCCAGGTCCCATGGGTGCAGTGGGGGGACGGGCAGGCCCTCCCGGGGACAAGGAGATGCTGAAAGATGGGGGGACCACCCAGCTGCCTCCTGCCTGCACCCCAGCACCGGGCGCACCCGTGCAAGTGCCTGGTGGGGACAATAGCTGAGCCCCCCCCGGTGACTGGGTGGCTCTGTGGGGACAGTGGCCTTTGTCCCCCCTCCCAAGGCCCTGCGGCATCGCCCGGGGGTCACAGCCAGATGCGGAGGAAGGGACAAGGGGGGCCCAGCGGGGAGCCCCCCAGCAGGCACCCCGCAGGTGCCTTCCTCCCCTCCTCACGCCTCTCCCCCACCCACCTTGAGCACCCCTCGCCCCCCACTTTGCGCCCCCGCCCCTCCGCTCTGCAGATGCCTTCCTGATGCCTTGCACCCCCCTTCAGCGCCCTGGCACCCCCTCGCACATCCCCGGCGCCCCGTTTTACAGACACCCACCACCCCCTTACACCCCCCCCCCTTTGCAGATGCCCTTCACCACCCACCCCCCCCGCGCCCCCCTTACGCCCCCTCCCGCCCCCCCCTTGCAGACGCCTTGCCCCCCCCATGCACCCCACCCCACCGCTCCCCCGGGTCCCCCCCCCGCCATCGGAAATGCCGCAGTGAACAGCCACGGAGCATCCTCCGGCCGCACCGGCGGCACGGCCCGCCCGGGGGGAGCGGGCATCCCCCCCCCCCGTGCCGCTGCCCCCCACCTGGTAGCTGAGGATCCCATCGGGCTCGTTGCTGCCGGCGGGCATGGCTGGGCCGGGGGGTGGGGGGGGCCCGGGGTCCCCCCCGGGGCTGGGGCCAGGGGGGGGCCGCAGCCGGCTGCAGCCCCGGTGCCGCTCACACCGGCTCCACCATCTCCCGGAGCCGGGGCCAAACCCCGCCCAGGGCCGGGAGGAGGCGGCGGGCGGAGGGAGGAGGCAGCGCCGGGGGGCGAGGGGGGGCAGAGCCCGGCGAGGGGGCTGCGGCCCCGCTTCGGCAGCTCCCCCCCATCCCGGCCCCCTCCAGCATCTTAGTGGCCCCCCTCCAGAATCATCCCCCCCCGCCCCGGTCCCCTCCAGCATCACCCCCCCAATCCCCCTCCAGCATCACCCTGATCCTCCTCCAGCATCACCCCCCAGCATCACCCCGATCCCCCTCCAGCATCACCCTGATCCTCCTCCAGCATCACCCCTTGATCCCCACCAGCATCACCCCCCAGCATCACCCCGATCCCCCTCCAGCATCACCCCGATCCCACCCCAGCATCACCCCAATCCCCCTCCAGCATCACCCTGATCTTCCACCAGCATCACCCCCCACCATCACCCCGATCCCCCTCCAGCATCACCCTGATCCTCCTCCAGCATCACCCCTTGATCCCCACCAGCATCACCCCCCAGCATCACCCCGATCCCCCTCCAGCATCACCCTGATCTTCCTCCAGCATCACCCCTTGATCCCCTCCAGCCTCACCCCCCCAATTCCCCTCCAGCATTATGCCTGATCCCCCCCAGCATCAGCCCCCCCAGCATCACCCCTTGATCCCCACCAGCCTCACCCCCCCAGCATCACCCCGAACCCCCTCCAGCATCACCCTGATCCCCCTCCAGCATCACCCCCAGCTCCCCTCCAGCATCACCCTGATCCTCCTCCAGCATCACCCCCCCCAATCCCCCTCCAGCATTATGCCTGATCCCCCACCAGCCTCACCCCCCCAGCATCACCCCGAGCCCCCTCCAGCATCATCCCTGATCCCCCTCCAGCATCACCGCCCCACTGTCACCCTGATCCCCCCCAACATCACCCTGATGCCTCACCGCATCACCCCTTGATCCCCCCCAAGCATCACCCCTTAATCCTCTCCAGCATCACCCCCCAAAACCCCTTCAGCATCACTCCTGATCCCCTCCAGCATCATCCCTCGATCCCCCCCAGCATCACCCCTGATCCCCCTCCAGTATCACCACCCCACTGTCACCCTGATCCCCCCCAACATCACACTGATGCCCCTCCAGCATCACCCCTTGATCCCCGCCGAGTACCACCCCTCGATCCCCCCAGCATCACCCCCCAGCATCACCCTGATCCCCCTCCAGCGTCACCCTGATCGCCCCCAAGCATCACCCCTTGATCCCCCCCCAGCATCACCCCGATCCCCCTCCAGCATCACCCTGATCCCCCTCTAGCATCACCCCTCAATCCCCCCCAGCATCACCCCCCCCCAGCATCACCCCGATCCCCCTCCAGCATCACCCCTGATCCTCCTCCAGCATCACCCCTCGATCCCCCCCAGCATCACCCCCCAGCATCACCCCCATCCCCCTCCAGCATCACCCCCCCTTATTCCCCTGCAGCACCCCCCCCAGCTCCCCTCCCGGCCTCCTCCAGCATCCCCCCACCCAACCCACACCCCCAACGCTGCAGCCAGCGCTGCCCCCCACACCCCCACCCTCCAGCTCAGGGCAAACCCAGCTCTTTGCTCCTCCAGAGATCCCATCGCCCCAGCAGGAAAGGGTCAGAAATGGGGGGGGGGATGGATGTTTCCCCCTCCAACAGGCATTTTACAAAAGTCGTGGCAAACACTTGAATGGCTGCTGCACCCCGAGCGGTTGAGGGCTCCGGATGGGCTTGGCCGCTCCAATTTTGTGTCCTCTACAACCCCAAAAGCATTTCATGTTTTCAGAAGAAATTGAGCTCAAAACCCCCCTTTGATCACTCACACGGGGTCCGGCAGCGAGGCTCACCCCGCTGCAGCGATCGCCCCCTCTGCCCTTCCCACTACCCCCAGTTGCCCGTTTTTCCGTGAGAAAGGCCTTTGATGAAAATCTTAAATGAAACGTAAAATCCCCTCCCAAAACCACCGGCCCAAGATATTGCTGTCAGCTAAAACTCTTCTAAAAACAATACTTGAAAATCATTGAATTGTTTGAAAATGTACATTCTTGGCTCCATCTTCCAGTTTCAGCCTCCTTGAGCTCATGCCCAAATGCAACGGGATCGAGAAACATCACTCTTCCATTAACGGGAGATGAAAATAGGGAATCAGTTATTAATTAACAGAGCCATTAGCAATTTCCCATCCTTGCTGGTGGCACAGACGGGTTCCTGCTGCGGGTGGGGGGGACACGATCCCCCTTTCCCTTATTTCCGATGACAGTTCCCGGATCGATCAAGAGATTGGTGACAACCAGAGCAGTCAGAGAGAGTTTTTCTTTCGAGAAATATTGTTCTTGCTGCAGAAATTTAAATTTTCCACCATTCTCCCATTAGAGGGATTAAATCTTCCCCTCCTGCCCCGTGGGATCCCCGTTTTTTTTGGCTCCTCTGAAAACGCGGCCCCCAAAGAGTCTGATATTGGAGTTTGGGAGTGTTCGTACACGGTTTGGTGCACAGAGCTTGTGTGCACACGCGTGTGCGCACGCATCTGCATGAGTGTGTGCACGTTGTCGGGACACCCACGCTCCCCCCAGCACCCGGGCAGCCCCTTCTCCCTCGCCACATCCCAGGCTCCTTAATTAGAAAACTCAACAACTGAACATTTTCCACCCAAATCTGGTTTTCAGCTGCGTTTTTGCTGGCTTGGTTTTCCCTAGGAGCGTTAGTGCCGGCTCCAGCTTTTTCAAGCCTTGGTTTGAAAACAAGAGCCGAGGGAGGAGGCACATACTCCCGTGTTTGCCCGACGCATACGCCCAGCAGCGAGAATTAAAGCAGGTTTAATCCAGTCTCGATTTTCCAATATCTCCTTACGGGAAACTGCCCTCACCCAGCTCCTGTCTTTTCCGGAATGACACCCACCGGTGAGCTGAACCTGGGCAAAAACAATAACATGCCACCCACTCTCCGCAGCGAAGACAAGCACCCTATACTTAAGGTTATTTAGGAAGCAGAGGCACATTCATGCCAATGGAAAGTGCTGGATTAAAAAAAGAAGCTCCTGTGTCATTGCGGACCATCCGGCTGGGAAGGGGGTGACTAATTGCACCATACAACACACCACCTAAAAATATAACAAAGCACCTTGAGAAAGGCCAAGCAGTGAAGTTAGTTTGTTGAACTTCAACTCCTCAACCATCCCGAGTCACCAGGGATGGAGTCATCAGGCCAAAATTTCATCACAGGTGACCCCAACCATGCCCGGTGTGATTTTTCACATCGTTTTGGGCAATACGGTGTCTCATACGGCGTAGCTGCCTCGGCACAGCCGCTCGTGGAAAGCAGGGCTGTGCCACGGTTGCTTTGACTCTGGAGAAAAGCCATCTGTGCTTGCGATTTTTAAATTAAATTTACCGGACGTGCTCTCAAAGCAAGAAGAACCGGGCTGGTTTTCTTCCTTCCGGCAAATTCTGATGGCTGTTAGAATTTTATACCAAATAAATTTATGTTTTTTCTTGCTCCGGCTTGCTTTCTGATCAGGCGCTTCCAGTAACTCAGCGTGCTGGGAAACGATATTTTCTTCCAGGCCCTAAAGAAGAGCACAAAACACTATAAAATCATCCCACTGCCTAATGAATTTGAGGAGCCACAGAAGGAAACTCGGAGCAGGAGATGCTAGTGGGGAAGTTGCACCGTGACATTGAGAAAAGCCTCTTTGACCTTCAGTGAAACAAAGGTCCCGATTCTGCCCAGGGCAGAAAGCAGCTCCAATATCCCGGCAAATGGAGAAACCAAACTTAAAGCTGTGGCTCTAAAGAAAGAAGTCGCAGGATTTGTCTTGGAAAAGGGTCCTCGGAGAAACAGCTTTGCCCCCGCCAAGCCCGGGTTAGCCAGGGATCACGGTGCTGTCAGTCCGGTGCTCTGCCCTGTGCATGTCTTGTCTGAAAGGACAAGATCCTTGGGACACACAGATGTTTGTCATCAGCTCCGCCGCGGTCACAGCAAACTCATAAATGCAGCTCCATTTCTGGGAAGAGACTTGAGTCATGACTATTATCTGCGCTGCTAAAGACGAGATGTCGGAGCTGGAGATCGCAATTAGTTCTGATCCGTGGAAGCAGAGGAGAATCTGGCTATTGATTTCAATGCAAGTTGCCTTAAACATGGGATGCCAAATCCATATCAGAAGCAACTTGCAAAACACAAAGGCCTGAGACAAGGTTTTTCCAAAAAAAAAGAAAAAAAAAAAAAGGCCTATTTGAGGATTTGGAGCTAATCCATGCTTCGTGCCTCAGTTTCCCCACCTCTGCGAGTGAATTCCTTTGCAAAACACATGGATAGCCACTGATGGAGAGTGCTGTATAACACTCTAACTACAGGTGCTGTTAATGAACGAATATAATCTTAATTGTGGTCGCATGGATGACACCCTCACATGCAATTACTTGCTCCTATTATTCAGGGCAAGATCAAAACCTTGCTCGAGGGCAAACCGCAGCCCGGCAAGGTTCACCCAGGCTCTGGCGAAGAACCAGCCGCAAGACCAGAAGCTGTATCCTCTGCATCCCCCCACCACACACACACACCGCCTCCCAGAGCCGTTCGTTCAAAAGACATTTTCCCCAAGAGACTAAATAGAAAGACAGGACAATAACACGCGTGTCGGTCACATCCCTGTGCTGGAGGAGCCCCGTTCTGCTCCGCTGCTCTCTAAAAACAGCAGGACCCGAGCCGGGAGAGCCGACCCCATGCTGACGGGTGCTGATAAGCCTGTAGAGGGATCAATTGAACTCCCACAAGTCACTGAGCTGGAGCTGATGAGGTTTTCATGAGGACCAAGAAGAGCTCTCGGTTATGCCCTTCCCAGTATCACACTCGGAAGGTGCGATCCGGTCCGTGCCACCGCGCCGCTCAGCCTCTCTCAAAAGGCCAATTCAAGTTTAGCGACCGTGAAAACCTTGCGATTCTCCCACCCAACCTTCCACACTCTTGGAAAAAGCCAACGTGACTTTTCAAACATCCCTATTTATGGAAAATTCATTTCCACCCAGTTAAAAGTGGATTTTGAAAAATTTCCATTTGGCATTGAGTTACAGCTCCCCTACCCAGCCCCACACACGTCCGGACCCCAGGACAGAAGTGGCTTTGATATCCATGAAGCTCAACAAGCCAAAACACACCCAGAGCCCTCAACCGGCCCATCAAGCAGTGCATCAGGGACCGAGTTTGGGAGCACATTGGATTAGCCGGAAGAGGACTGCCACGTGAGCTGGCCCCAGTCAAAGCCAGCAGCAGAATTTCATGAAGGTCTAGAGCACGTCACGTCGGTCGAGGTGCAAATATGCGGACTTCCGATTGTGAAGACAAGTCCTACTTCATATGGGCTAAAACGTGCTTTAAATAGTCTGCTTGGCCCGCCGCATCCGATGGGAAAACCTCCTGGCAAATGTCACAAGCCTGAGCACCCTCGGAGGTGAGGACGGCGCCTTGCCCGAGCGTACCGTCCTCCAGCATCCAGCCCGGCGTCCAGGACGTCTGCGAGGAGCGAAGGGGAAAAGCGGTCAGTGGGAACGGCAGAGGCAGCCTCTTTTCAAGCCCCCAGCTGTGTCCAGCCTCCATCCCGGGGTCTCCAAAAGCAGACACCATGGTTTTGTGCCCGCAGAAAGGGTGGGCTAAGGGCTGCTCCCCTGAGCCGGAGTCTGGGGGAGTTTGAGTCTCCCCTCACTCCATCCTCGCCAAAATCCACCCGAGGATCCTGCCTCCATACCGCACCTGAGCATCCCCCATCACCCATCGCTTATCCTTCAGCAGCTACAATCACTATCCAAACCAGAACAGGAGAAAAGTGCTTTTGTAAGAAGCAAGCTGGAGCGCATTTGTAATTTCCTTTTTGTGCCATTATCATTTAAGTGCTGATAAGGCACATTAGGGCTTTACCAGACAGACACCGCTTCCTCTTCTTTCTTCTCCTTCTTCTTAAAAAGAAACTACCTTCTAAATATAGCCCAGGCTGAAAATCAATAGCTTTCCCCATGAATATGTAGCCACAGCAGCCATGAAGTAATTTTTAAGTGCCTCATGTGGGAGAAGGAATGAAAGGAAATGGGCTTGGCATCACAGGGACCCTCGCGGTAAGTCCAGGGTTGGTGTCCCACCCATAACACACACTGCGAAGGCTTACCAGGAGGACTGAGGGGCCAGAGTTTAGGATGTCTTTAGAAATCAGCCTTCTGGGGGCATATAAATCAGAGAGAATAAAGGAAATATTTAAGAGCTCATTTAATTTGCGGATCCAAAGGAGGTTGATACAGTTTTTCCTCCTGAGACTGAATCAAATGCTTCAGGGGTTCCTCAATGCCTCAGAAAGGATCACGGCAGGGACTTCTCCCAAAATGCATCAGGTGCTGCTCAGCAGCCAGATCCCAGGGGCTTTTATGTACCTAATTCCCCTGGGAACCAGAGAACTGGGTGCCTCGAGACTTTTTCAGGACATAACCCTAAACCTCCACCCTGCCACAGCTTCCCATGCGTTACAGCAGGGCTGACAGAGAGGATGCTGAAGATGCCGTTACGCCAGGAAGAGCGCACAAAAGTCACGGACAAAGATCCCCGTCAGCCTCACAATTTACCTTCACAGGTCCTCGGATCTCTACTGGAACTTTAGCCTCAGCAGGCAGAGCACTTTTGCTGGGAGCGTCTTCTCTCCGAAGGGCTTCTGGGGCTTCATAGAGGTCCAGAAGAGTGAGGAAGGAGTCCACGACAACTGGGTTTGGTGCCACCAACTCCTGCGGGTTGCAGCAGGCTCTCACTTCTTCCTTGGGGGTTTTCACAGTAGGAAGCATCCTACAGGTTTTCAGCCACATGTCTACATCCACCTTCTCGCTCCTCTCTGCCTTGCTGCTGCCAAAAGCTACGGCAAGTGCCGCTCCTCCAGTTCCACTGCCGAAGACGCTGCCGTTCGCGGCGCTTGGTGGGTACTTGCCGACGAAGCCAGGCAGCGTGCCGGCAGCGTGCAGCTGTGCCAGGGGATGAGCAGAGCCCTCCAGGTCGGAGGCGGCAGATGCCGGGGCCTCTGAGCGATTCTGGCGGCTGTCCAGTGGCCTTTCCCCTTCCTCCGTGACCATATCCTCCGTGCACTGGATCGGCAGCGACACGGGGATATCTTTGAAAGAAAGCAAGCCAGAGCGGTCATTCCTGGGACTTCAACGGCGTTTGTGTTTTCCCTTCCCATTGCCTCGTTTTTCTTTAGCGCTTGCGAAACAACTGGGCACTACCTCCTTGCTGGCAAAGCTTGCCTGTCCCCATCGCGTGGTTAAATACAAGGCTGGACCAGCAAAGAAAGGGCATCCGAGGACAGACAGAGAGGGCTGCGAGTCGGAGGAGTATTAGCTACCTTAAGAGATGTTGAGCCATTGCTGCGTCCCCAAAAGCTGGGCTGATCCCAGTAATGGCTTTGGTTTGGGTCCTGTTTGGAGACGTTTATTTGCGCGCCAGCCCCAGCAGGGACACGCAGACAGCGGAGCTGCGGGGAAAGGAAGGGAGCACACGAGACTGCGAATTTCACGGCACATGGCAGCCGTTTGCTCCAGCCAATCCCTCCTGACCACAGAAAACAGCCTTTAAGGTCGGGAACAACATGCAAAACCCTGCAGGAGGGATGCGACTGCTTGGGGATAACAGACAAATGCACGGACCACGGCCGGGGGACCGGCAGGGAGATTTCTTGGAAAAGCAGGCAGGCTGCTGGGGAGGGCAACAACATTTCCCAGGGCGATTTCCAGGCTGTGGAGGCTCCACTGCCACCCCTGCTTCCCAAAACCGCTCTAGGCAATGGGTACCATCGGCCCCACGCTCCTTTCCCCTCTCCCCAGGGGCAAGACGTGTCAATAGCAGCGGCACGCCTGAGGTGGTTTTAACATGACTCTAAGCAGACACACACACACGTTACTCCGCGTTTGTTGGAGAAGGCGAAGCCAAAAAGCCACGACAGCCAGCACGGGTTGTAGAGTACGTTTCTGCCTTAAACCAGCTTCACGTTACCCCCCACCGCTCCCCACAGCAAACTTCTTGCCGGCATCAGGGCAAAGGTTCAAATTACACATGTCAGCCTGGATCTGCAGATCCAGGCCACCCTCCCCAGCCCCGCTGCTTACCGAGGATGGGTCCCTTCCTGGCGGTCAGCTTCTGGAGGAGTTTGCCCTGCTTGACACACAGATCCTGCAGCCTGGCGACCTCCTCACAGAGCTGGAGGAATATTTCTTCCATCTCCATCGCGCCTGATCAGGAGAAAAGCAAGAGGAAATGACCAGCTGTGTGTTATCCAAAGGCAGCGAGGAGCCGCCGAGGTTATCCCGAGCTGGTGGGATGGGGAGGACCGGTCTCGGTCATGCTGCAGGATCCCTGGAGATCCCACGTGCTCATGCGCGCGGGACTGCAAAGAAAGAAGCACTCCCAGTTCTCTTAAAATTTACACAGAAAAAAACTGAAAAGGGAAGTGATTCTGTCCAAGTCAGGGGATAACTGAACGGCCAAGCTGGGCTTTTCCACCTCGCAGCCCGCAGCTGCCACGAGCTCAGCTCCAAACAACGAAAAAGTCCCATTTATTGAAAAATCTGCCTGGAAAAAGTTGCATTTCCCATTCACTTAGCACCAAGGGATCTAATTTTTTGTGCAGTGGTGTGAGAACAAACAAACTCCTGACGAGAAACCCAAACGGGGAACGACGTCCAAGCGTGGGGGCACAATTCCCCTTTCTTGAGATGCTCAGCCCCAAGCTGCCTCTTCTGCTCTCAAAAATACCTCACAAATGAAAACCTAGCTCATACCCACATGGTATGTGTTAACCAAATATTGTTACTACGAAGAAAAATCTCTCTGCATTGTGTTCAACACATTTCTCCTTGCTTTAACAGCTGTATTGTGGATTAGACTTTCCAGTTTTACCATATTGCACCAATTATTACCAGTCTGAAAGATAATAAATAAAACCAAAGCCCCGCACAAATCTGCAAGCCATCTGCAAAGTACGGTTTAATTTGAAAGATTCGTGTAATCTCGATTAGCATAAATATGCAAATCAGCTTTGCTTCCTGTCATATTTTCCAGGTTCGCTGCTGCTCAGCACTGCAAATTTAAGCTCCGGCTCTGTAATTAGGGGCTCAGCTGATCGGTTTGATGGAGCCTCCTCTGACGCTCGGGGCGACGTGGATTCCCCGGTAGGGGTGAAGGGCAGAAATCCCGACCGGCCCGAAGGAAATGCACCCGGCGCTAGGAAAACTGCAGACAAAATGGTAAGGTTCGCTTCCAGTGCAGGGTATTTCTGCGCGTCTCACACCACAAACAAGCCGTGATGGTAACTGCATTGTATTTTCGGCTGTTTGGGTCCCACTGATTCTTAAAAACCAAGGTTAAGCATTCTGCACGCTCCAAAGCAGCTGCCTCCATAGCTAACATATCAAATTAAAGATTAAGAGGGTATATTTTGTCTGAGAGTTACATATAACTATGCCAATTAATTATTAAGAACTGTGTGATTAGGAGCTGTCGTTCCCAAGCAAACCTGAATTGATTTTGTACGATCCCTGCTGGTTTTTTCAGTCGTTAACTGCTTCTTCGTTTCCCCCAAATTACTTTGTGACACTAGGAGGACGGTGCACCAGGAGATTCTAATCTCCTGCATAACCTGAAAAGCATTTCACAAATCGCAATTAAAGGAAGCAATCTGAGAACCCAAAAATCCTGGGGAAATCAGACGCTCGGGGTTCACCCAGGGACTTGGAGGGGCAGGACCTGCCTTCAGCCGTGTTCTCCCTCAGTGACGGGGAACGGGGCTGGTTTAACGCAGTGAAAAGCCCGTCCCCACCCCGTCCCCCACGACACAGCCCGGCGTGGACCCCGTGAAGCTAAAAAAGCTGCATTTTCCCCAGAAGTGCACTTACTCTGGTGGGGGGCCTTTCTTCCCCCGGCCGTGGGGGCTGAGGTGCGATGGCGGGTTCGGCAAGTCGCAGCTGAAAAAAAGTTCAGCAGCAGCAAACTTTGGGGTAGGGAAATTCCCCTTCAGTTTTTGTGCTAAGAGCGAAACCTCTGCACAGCGGCGAGGCAGGAAGCAAAGCGGCAGTGAGTTACAGGCAGCCGCTGCACAAACCCAGGTTTAAATTTAGCTCTGAAAAGCACAGGAGACAATGATGAAGGCCAAGGGTGGCCTCATGGCAGGTGAGTGTCGGCTCCTCTCTGCGCCGCGCTGGGTGAGGCAGGTGCCTTTTCTGTGACTCAGTTTCCCCCTGCTTTTCCCTAGCGACTCGTTAGTGCTTTGACATGGAGGCTGCCGGGTATTTATGCATCTGTAGTGCCTCGGAGCCCTGCCCGACTTATGCCCTGTAAGGCAGCTAATATTCAAGCTAATATCCCAATAATCCAAATTAATACTCACTCTGCCTCAGGTCAAATCCCCCGAATCCTCCGTATAGCGCAGGAGCGAAGGCAAAATCCTCAGCTGCGTGATTAAAATCCAGCCGGGGCTCGTCCCTGCGGGATCCCGGGGAAGCCGCTGGGGTTTTCCCCGTCGCCCTCCTGCGCGTCTCGACCGCAGCCTCTCCTGGGGTGCACAGGGCGTTTGGGGGCTGCTCGCACCCTTCCTTGCAAATGCAAGAATCGCCGGCTGAGGGGCTCGTACCTGTCACATCGTCCCTGAAGGGGTTTTGAGCGGCTCTTTCACACCACCAATATCTCACCTGGCTTTTCCGGGGAGTTTTCGTGCTGTGACTAACAGCTGCTGATCCTCAGGCCGAAGCTTTATGAAGACACCACCATCTAGTGTTAAACACGGATCTTGAGGAGGCGGGAAACGGGGTGCTCGGAGCGGGGGACTCACCGTTTGGGGCTGCTGCCTCGTTGCATACTGGGGGGATCACGGCCCCGTCCCTCAGCGCGGGCTTGGGGCGCCGGTGGAGAGCAGCAAGCTGGTGCAAACGGCAGGTCGACAGGAAGAGACAGGCTAATGAGGGATGACACAGCGGTTAGGGAATAATTAGCAAGTTCCCGTGTTGATAGTCTATTTATAGCGACCGGTGTGCTCACAAAAAATATTACCGGTGATTATTGCATCCTGGTAAAACTGACGGTAAATAAACTCCCAGCCGCAGGGAACTGCTGCCTCCAAGCTGGGAAGCTCAGGAGGCTCTGCAGCGCCCGTGGAATAATTAATAAATAAGAATAATAACAACAAACATGGCACGAACCAAGGAACAAGCGCGGGTAGGAAGGGCATTCGCACCGTGTCAGTGCCTCTCTCCCGCTGCCCGGCAGTCGGGCAGTATAGGACCTATAGCTCCTGGCAGCACACCCAGTGCCAGGCCTTCACCGGTCCCCAGCACACCTGGGGTCAGGCCCCTATGGCCCCTATAGGCCCCTGAGGCTCCCACCACTCCCACTGTCAGGCCCTGTAGCCCCTATGGCCCCTATAGGCCCCTGAGGCTCCCAGCACCCCCACTGCCAGGGCCTTGTGCCCCCTATGGCCTCTGTAGACCCCCGTCCCCTCCGGTAGCCTGGTGTCAGGCCCCTATAGCCCTTATAGGCCTCTGCCACTCAGGGTACCCGCCGCTCCAAACCCATACGGCCCCTATAGACCCCCGTCCCCGCCGGTACCCCGGTGTCAGGCCGCCATCGCCGCCGGGAGGCCGTCGCGGCGCGGGGAGGGGGGGAAGGGGCGTCAGTCGGCGCTAGGACCGCGCCGTCTCTCGCCCGGCCGTCGGCGCTAGGACCGTGGCGCCGCCGCCCTGTGCACCTGTACCCCGGGGCGGCGGCAGGTGGTGGCAGCGGCCCCGCCCCGCTCGCGCGCCAGCCCCGCCCCGCCCCGCCCCGCCCCGCCGGTACCCGCGGCCCCGCCGCCGCCGCCGCCGCCGCCGCGCCGGTCCGGGTGAGCGGGGGGCGCGGGCGGGGTGCTCCCCGACGGCGGGCGGGCAGGGAGGGCTCCGGGCGCCGGCCCCGGCCCCGGTCCGGCCGCAGAGCCCGTGCGGTCTGGGGAAGGGAGCGGAGCGGAGCCCCCCGCGGAAGGGGTGGCCGGTACGCAGCCGCACCTCCCGGGGAGGAGGGTCGGGGGGGGGGGGGGGGGCGGTGCGGAGCCCCTCACTCCGGGGGAAAGGGGGTCCGGGGCTGGGGGGGAGTCAGCGGTACGGAGCCCCGCCGCCTCCCGGGGGGAAGGGGCCCGGGGGGGCCCCGGTGCGGAGCCCCACCCCGGGGAAGGGGGAGCCGGGGGGTGCCGGTGCGGAGCCCCCTCGGGGAAGGAGCCGGGGGGGTCCGTGGACGGAGTCCCCCGGGGGAAAGGGGAGCCGGGGGGGGCTCGGTGCGGAGTCCCCCCCCCCGCTCCCGCGGGAGGGAGGGGTCCCGGTGCGGAGCCCCTCCCCGGGGGGGGGGGCGGGGAGTCCCGGGACGGTGTCCCCCCCGGGGAAGGGTCTCCCGGAGTGGACCCCCCCCCCCCCCCGAGAAGGGAGGCCCGGGATGGAGCCCCCCGGGACAGCCCGGAGGGTCCCCGGTGCTGCGTGGCTCCGCGGTGAGCAGGATCGGGCCCCCTTTCCCCCCCACGGGGTGTCCCGGCGCGGCAGAGCCGCCATCCAGCCCATCCCGGGGGTCCCGACCCCCATCACCGGGAGTGGGTCCAGGACCCCGAGGGCTCATCCCAAGCGGGGCGAGGCCGGCGGCTCGACGGCGGGAGCCCCGTGGGACCCCCCCTCTTCGCACCGGGGAGCACCCACCCTCCCCTCACACCCCCCGGCATCACCGGTGCCTAAAACCGGTGCCGTGCCACGACGCTCCGGCACGAGGAGCCGAATCTCACCGGCAGCGCCAACCATTTTTCGGCACTGCCAGTAACGAAACTGGCTTTTGCCCTATCCCAGCCGGCAGCGGAGCGGTGCAGGATTGCACCTCGCTTCCCGCTGTTGGCTTTTTCCAATCCCGACCGCTTCCGACGTCGCGACCGTGGCCGCTGGCTCACTGCCACGTGGAGCACACGGCCACGTCGACCGCAGCCGCCCTGTTTGCTCCCGGTGTCGTGGCGGTGTTAATTTGCTTTTATTTTATTTATTTTCCCCTTTATTTTTCCCCCATCCCGGGGGACCGTTCTTTGATTTCCGCCTCTCCCTGCTATTCCTCCCTCCCGCGCCGCGGAGGATGCTCCGACTGCCACCAAATTCCCACCAAAACTCCTTTTTCCCTCATCTGAACCGGATGGGCTCCACCGGGTAATTTTGGCATTGGTTTTCCTGGGTGTGGGGCGAGCCCCATCCCGACATGGGATTTTCGGGATGGGCTGGATGGGACGGAGCAGCATCGACCCGTGGGTTTGCCGGGCTGGTAGCGGAGAGCACAAGCTCGTTGCAAAATCCCCCCCCAGCACTTTTTTTGCGGGGATATTTGGGATTTTTTATTTTGCTTTTTAGCCCTTTTTGGGCAGCGGATGGGGAGGGGGTTCGGGGTCAGAGCCCCCCCAAGAGCTGCAGCGCCGCTGCTGTGCACAAGCCCGGGCTCTCTCCCTGCGTGCCCGAGTGCTGCCCTGGGGTTTATTAGCATCGCGCCACTAACGAGTGCGCTTCGTTAACGTGGTCATAGCAACGTGGCAGGAGAGAGACTCTTGGAGGGATGCGGAGATAGTGGAAATGGGGTTTTCCTCCCCAAAATGGGTTGTTCCTCACTGCTCGCCTCCTTGCACGGCAGTGGTTTGCACCGTGCAATGAAAGCATCGGGGCTCAGGGGCGTGACTGGGGGGGGGAGCATCTTTCCTTAGATACGAGCAGAAATTGGGGTGGATTTTTTTTTTTTTCCTTAATCCTGCTTTTTTTCCCGGACTCGCGGACGGGCGGCCTTGGCAGTGAAGCGTGGTCCGGCCGCCGGCTTTGATCCCCGCGGAGCTGAAAGCGGTGACCCCGGGGACCGCCTCGTCCCTCCTCCTTTACAAGCCAAAGCTTCCTCGCCCTTGAAGTTGCTGGCAGGTGCCCTTCTCCGCTCCGGGGCCGTACCATTTCCAAGGCAATAAAAAGAAAAGGAAAAAAGAAATAAAGGAGGGGGGGGACCCCGAAGTGGAGGAGGAGGAGATGCCGGTGAATGGCTCCCGCGGAGCTTGTCCATGCTCCGGCGGCAGCAGCTCACAAAGAGCAGCCGCGGGAGGTTTGCTCGCGGTGGGAAAGCTCAGCCGGTCTCCAGGTCCCGGCGGAGGATTTGCAGTCGGTGCTGAGCTCTCGGTGGCCGCTTCACCGGGCAGGGCACCGGACACCGAATCTGCTGCTCCAGTTCAGCCGAAACCGAAGCACCGTGGGGTCTTGCACGTGTTTTCCTTCCCGGCGACGCTGCAGGCAGGAAAAATACCCGGGGAAAGGCTTTTTCCTGGCAGCCAAAAATATTTCGGCAAATTTTGCGGCTTTATTTTCGCCTCGTTACGCGGCTCCCGGCGTGCACGGGGAGGTTGCGGGGGGATACGCTGCAGCAGCTGGCTCGGCCGCAGGAGAAACTGCTGGGGACGTCCCGCTCTCGTGGTGGCCGGATCCAGCTCACCTCGCAGCATCTTTCGAACCTCGCTTTCGCCTGGTGTTTTATTTTCAGTGCGGATTTACGGGCCGGGGGGAGAGGATTGCGGGGGTCTCGCTTGCTCCGTAGCAGGGAATGAACTTTGATATTAACATAATGTTGATGATATATTACAACAAGGGGATGCACCCAAAGTGCATCCACTCTGTGAATTAACCTGCGGGTGTTTCTCCTTCTCCCCAGGTTAGTGGAGCAGAGCAGATCGCCATGAAGCACCCCGAGACTCCACGCCCCTGAAACACCCATCCCCGCAGGGAGGACCCTCCGGAAACCACCCGGGGCAAAGGAAAAAAAAAAATGAGGCTCTTCCGGAGACGCTACAGCCCCTTGAAGGTGGCTTTGGTGGGCGCCGTCTTCGTCATCTTCGTCTTCATCCTGCAGAAGGACGTGGGGAACAAGGACCCGAGCGAGGAACCCTGGTTGAAGAACATCGTCCAGGGGAAGGACCAAGTCCTCGACCTGATGCTGGGAGCGGTCAACAACATCCGAGACTCGATGCCGAAGCTGCAGATCGGCGCTCCGGTTCGGCAGGAGGAACCGCCGTCCGGCGCTCGCTCCTGCCTCCCCGGCGTCTACACGGCGGCGGAGCTCCGGCCGCTGATGGAGAGACCCCCCCAAGACCCCGCCAGCCCCGGAGCCGATGGCAAAGCCTTCAAGAAGGATCAATGGACGCCCGAGGAGACGAAGGAGAAGGAGCGAGGTTACGAGAAGCATTGCTTCAACGCCTTCGCCAGCGACCGCATCTCCCTCCAGCGAGCGCTGGGACCCGACAGCCGCCCGCCGGAGTAAGAGCCGTCGCCCAAAGAGCCCCACGGGTCCGCTTGCTCCCTCGACGGGGAAATTTAAGGGGAAATAAATGCGGATTGGGGATGGGATGTCACCGAGCGTTGGCAGAGGATCGAACGGAGGGAGGGCTGAAAAATTACATATATTTATTATTATTTTTTTCCCCAATTTTTCTCCTCTTGGGGTTGTTTTTAACGGCAATGGGCAAAAGCCAGCGGCCGCTCTTTGTGTCTCCGCGTACCTGCTCACGGCTGGGTGGCTCCGGCATCTCCCCCCCCTTTCCCTCCCCTCCCTCTTTTATTTCAGCCGGCTCCAGTAATCGGACTTTTTCTTTTCTTAGCCAAGTGGAACAGCCTCAGACCCCGCTGGGGTTGGGGAGGGGGGGGTGAAGGAAGCGGCATAAACTCAAGAGATTTCCTCGCCTGCCCTCCGGCTGTGGACTGCCGGATTAAAGCATGCCCCCCCCCAAACCCCTGCCTGCTCGGGGAGGGTGGGCTGGGGAAGGCATGGGGGGGATTTTGGGGTGGGGAAAAAAGGCTTGAATAGGAGGTAGAAGCCCAGCCCTGGCGTGGAAACTGTCCCCCCCCCTACGCCGGCAGGCGATTATCCATGCTTAGCAGGTGTAGCGGTGACAATGGGGGGGGACACCGGGGCCGGGCGGGTGGCAGGAATGTGATTCACTCGACCGGCGGCGGGGGGGAGAGGTAGAAATCAATTGAAATCAAAGTGGTGACGAGCTGAGAGCCGCCGGGGCTGGGAGCTGCTCTCCTGCCGTGGGGTTTGGGGGGGACGAGGGGTGTTTTGTTTCTGTCCTGCTCCCCCCGTCTTGCTTAGACCGCTGCTCTTCTCTCTCGGAGGTGCATCGACCAGAAATTCAAGCGGTGCCCCCCCCTGCCCACCACCAGCGTCGTCATCGTCTTCCATAACGAAGCTTGGTCGACGCTGCTGCGGACGGTGTACAGCGTCCTGCACACCTCCCCGGCCCTCCTGCTGAAGGAGATCATCTTGGTGGACGATGCCAGCACGGATGGTGGGTGGGAGCCGTGGTGGGATGCGGGAGCCATGGCGGGATGCGGGAGCCGTGGCGGGATGCGGGGAGATGCCGAGCGTATCTCCATCCCCGGAGCAGCGGTTCTGAGCCACTCAGAGGAGAAGTGGCTCATGCCGAGTCTCCGAGCAGCCCGGGATGCATCCGACAGTTCTTCCACCTAGTTTCGCATCCGCCCAGGAGCGCTGTCAGGGTTTTTCCCTTCTCCGGCGCTGCTGTTAACCCAGCCCTGGAGAAAAAAACGGGGACTCCTCCCGCATCCTGCAAATACCCCGTCCGCCGGCAGGCTTGCTCGCCAGGCTGCAATCCTCATTAGCTGCACCCAGAGCAAATTAACGATGTGGTTCAGCATCAGGGCGCTGGAGAGGAGCGGACTTTCCGCCCGCGGCCTCTGCACGGGCTCCCTGGGAGCAAAAACCTCGGGGCGGTGCAGGGCTTTATCGCCCGTGAGCTTGGCTCCCGCTGCAGTGGGGACACAGGTCGGATGCTCGTGAGACTTAGGGTCCCTTCCAAGGACGGGTCTCCGAACATCCCAGCTCTCGCTTGGCCATTCCCAGCTTTTGGCTTGGCTGTGTCTGCCAAGGAAGGAGGGAAATCCCAACTTCCCTCGGTGACACCTTGTCCGCTGTCCCTTCCCTCGGTGACAGCTCATCCGCTCGGTCCCGGTGATGCTTCAACCGCAGGGCACGAGACCTTCTCACCCCGTTGTTCCCCTGATCCCTCTCTAGTGGGGGAATAGGCAGGGCAGGTGGCCGGCTCCTTTGCAAAACCCCCTTTTTTTTAGCCAAAAAACACTTGGATTTTGGGGAAAGGAGGCTCCATGTGTCCCCGGATCTGAACGCGGGTGCGGCGTCTGAGTGGGAGCTCCTGCAAGGGGCAGGGATGGGTGAGCTGGTGGGATGCAGGGACTGGCACCTCCCCGCTCCGATGGAGCCAGTTGCTCTTTTTCCCCCCACCAGACTACCTGAAGGACGAGCTGGATCGCTACGTGGAGCAGCTCCAGATCGTGCGAGTCGTGCGGCAGGAGGAGCGGAAAGGGCTGATCACGGCGCGGCTGCTGGGGGCCAGCGTGGCCAGCGGGGAGGTCCTGACCTTCCTGGATGCCCACTGTGAGCACCCACCACCTCCCAGGGGTCCCCAGGGGGCTGGGGTGGGGTGAAGTTGTCTCCACTCAATGCTTAACCCTTCCCCGCGTCCCAGGTGAGTGTTTTCACGGCTGGCTGGAGCCCCTCTTATCCCGCATCGCCGAAGAGCCCACAGCCGTCGTAAGCCCTGACATCGCCACCATCGATCTCAACACCTTCGAGTTCTCCAAGCCCGTCCAGAACGGCAAACAGCACAGCCGGGGCAACTTCGACTGGAGCCTGACTTTCGGCTGGGAGGTCGTCCCGCCCCGGGAGAGGCAGCGGAGGAAGGATGAGACCTTCCCCATCAAGTAAGCCATCGCAGGGGGGCGGATTTTTATCCCCTTTGGAGCTGGCGTGCTGGTAGCAAAGGTTGGATAAGCCCTGGGAACGCCGTGTCCAGACCCAAAGGCTGCAAAAAGAACGGGCTGAGCGTGCGTGGCTGCTGCGGGGTGCTTAGGGAGGCACGGCCAGGGGTGACAAAGAGCTGGGTGCCCTGTGCCCCTTCCTCTGGTCGTTTTTGTTCCTTTTTTCAACAAATTGGGGGCTTTCCCTGTTGGTTTTGGTGCCTCTGGGTGGGCGATGCTGTCCCTTCCCGGCGGAGCTTCCCTTGTGGGATGCTCGGCTTGAGGGATCCCAGGAGAGGATGCTCAGGCACAGTCAGAGCCGGGGGGCTGGCAGAGGAGAAACCTCCCCTGGGGTCTGGTGAAGGTGGAGCCATAAAGGACCTTTTGCAAAAACACCTTTGAATTGCCTCCAGCCATCTCTCCGCTCCTGCAAAGTCTCTCGTTAAGGAGTTAATTGCTGTCTTGTATCATCTTGTTCTTTGATACCCGGGCACAGGCTGGCACAGCAGCAACATCATGTCACCTGCGGGTCGGACTGTACCAAAACCCCCTATTTTACCCCCTTATTTTAATACAGAGAAACCCTGAATGGATTTTCCTGCCGCACATCTCCCTCGGTGCCCCACGATAAGCCGGGTGCTCCCACCGGGAGATACCGGACACCCTGCCTGGCCCCGTCTGCATCCCGTCCCCTGGCCGGCAGCAGGGCTGGCTTTGTGCAGAGGTCACCCGGGAGACGTCCCCGTCCCAATAAAGGTCCCTTTTACCGCAAGCCGGCAGTTTGGCTCCCGGCGGCGTCTCATCTCCGCTCGGCAGGAACGTGGCGGCTCAGCGAATCCTTTTTTTTTTTTTTTTATTTTTCCTGAATAAAAGCAAGTTTCTGTTCCAGCCTCTTCTAAAGATCAGATGGAAAAGATTAGAGAAGCCGGAGGAGTGAATGGGGCGCCAGCCGCTGCGCTCTAATCTCCCCCCTTCTTTTCGGCGATAGGTTTTCGGTAACAATATCCCCCTTTTGCTTTGAGCCGAGAGCTGGCGGCGAGGCCCCTCGGTGTCACGCTGCCACCGCCGCCACCGGCCCCTCCGCCAAAGCCACCACATCTGGGGCACAGCTGGATGGGACAGGGAGATGGGGGGGGGACACAGCTGCAAAGTGCTCACACCCACCGTGAGGGCCATGATGTCCCCAAAATTCAGACTTCTGCTTTTCTATTTTTATTTTAACCCTATTTTGCCCCCCTTCTCCCTCGCCCGTAGGTCCCCGACCTTCGCCGGTGGCCTCTTCGCCATCTCCAGGTCCTACTTCGAGCACATCGGCTCCTACGACGATCAGATGGAGATCTGGGGGGGCGAGAACGTGGAAATGTCCTTCAGGGTAAGGATGGGTCGGTACCGTCTTCAAAGGGCGCCTTCAGGGATGCCCCTTGTTGGGGGGCACGGGGTGGGGGGGTTGGATCCCCCCATGTCTCAGGCGTTGCCTCCCCACAGGTCTGGCAGTGTGGGGGTCAAGTCGAGATCATCCCTTGCTCCGTCGTGGGTCACGTCTTCCGCTCCAAGAGCCCCCACACCTTCCCCAAGGGCACCCAGGTCATCTCCAGGAACCAGGTCCGCCTGGCCGAGGTCTGGATGGACGACTACAAGGAGATCTTCTACAGGAGGAACCAGCAAGCCGCTCAGATGGCCAGAGAGGTACCAGGCACGCCGGCGGGCTTCCAGTTCTCCGGGGTGGGGCTGATCCTGCTGGGAGCTCAGGCCTGAGCAGAGGGAGGAGGTGGGCTCAGCCTGGAGGTGGGGAAGCAAATGCCGGTGGAAAGATGTAGCCAAAAAGTGATTTTTTTACATTTTCTATTTGGCCATAATGTTTTCTAGTAGAAAAACATGATTTTTTTTAATTTTTTTTTTTTAATTTAATTTTTTTACAACACCAAAACGTTGTGCTGTGATGCCAAAATGTCCCAACCCTCTCGGTGAGCGGCCGGAGCCTGAGAGTACCTGCCAGGGACCGGGAACGTCTTGCAAGACCCCACCACCGCTCTCAGTCCTGGGCATGCCGTGACGGACGACGCCAAAGCCGGGAGGGCCCCTCGGCTCTGAGCCCCGGCTCGGGAGGGCTTTTTGGTTTTTTTTCCTTGCTGGCTTCAGAGGTTAGGTTAATTTTCTCACGTGACTTTGTCGATAGAAGACGTATGGTGACATTACAGACCGGCGCAAGCTGAGGGAGCAGCTCCACTGCAAGAACTTCACCTGGTACCTCCAGACTGTCTACCCGGAGATGTTCGTTCCCGACCTGACTCCAACTTTTTACGGTGCGGTAAGTCCAGGGGTGCCCGGAGCATCCCACTGGGCTCAGTCCTTGGCTAGAAATAGCCACGGCAGTGAAGTCCCCAGAAGGTTGGGTTTGGGGGTTTTGCATTTAAACCAGCGTGCTGGAGGGGTTTTGGTGCAGCCGCGTCCGTCACCGGGGCCGGTTCGGGCTCTGGCTGACGGCAAAAGGGCTGGAATCCGGCAGAGCTGGTTTGGGGCCAGTTACGGGGTGGGGGACCCACAGGGACGTGGCATTGGGTTAAATTGGGCGAAAAAGCTGAAAGCTTGCATGAACACTGGGCAGGCGTTGGCATGCACAGGGCGGACTTGAAAAACCGAGCTGGGGACGGGCAGGATGCGGAGCGCCAGCTCCAACCCCGAGGATGGAGCTGCCAAAAATAGCCCCTTTCCTCCGAGCTGGGTGTTGGGGTCTAAGTCCGATCCTCCTCGGCCGGGGCGATGTGAAAGCAGCCGTTGGATGCGACGAGGGCCGGGCGCTGGCTCCTGTCCAGGTTTTAATTCACCTCTGTTTCCTGAAACCTCATCCCGGGCGGCTCTCACCTTTGACTCGGTGGGACGGACGCATTGGTGCGGGTGTTCCTTGCGTCCTGGAAAGGACAAGGGACCCGGACACGGCACCTAGTACCGGGATCGTGTTTGTACGGCGATAATTAAGTGCCCTGCAAAGCCCAAACCCAAGGCGGGTCCCTACCCCGGGATGTGGGAGCCCGGCTCACCCTCCTACCCCTTTTTTTTGCCTCCTACAGATAAAAAACGAGGGCACCAAGAGCTGCCTGGATGTCGGTGAGAACAACCACGGTGGGAAACCACTCATCATGTACCCCTGCCACGGGATGGGGGGCAACCAGGTGGGCGCCCATCAACCCCCGGCGTTTCCCCCTCCTGCAGCCCCCCCTGTTTTTTCCCCTGGGGGTTACTTTCTCGGGGCGCAGCAGCGTGACGTCCCCTCTCTGGTCTTGCCCCCCAGTATTTTGAGTACACGAGCCAGCGGGAGCTGCGGCACAACATCGGGAAGGAGCTCTGCTTGCGGGCGGGCTTGGGCTCGGGCTCGGCCCAGCTGGGCGACTGCCAGTACCGAGGGAAGCCCGGGCGGGTGCCAGCCAGCGAGGAGTGGGACCTGGCGCAGGTGAGGAGATGCTTCTCCATCCCGCGAGTCACCCAAGGGGATGGCGGCACCATCCCCGCCATGATGATGCTTCTCTGCCGCTTCCCCTCGGCCGCATCCTTTCTTCATCCCACCGGCATCGCTGAGCTGATGCCGTCTTTTTTTATTTTTGCGACAGGACTGGCTGATTAAAAACCCGGCCACCGGTACGTGCTTGACGGCACGAGGGAAGCACCCGGCGATGGTTCCCTGCAACGTAGCGGACCCCCACCAGCGCTGGTCCTTCACCTAGGCGGGGAGCAAAGTCGCCTGAACCCCTGATCGTCCCCAGCCGCGCTCAGGAAACCAGAATCCAAAAAAACTTCCTCCTTTTTTTTATTTAAGAAGCAAAAGCCTTAAATATGCTGCATTCCATGGTTGCCTTGAACTCAGTCCCGTGCCTTTGGAGCGGGGAAGCCCGGGGAGACGCGCTCGGCTGGCGGTACCCCACAGAGCCCAAAACCCGGCAGTCGTCGAGATGCCCGAGGATGCTCTTCGATAGCCGGCTGCTGCTCATCCTTCCCCTCCCCGGCTCCAGCCAGAGACTCTTAAATTCCTATCGGGCATTTAAAAACGTGCGGCCGCCCGGCACGTGAAAGCCGGGTGGGAAGCTCCTGCCAGCGAGGAGGAGGACGGCGACCGGCCGTGTGGCTCATCCCGCAGGAGGGTGGGTTGTGGTTTCTCGTGGTCCTGTGCGGGCGAGGGAATCCCCCCCGGCGCTGCCAGGATCGGGCCCTCGCCGACCGCGGCACTGGAAGCGTCGCGCATCGCCGCTGTCAGGATGGGAGAAGTTGAGCTGTCTGCCTTGATAACAGGCTTGGTTTGGGGGGGAAGTTAGATTATTTTTTTAATTATTATTATTATATGATGATGATTCCTGGATGCGATTCTGCTCATCCTCATGCTGATCTGGAGAAGGGTTTTTCCTCGGATGGCACAGCTCGAACGCACCGCGGCTTCCTCCCGGAGAGGCTCTCGCCAGCGCCCGGGCGCGGGATCTCCTCGCTCCCCTGGTTTTCTTCAAGCCCGGCTACTGTAGCTGCCGCTTTCGTTGCCATTCCATTTATAGTGTGGGGGGGAAAACCCCTCCTGGAAGTGGCGCGGGGGTGGGAGAACCTGTCTTTGGATACACGACCTCGAATAAAGAGATGATTTATTTTACGGACATCCCATCTCCGGCTTCCTCTGAGCTCCCACCCCTCCTCTGATTTAATTTCCCTCCCTCTTCTTGCCCTGGAAACTCCCTTTTGCAGCCTAAAAGTGGGTTTAAAGCCACTTTTGCAATGACCTATTACATTTGGGGTGGTTCAAATTTGGGTTGGGTTCTCCCTGTGCCGGGGCGGAGGCTTCGCTGCTGTCCCTCGCTGTGTTCCCTTCTGTGCTGATAAAACAAATCAGTGATTATTTGGAGACCATTTTCCCCACGAAATCTCATGTTTTCCTTCGAGATAAGAGCAGAAATACGGCAGGTGGGGTTTTTCTTTCCTTTTTTTTTTTTTTGAACTGGGTGAACCGATAATCACCATTATCACAAATGCTGTTTTCCAGCGGCCGCTCCGTGAGCGGAGCGAAAACCTCGCTGCCGCAGGTTCACCCCCCCACCCCACCCCCGCCCCGGAACGGCCTTAATTTCTTTTTAAAAGGGGGAAAAATAAAACTGTTTTGGCCAGAAATCAGGTTTTTATTACAAACCATGTTCGTGTTTCATTTAACCTCAAAATAATGCCCCAGGGAGGTCGTGTCTGGTCCCGGCTCCAGTGCTGGCTGTCCTGGGTGGGGTGGGTTTTTTTGGAGGGGGTGAAGGTCTTGCCCTGTGTTTGCCTCGATTTCCCCATCCCGGCGGCAATGGGGGCACCGTTCATGTCTCGGATCAAACTCTTGGAGGCATCCCAGGGATAAATGTGATGCGAAAGCCACAGCTGGGGCATCCGCAGGGCTTGAGACCGGGAGAAACTCATGACAATGTTGCTCGAGATGTGCAGAAGAGGAAGATGCAAGAGCGGGGCATCATCCCCCCGGGGATTTGAGCTGCCTGTCCAAAGCCGAGGGAGGCTCGGGGTGCACCCAGGGATTTCGTCCCCGACCTTCGGGGCCGTGTGTGTTTTGGAAGAGGGACCAAGGCCACTCGATAGGGCCGTGTCACCTGGTTTTCTTCCCGTCCCTCCTTCTCTGTCCCCTTTAAAACTGCCGGCGGTGCAGCCCCCGCCGCAGACGAAGCGTCGCTGTGGTCCAGGATGATGCTGCAGCTCGTGCTCCTCGCCGCCCTCGCCCTCTGCGGTGCGTCCTCCGTTGGAAGCCATCACCCTCGTTAGCTGGTGATGACCCCCCGGTTGCGATTCACTCCCCCTCCCTGTCATCTTCTCTCCCACAGGACGCTGCTCTGAGCAGGATCTCAATGGGGTGGAACGGGTGGTCGGTGGGACCGAGGCACGCTCGCACGCCTGGCCCTCCCAGGTGGGTCCCTGCCGGGGTCAGCCAGCAAATCCCGTGGGGGTCTCGTCCCCCTGGGACCACGCGGTGAGACCCTCTCATGTCTCGCATCCCTCCCTCCCCAGATCTCCCTCCAGTATTACTCCGGCGGCAGCTGGCATCACACCTGCGGCGGGTCCCTCATCCAGAGAAACTGGGTGATGACAGCAGCCCATTGCGTGGATCGGTGAGCGGGAACCCCACCTTCCTCTGGTGGAAAAGCCGTTTTCCACCAAAAACCTCTCCAAGGAGAAATTTTGGCTGCCCCAACCCAGAGAGCAACGGTCCTTTAAGGTCTTTGCTGGTCCTCCATTAAGGGATTATAGGGACCGTCTCTGGGAGCATCTTCTCCTCGCACTGATCCTTTCCGTACCAGCTCACAGTTAAAATGATAGTAATTTATCGCCTGATCCTGTGATTTTTCACCTTCCCGGCAGTAACATGAATTTCCGTGTCGTGGCCGGTGAGCACAACCTCTACGCGAACGACGGCAGCGAGCAGGTCTTCGGCGTGAGCAAGATCATCATCCATCCCTACTGGAACAGCAACAACATCGCCGGGGGGTAACGCACGTGGGGAGGGGGATTCGGGGGGAGCATCGCTGGGAATGTGGGGGGGTCCTTGCAACATCCTCTCCCTCCTCTCGCCAGCTTCGACATCGCCCTGATCCGCCTGTCCAGCTACGCCACCCTGAACAGCTACGTGCAGCTGGCGGTCCTGCCCCAGGAGGGGTCTATCCTGTCCAATAACTACCCCTGCTACATCACGGGCTGGGGTCTCACCCGCAGTGAGTGCCGACAGGTCACCCGGACCCTAAATCACCCAAAAACCATGGGAAACGTGGGGAACTGAATGATATTTTTAAGCCCTTTGAAGTCCCAGGAGGCATCACACAGGGCTTCGCTCTGGGCATGGAGGTGCCCAATGTGGGGTGGGGTCGTGCCGAGGTTTGGGGGGGGATTATATGCGGGAAAAGGGGCTCGGTGGTGGCTACGGGCTCTGCTTTGGCGGGGGGCAGTTTGCCGAGTCTCGCAGGTCTTTGCCAGCATGGCCTTAACCGGCGCTCGGTTGCGTGCAGCCAACGGGCAGCTCTCCAGCGTCCTGCTGCAGGCGTACCTGCCCGTGGTGGACCACCAGATCTGCTCCAGCTCCGCTTACTGGGGCTCCTCCGTCAAGACCACCATGGTCTGCGCCGGTGGCGACGGCTTACGCTCCGGCTGCCAGGTACAGCCCCGGCATCCCGCTTTACCCCTCGGCATCTCGCTTTGCCCCTCGGCATCCTGCCAGCATCTCCATTCCTCCCATCTCATACGGGTTCCTCGGTCCATCAGGGTGATTCGGGCGGTCCCCTCCACTGCGCGGTGAACGGGCAGTACCAGGTCCACGGTGTCACCAGCTTCGTCTCCGGTCTGGGCTGCAACATCGAGCGCAAACCCACTGTCTTTACCCGCGTCTCTGCCTACATCTCCTGGATGGCGAGCGTAAGGCGACGGCGGGGCTCGGGCGGCCGGGGGCTGAGACCTGGTGCTGTCATTGCACCAATGCACCGGCTCTATCCCTGCTCAGCTCAACCGTTGCCTTTCTTCTCCTTCCAGGTGATGGCCCAGAACTGAGCGGTGGCAGGAGAAGAGCCCGGTCCCCAGCTCGGGTGATGGACATCATCTTCCCCCACGTTTCGGTCGGAGGGGTACAAAACCTGCAGCCGGTGTCAATAAAAATCTGTTCCTCTCTCCGGCGCGTTGGTGGATGCTTTGCCCCGCAGCCCGGCAACCCTTTCTCCTCCAAGCCTTTTCCCCTCCCATATTCCAGAGCATCCCTTCGGCTGCGTCCCTCCTCTTCCTCGCTTCTTAGGAAAGAGCCGTGGGGAAAAGCAACCAGCCCCGCACTCGGGGCGGCCAGAAAGTCCTTGGGATAATGGGAAAGGGGAAAATCCTGCAACTCCCCTCTGTGGGCAGCGACACAGCTCCTTGGGGATGCAGGGGGGATACAGGGGGATCCAGTCGGGATTTTTCCCTGCCGCTAGCTCCATTTCTCTTCCATAACTGACCTCCTTTGCAACGAGTGTTGTTGGATTTGGTGGCTGTTACTGCCTCACCCCACCGCTGCGTCCCCAACTGTGCCACAACCCCGCCTGGCACGGGGATAAAAAACCAGCACCAAAATTGCACCAAAAGCCAAACTTAGCCCCCAAACCAGACGCCTGTGGAAGAATTAAGAGGCGGGTGCAGGTTCCTCATCACCCATTTGGCCCACCCATGTCACTGGGTGCACGGGGGAGCCTTTCCGGGGGGGAGCGCGGTGTGGGGTGCCCGGGTGCTCGGCGGATGCCGGCAGCTGCCTCGGCTCGAACTTCCTCCGTAACAAACATCAAACCGCAGCGCGCGGCTGCGAGCAGGAACTGAGCTGCAGCCATGGCAGAGGGCAAGAGCGGGGGAGCCGGGCTCTTCGCCAAGCAGGTCCAGAAACGGTTCAGCCGGGCGCAGGAGAAGGTACGCCGCGACGCCTGCCCGCGATGCCCAGCCCCCAAATCCCTTCTTTTAGGTTACTCTAATTTTTTTCCACTGCGGCGCTGAGGGGGTGGCACGACGGGCACCGCTCGGCACCCGTGGCAGGGCACTTCTGGGTCAACGTCATCGTTGCTCAAAGGCTTTGGGCTTGGTGGCATCTCCCCAAAGACCCCCAGGCTGCTTGGGCAGCCACTGGGTTCTCTAGAAGTGGGATTTTTCCACCCAAAATGCCTTCCGGAGGTTACGGGGGCACCGTGCGTTTCCGGCACGGGGTCCCTCAGGGCTGGCCGGAGGTGACGGTCCCCAGCGGGACCCGGTGTGGGGATGGTCCCAGGAACGCTGGCCGTAGCCCACACCGGCCACACAGGAAGCGAGGGGGAAGGGCTCCGGAAGCAGGCAGAAACGGGGCAATTCTTGGCTGTTTTGGGACGGTTCAGGGCCGTCTCTTTCCTTTTCTCTCCCCAAAAAAGCAGGTGACAACTCCCATTTTAGGGGCGATTCGAAGCCCCACCACCACCAAACCCACACGGTGCCGGGTTTCCTGGCTGGGGCTCGGTGCTAAATTCAGCACCGCCGTGGCTGTATCAGCCCGGGCCAGACTCCGGATGCTTCCCGGGGGGGTCAACCTCTTCCTGGTCACCCCAAAGTTCCCTCCTGTACGGCCCCGGCCTCGCCGCACTCCTGCGATGGTGGCTCCGGGGGCAGCCTTTGGATGCAGACCATCCTCATCCTCGGCACGGTGTCACCGGTGCCCAGCGAGGCAGCACCCAGGGTTTTGCCGGCACCCATAGTCATGTGCACGGATGTTTTGGGGTACATAGGATGGCACCTATAGGGTTTTATAGGGTAGGGTGATGGGTTAGCACCCAAAAAGTCACCGTTTTCCTCCAAAAAATAAAAGCACCAAGGGATGCGCCGAAATTTTGCATCCCCCATCCAAAGCCTTGCTCAGCGTTGGCTCCGCCGGATCCTCAGCATCCCACTGAGAGGGGCTTTCACCGGGGCCGACCCCGCTCCCCGCCGGGAGGTAGAGCCCGGTGGGCAGCGCCGAGCTCGGGGCTGACGGCTTTCCCCATGTCTCCATCTCTCTCCATCCCAGGTTTTGCAGAAATTGGGCAAAACGGTGGAAACCAAAGACGAGCAGTTCGAGCAAAGCGCGTACAACTTCCAGCTGCAGCAGGTCGCACTGGGGAGCGGGGAAGTGGGGGGACAGAGCCACCCCTACACCATCCCTTGGCCCCGCCGGCCTCATGGAAATCACCGTGAGCCCTCGGGGACGGCCCTGACCTGTCCCCGTGCCGCGTTGTTTTGCAGAACGAAGGCAATAAACTCTACAAAGACCTCAAGGCTTTCCTTGGCGCGGTGAAAGGTACAGCACCCTGTTCCCGTAAATACGCCGGGAAAACCCTGTGGGCACCACGGAGGAGCTGGGAGGGGGTTGAACATCGCCACATTTTCTTACCTGGGATAATAAATAATAATAAATAATAATAAATAAGGATAAATAATAATAAATAATATATAATAATATATAACAAGTAATAATAAATACTATTTTTGCGTCCCCTGGCCGGGCCGCAGTGATGCACGAGAGCTCCCGGAAAGTGGCCGAAACGCTGCAGGAGATTTACAGCACGGACTGGGACGGTCACAAGGAGCTGAAAGCCATCGCAGATGTGAGCCCCATGACGTGCCCCGGCTGTCCCCAAGGGTCCCCTTCGAGCATCGGGGGGGGCGGCGAGCTGAGCTGGGGGGGTCCCTGGGGATGGAGCCCAGCACGTACGGCCGGAGGGGAGGTTGGGGTGGGAAACCGGGCGTTATACCCCGTCCCCCCTTTTTCCACCCCACAGAGCAACGACCTCCTGTGGGATGACTACGAGACGAAGCTGGCCGACCAAGCCCTGCGGCTGATGGAGAACTACCTGGCTCAGTTTGGGGACTTTAAGGTACCGCCCGTGCGCGGTGTCGGGGGGGAACGGGGGGACGGATCCTGGCTTACCTTGCCCCCCACGCAGGAGCGCATCGCCAAGCGGGGCCGTAAGCTGGTAGACTACGACAGCGCCCGGCATCATCTGGAAGCTCTGCAAAACGCCAAGAAGAAGGACGAGGCAAAAATCGCCAAGGTTGAGCCTCCCACGGGACCCCCACCTGGCACAGCCCCCCATGCCCCGGCCGTGCCGGGAAAGCCATGGCCCCCCCTTCCCTCCCCACAGGCCGAGGAGGAGTTTAATAAAGCCCAAGCGGTGTTTGAAGACCTGAATAGGGACCTTCGGGAGGAGCTGCCAGTTCTGTATGACAGGTACTGGGGGTGTTGCAGGGGCTGGGGGACATTGCAGAGCTGGGGGACGTCGTAGGGCTGGGGGACATCATGGGGCTGGGGGACATTGCGGGGCTGGGGGACATCACGAGGCTGGGGGACATCATGAGTCTGGGGGACATCATGGGGCTGGGGGACATCGCAGGGCTGGGGGACATTGCAGGGCTGGGGGACAACGCAGGGCTGGGGGACATTGTGGAGCTGGGGGACAATGCAGGTGCTGGGGGACATCACGGGGCTGGGGGTCATTGCAGAGCTGGGGGACGTCGCAGAGCTGGGGGAAAACACAGGGCTGGGGGACATCACGGGGCTGGGGGACATCGCAGGGCTGGGGGACATCATGGGGCTGGGGGACATCATGGGGCTGGGGGACATCGCAGGGCTGGGGGACAACACAGGGCTGGGGGACATAATGGGGCTGGGGGACATCACGGGGCTGGGGGACATCATGGGGCTGGGGGACATTGTGGGGCTGGGGGACATCACGGGGCTGGGGGACATCATGGGGCTGGGGGACATCATGGGGCTGGGGGACATTGCAGAGCTGGGGGACGTCGCAGGGCTGGGGGACAACACAGGGCTGGGGGACACACAGGGCTGGGGGACATCACGGGGCTGGGGGACATCACAGGGCTGGGGGACAATGCAGGGCTGGGGGACATCAAAGGGGCTGGGGAACATCGCAGGACTGGGGGACATCGCAGGGCTGGGGGACATCATGGGGCTGGGGGACATTGCAGAGCTGGGGGACGTCGCAGGGCTGGGGGACATCGCAGGGCTGGGGGACAACGCAGGGCTGGGGGACAACGCAGGGCTGGGGGACCTCATGGGCTGGGGGACATTGTGGGGCTGGGGGACATCACGCGGCTGGGGGACATCGCAGGGCTGGGGGAAAACACAGGGCTGGGGGACATCATGGGGCTGGGGGACATCACGGGGCTGGGGGACATCATGGGGCTGGGGGACATTGTGGGGCTGGGGGACATCACGGGGCTGGGGGACATCATGGGGCTGGGGGACATCATGGGGCTGGGGGACATTGCAGAGCTGGGGGACGTCGCAGGGCTGGGGGACATTGCAGAGCTGGGGGACGTCGCAGGGCTGGGGGAAAACACAGGGCTGGGGGACACACAGGGCTGGGGGACATCACGGGGCTGGGGGACATCGCAGGGCTGGGGGACAATGCAGGGCTGGGGGACATCAAAGGGGCTGGGGAACATCGCAGGACTGGGGGACATCGCAGGGCTGGGGGACATCATGGGGCTGGGGGACATTGCAGAGCTGGGGGACGTCGCAGGGCTGGGGGACATTGCAGGGCTGGGGGACATCATGGGGCTGGGGGACATTGCAGAGCTGGGGGACGTCGCAGGGCTGGGGGACATCGCAGGGCTGGGGGACAACGCAGGGCTGGGGGACCTCATGGGGCTGGGGGACATTGTGGGGCTGGGGGACATCACGCGGCTGGGGGACATCGCAGGGCTGGGGGAAAACACAGGGCTGGGGGACATCGCAGGGCTGGGGGGCAACGCAGGGCTGGGGGACAACACAGGGCTGGGGGGACATCAAAGGGGCTGGGGGATATTGCAGATCTGGGGGTGTCACAGGGGCTGGGGGACATTGCAGTGCTGGGACAGGCACGTGGCCCTGGGGAGTGGTCCTGCCCCAATGCCAATGGCATCCGCAGCCCCCCCCGTTTGCAAGAGGGGAGGCAAAGGCAGCCCCCCCCAACCCCCCATGGGTCCCCTCGGAAAAGCACCGTCTGACCACGAGGTCCCCAAAAACCGGCCGCTGAGCCCCGGGACGTGGGCTGGGTGTGGGGCTGACGGGTGGGTGCAGTTCCCCCCCACCGTGGCGGGGAAGAAGTGGGGTTTTCTCCCGAAAGGCCGTGGGGGGTGACAGGGCGATGGCCCCGAGGGACATTGGCCACTGGCGGCTGTGACAGTCGGGAGGTGGCAGCACCGTGGCCCCAGGGACAAATGTCCAGTCCCGCTGTGTCCTCCCCCCGAGGGTTTATTCGCCGTTCCCCACCTCCACGGGGACCCCGGAGGATGGGTGCTCACCGGCTGGGTGCTCAGCACCCAGGAAACGGGTCGGCACCCCAAACCCCCCCCCTTCTTCCCACCGTGTTTTCCCTCCCGCAGCCGCATCGCCTGCTACGTGACCATCTTCCAGAACATCTCCAACCTCCGGGACGTCTTCTACAAGGAGATGAGCAAGGTGGGGGGCCAGGCGGCACCCCAAAACACCTCTCCCCTCGCTCCCCCCAGCGCTCTCGTAGCCGTCGCCGGGTGCTCCGGCTACGCTGGTGCCGGCCGCTCGCCCCGAGTCCCGCTGCTCTTCGTTTCGTTTAATAATTTAGAGCAGCTCGAGGATGCTCGTGGTGCCGCCGGGTGATGGGTGGTGCCGGGGGGGGCCCTCTGATGTGTTTTTCTGCCCCCCTCCCCTCCTCGCAGCTCAACCACGACCTCTACGAGGTGATGAGCAAACTGGACAAGCAGCACTCCAGCAAAGTCTTCATCATTAAAGGCGTCCCCAGGTAAACGAGGGGACGAGCTCCGGTGGGGTGGGGGGGCTTCAAATGGCCAAGTCGCGCCCCCCCCCCCCCAAAAAGCAGATGGGTGATGCAGCCCCCAGTCCTATAGTCCCGGGACAGACGAGCATCTCCTGACGCCGGGTTGAGGGCGCTTTGCTGGTGCTGGATTAATTAATTGGGGTCGTTTGCCAATCGTGCCGGATGGGGAAGCATCACCTGCAAGCCGGAGCGGTGACGCCACGGTGCCATGCGTCTCCAAGGATGATGCTCGTGGGACGTGCCGGAGGGGGGGATTAATCCCCTCTCTCCTTCACCCCATGCAGCAACCGGCGCTCGCTGGTCATCTCCTCGCCGGTGAGCCCCCCGGCCATGTTCCCCTGCCCAGGGAAGGCACCGGACTGGCAGCCCGTGGCAGAAGCGGAGGTGACGGTGGGGTCCCCCGGGGTGGGCAGCGGTGCCACCGACACCATCTCCAACGGGGAGCTGGGCGCCACCGTTCCCGGCCCGCCACCGGCTTCACCGGCTAGCGGTGGGTCCCTGTCGGAGACGGCGTCGGTCTCCAGCGAGGAGGCCCCAGAGCCCGGCCCCGGCCCCGAAGCTCCGTCCCATGAGCAGGGGACATCGGTGGCAGCTGCGGAGCCGGGCACCGACTGCCCGGGGCTTACCGAAAGCCAGGGTCCAGAGCCGGCGGGGGCTGCCAGCCGGGCGCAGGTGGGGGCCGAAGGCATCGCCACCTCCCTGGCTTCGCTGATTTTATCCGAGGCGATTGCCCAGGCTGCTGGCACTGCGCCACCAGAGCTGGAAAAAGCCACGGCCGGGCTGGAGGTGAGCGAAGCCCCGGACGCCACCGGGGACCCCCATCAGCCAGACAGCACGGCCACCGCCGGCGAGGGTCAGACACGTCCCGGGGAGCCACCGTCCCCAGTCCCGGCCGTCCCCTGCGATGCCCCCAGTCCCACGGCGGAGGCACCGGCGTGTCTGTCCCCAGGCGGCGGGCAGGAGCCGTGCTGGCACGCCAGAGCCGCAGGTGAGCACAGCGACTCGGAGGAGAGCGTGGAGGTGATGGACGTCGAGCCAAAGGTGGCCAAAACTCAGGTGAGAAAGTTCTGGTGCCAGGAGGGGACACGCTGCAGTGGGGGGGCCGCATCTGTGCCCCGCAATGGCAGGGGGATGCCCGGCTTGCTTGGAGACCCAACCCGTGCTGGGGGGTATCCGGTGGGGATGCGGGGACACGGGGCCGGGGGGGTCCATGGGACAAATGCAGCCCGGTGCGATGCTCCTCTGCTGGCAGACGGGGTTGGATCTGGTCCTCGACGTGGCGTCAAGCGGCTGCACCAGGGACGGCGGTTCCCCCTCTGGGTCCCCAAACGAGGTGGGTGCAGTGGCACTGCGGGGGGGAGACGCCGACCCGACCCCCCCGGATGGACTCGGTCCTTCTTGGGTCCGGTTTAATCGAAGCACGAGGTCTCCGTCGCAGCCGACTTGGCGTCACCTCTCTGTCTCTCCCAGGAGCCAGGCTATCCCCGGATGCCGAAGCAGGACACCAGCCGGGACGCGAGCCGGGACACCCACCCAACAGCAACCCCCCCCCAGGACCCCACCGAGACCCTCACCTCCCTGTGAGCTCGGAGCAGGAAACGGGCATCTTACGGTGCCGCCGGCAGATCTTTGTTTCACCGTAACCGTAACGCGCTTCCCACCCCCCCGGTCCCGTCTGAAATAAAGGCAGAGGGCAGAAAAGGTGGCGAGAGGAGCGCAAAGATGCTGGCGAGGGCCCAATCGCCGTGCCGCAAACACCCATCACCGGGACGGGGGGGCCGTGGGGAGCGCCAGGGCGTCTCCGCCTGCGGGTTTACGGCGGCCGAAGCCGGGCGCGGGAGGGATTTGTCGCCCTGTTCTCTCCCAGCACCCAACGCCGCTGCCTCGGTGCCTTGCGGTGACTCAGGAAAAAGGCGTCGAGCCGGTTTCGCCGGCTCCCGGAAAATGTGCTGCCATGCAAAAAAAAAAAAAAAAAAAAAGCCCCCGATTTTCCCCCCGCTCCGTGCCGCAAAATTCCCCCTTATCGAAGCAAAACCCCGTTGCCAATCGCCACCCCAGTGCAAGAGCTTGTGGCGTTGCCCCGATGCCCGGTGATGGGCTGGCTCCCCAGCGAGCGAGGGGTTAACGGAGAAGGTATTTCTGGGATTTTATCATCATTGTGGCCAGACTGGAAAGGTGAGGCAGGAAAAGGGCAACGCCTTCGCCCGGGCGAGACTCGGAGCTGCACATGGTGCCGGCAGCCGCTCGCCCCGGCACAGCGGGCGCAGGTAAGAGCGGGGTGGGGGGAACAGGGCTGCTGGGATGACCCCCCAAAAAAAATTCCCATTCCCTGGAAGGTTTGGAGGGGTTTGGTTGCATCAGGCATGTGGATTTGCACCGGGAGGCAACGGAGTCGTGCCACGAGGGACGCCGAAGCGCGGCTGGTTTTGGGGAGAAGCTGAAACGTCGGCTCGCGGCCGGGTGTTTTCCGGTTCGATTTCAGGCGAGCAGGAAGGGAAAAGGCCTGATCCTGCTACGGCGAGAGACAGAAAGCGGAAAACCCAGCGGGAAAGCCGAGTGCGTCGCAGGGCAGGGCGACACGTCGCTGCCGGGAGAGCCATCCCGGGGTGACGGAGGGGGAACGGGGGTGAGCGGGCTGCGGGGATGGTTTGCTCATCCCGTCCTCCATCTGCCGGGAATGGGAATGGGGGGCTGCGAAGGCGCTGCTGAGCATCCCCGACGGCCGGCTGCGCTCGACGGAGCTTTTGGGAAGGAAAGCTGTGGGGTGGGGAGGGTTTCGCTGTGGGAACGGCTCTTGAGCAACTTGGCCTGAGAGCAAGAATGAGGAAGATTATGGGTCTGGTTTTTTTTTTTTTTACAACCCCTGCGTCACTTTAAAAAACACATGGAGATCCGTACGGATCCAGCGTGCTGGGGAAGTGAGTCACCCCCTCCTCTGTCAGCCCCCCGACACAGCCGCTGCGGACGCCCGGAGGCTCCAACCACGCGGCGGCTGGATCCCGGCCCGGCAAGGTAACCCTGGCGCTGCAAAGTACCCCGCGGTTTTCCGTGCATGGAGCCCGGGGCTCCTTCCCGGCTGGTTTTGGCGAGTTTCTTCCCGTGATCCCAAGGCAGGAGTGGCGAGGGGGTATCCGGGTGGAGCATCCCTCCCCAGGGATGCAACGTGGGGAGCTTTGCTTTCCTGACCGCTGACATTTTCGTGCTGAAGCAAGACTTTTTCCCAGCTAAACTTTGGGTTAAACCTTTGGCGGGTCCCAGGACCCCATTTTGCAGGTGCTGTGGGCATGAAAGGGGTTTGCGTTTCCCCCCGGCAATGCCGAACGCTTCCCAAGAAGCCCTCTCCCCAAGGCACCCACCTTCCGCCAGCCCCCTTTCCATCAAGCAGTGCCTTTTCTTCTTTTCCCTGAAATCCCAACCTTATGTTTTTGGGGAAATTTTACCCATTTTTTGCTCCGAAGCCACCCAAGTAGCGCCTGCTGCTCCGTGGGGAGGTTACGGATGGCTTTGGAAATCGTGTGTAGCTCCCCGACGCACGGACATCACTGCCGGAGGGGCCCGATGAGCTTTAAAGTGAAGCTGAGTTTAATGAAAAGCTGGATTTAAAGAAAACTGGGTTTAACGCAAAGCTGGGCTTAAAGCAAATCCGGGTTTAACACAAAACCGGGTTTAACGCAAAACTGGGCTTAAAGCAAAACCGGGTTTAAAGCAAAACCGGGTTTAACACAAAGCTGGGATTAATGCAAAGCTGGGTTCAATGAGCTGGTGGTTCCTGCCAGCCTGAGCTTGAGCCCGGGGGGAAGTTGTCGTGCTCAGCGGAAGCTGCCGGAGATTTGGGGTCCCAGTCCCCGGCCGGTGGGAGAGGGGTCCCACGACCGCCCGTGCACGCTGCCGGGAAGGGAGAAAATTGTTTCCCCAAATCCCTGTGACTCCGTAAACCCGAACGTTTGCTCTCTGGTAGCACCCGAAAGCAAAACCTGCTGCTGTAAGGGATGTTTTGCAAACACCCGACAGTGCTGTGAGTCACAAGGGCACGGTGGGACAAACGGGGCAGGGCCGGATCCTGAGAAACTCATCCCGCTTTTCAAAATCCAGGAGGTCGCCGGCAGGGTTAGCATCGCCCTGTCCCCGTGAGCCGCATCCTGACAGCACGGCGGCGTTCCCAGCTCCCTGCTCCTGGCTCGCCTCCACGCTCCCGCGGTTAAATTTCCTCTCTTTTAAAAAAAAATAATAAAAAATTACATTTTATTTGCTCCTGACATCTAGCGGCGCGTCTCCGCAGAGCCGCTGAGTCACTTGTGCCCGAGCGCCGGAGCCATTGCAGAACGTATATTTTTTTTGGGGGGGGGTTACCAAGAGCGTCCACAACCTCGGGCAGAGCCGCAGAGGTCGGGTTGGCGGCTGCTGCTCCGGCTGCATTTTGCAGGCGAAACGTTACGGCTGTGGCATCAACCTCGGGACCCCGTCGGGAGGATCTGCAAGGATTTACGGGCAATTTGGAGCTCTCAAAGTTTGAGAGCAAATTGCCGAGTCGGTGGCTGGTTTTTCCCTGCCTTCGCCGCCTTCCCGCGAGCCCGGCATGCCCCAGCCCGCTCCTCTCCATCAGCCCGGATAAAACCTTTGCTTTGATTAGCGCCGCATCACCGCCGGCATCCCCGCCTCGCGGCTGGGTCTTTCGGGGTGTCGCGTGTGAGTTTATCACTTCTATTCCTTTTTTTGGTAGTTCTGAAGGACCCCAGACCTTCTCCTGGAAGAGGCCGATGCGATGGAAGGCGATCAGCCCCCTCTGACTGCAGGTGAGCGTCCCGGGACAGCTTTTGCCCGGCTGTTTGTGCCAAATAATCCTCGGCAAGACCTCGCACGGGGCCACCGCATGCCCCGTCCAGCTAAACCTGGCTCAGAGCCGGGTTGGGACCAGCCTTGCTCAGCTTCTCCTCTCTCCCTTCCCAACGCTCGATGAAGAGCTGACAACCCCCTTCCTGAAGAAGGCTCACACCCCGCCTCTCCATGAGGATGCCAACACCGTGGTCATCGCAGGTAGGGGCTCTCCTTGCCGGATCCACCCCATTCACCAGCTCGGTACCCACCGCTCGGGGCTAAACCCCGCTCCTCTCTCTGCCTTCGCCCCGGCAGTTGTCATCACCCTGGTGTTCCTCACCCTGCTGACGGTGCTGGTGGTGATCATCGTCTACCTGTACAGAAACAAAGGCAGCTACCTCACCTACGAGCAGCCGGCGGCAGAGACCGACGTGTCGGTGCAGATGGAGGATGCTCCCTCCAAAGAGAAAGAAGAGTATTTTATCTAAGCCACCGCGTCCAGCGCGCACCTCTCCGATGCACTCAGGCCTGAGTTCCCTAAATTCCCCGGAGTTGGGGAATCTACAAGCTGCTTTTTTTTTTTTTTTTTCTCCTTAATTTATTAAGCCAACCATGGAAACAAAAATAAATAGGTGTGTGTCAGAGCTTTGCCCATGGCTGCCCGGAGCAGACCCAGGGCAGGGAGTACGTCAGCTCGAGGGAGGAGAGCCGGCACGGCCACCTGCACCCACCCCATCTCCTCCCTTCGGTGCTTTCTAATACAGCCCAGTGACAACCGCTTGAAGAGTCGCTGTTGTTTTCGTCTTCCTTATCTCACAAAACAATTAAGTTATTCTGCTGATGATTTAGGGGTGGGGTAATTAGCATGGCTAATTTGGAGGATAAGGTTAAGCGCGCATGTAAAACAGGCGGAGGGATGGCGCAAGTTACAGAAAGCCCCATTGTAGCGGAGAAACCCGGGGAAACTCGTCCCTGCCCCGAGAGGCGCCTGACCTCGGAGGGCTCGGGGAGATCAGAAGCGGAGGTTTGCTTCGTCCGCAGCGCTGGCTTTAGCGCCGACACCAAGGCTCCTCGTGTAGGCACAGGCACTAGTGCTCCTCTGCTTTTGCTATGCACAAGGACGGGGCGAGGAGCAGCTCCAGATGTCCTTCCGCTGCTCCCTTCTCCAGGGCAGCTCCTCCTTTAAATCAAACCCCCCCCCCCAAAAAAAAAACCCAAAGGAGGAAGTTCACAAAATAGCAGCGAAGAGGAAATAAGTGAAGAAACCCTAAGGCTTGCGATGGGCAGGAGCCACAGGGTTTTATTTGAGATCTAACGCAAATTTGCTACTTTATTCAAATTTTCAAAATAGTCTTTATTCTACTTTTTTTTTTAGTATAAAAAAATCCACAAGTTAAGTGCACCACAGTGTATACAGAGAGAGACGTAATGCTGAACTTCATAACAGTCAGTTGTATGGTTAAACACAACATATACAAGACACAGATTTAGATTAAACTGAAACCTCAAGATAAAATATATTTGAATCTGATATTTTTCTTCATAAAACAAAACAAAAAAGAAAACCAAAACATTGAGGATCCCTGAAATATTCTTCTTAACCCTAATAAGACTTCATTATACCCCAGTCATTTTTGAAGTACGCGTTCATAAAACAACCCATTAACCAAGCTAATTTGCGTGTTGATTGACAGTTGCTACACACCCTTGGACAGATGGTAACCAGCCTCTCTGCTTCAACAACAGCCTTAAGGAGTTTTGGTGTCAGGACACCAAGTCGAGTTTAAAAAAAGAAAAAAGAAGTTTGTTTATTAAGCACGGTTCTAAAAGCCTCGTTAGCATCGAATGAAATGTTCAAACATGAGTTGCATTGTGTTTCTGGCACCAAAGCATGGCTTTGATTAGATCTAATGTGCAAAGAAATCCAAGATTACTTGGAGTGTATAAAAAAAATCCCATGATACACGCCAGCTGCATACCTTCCTGGAGGAAAACGGCGGGCGAACGTGAGCAGGGAGTGCTTCGAGGGATCCGTTCTAGAGTGAGGTCAGGAAGAAAGAAGCGCCAAGGTGCCCTCCCCGCTACTGGGAAGTGAAGTTTGCCTCGCTTGCCTATCCCCACCCTCGCTGGGGAAACTCGGGTGGTTTGCGGCTCTGGGTCCAGCGGACCGGCAGGACCGTGAAGGGAAGGCGAAACCAGATCCGCTCCCTCGCCCTCCCCAAAGCCAATGCGTAGGCAGCCGATTAATAAAAGCTCAGCGCTGCGGTATTTATTACTCCAGTGAAATGAAAGGAAGAGGCAGGGCTGCTGAGCTCACATTCATTTCGTGAATTAATCCCCCCCTCCCCGTTTGAACAGAGGCACCGCTATCGTTAACAGGGCTTCTCGTTTCGCTTGAAAGCGCCTGCAGGGCCGGGCACCAAACCAGGAAGACACCTCACCGCTGTGTGTCTGATCTGCAACTTCAGGTTAATATGGACTAAAGCAGTTACATCGTGAGAAGTGCTGACAGTATGTGATGTCTTTCCTTACACAAATGTAGCCCCCCCTCTCCCCCCTTCCCCTTCCTTCTTCACCAGATAGTGTAGCCGCCATCTGAGCCTCCCAGGAAGAAGTTTCCCTTCCGTTGCGTCACCAAGACGTTGGCTCCCTGCATTACGGCCAGCTGGGCGGCGTTGGGGGGACAGCCAGGAGGGGGGGGCTGGAAGACAGAGAAAGGAGAGGCGGGAGGAGAGCTGAGGTCAGGGCCACCGCGGGAGCTGGCACAAAGCCACCGTGGGCTGCAGGGACCCAGGAAGCTCCCAGACGATGTCCCTGTCACTTGCCACCGAGCAAAGACTGAGCGACAGAGGCCGGGAGCTGACGGGAAACGCTCAGTTCCTCGGCCGTGCCCTCACTTTTTGGAGCCCGTAGCCCATGCGGCTGACCCTGGCTTTTTGCCCACACAGAGGGGCCTGTGAGCCGTGGAACAAGATCTTCACGTGGCCGTGAGCCACGGGTGGGAAGTCCGGGGGAGCAGGAACCTCCCACGGCTCCACCGTAGCATGGAAAGAGGCCAAGTCTGCATCTGGGGCCAGGGAAAGTCAGGTCGCTAAGCAGCCCGACTGGCTTGCCTCCCCCTGAAGCGCATTACACCACGGCCTCCAGGCCAAATCGGGGCGAGCACTGGCCACACGATGGTTTTGCTGCGAGCCAGAACCACCTGCGAGCCTACGTGGCTCCAGAGTCACAGGTTGGCCCAAGACAGCAAACCCTCAGCATGAAAGTAGGAGCCTACTCCTCTCCTAAATGATGGTTCGGGTAAGAAATATGTTTTTCTCGGAAAACAAAGGACACCTTCTCCCCCACTACCATCTGCGAACCTCTGACGCTGATGCACGCAGGGTTTTGAGGATACATTTATACTTACAGGGATGCTGGCTGTTCCACCAGCCCCAAACCTTGCTCCAGCATCGAAGCCACCTTCAACTAGGACTGTCGAGCCCGGAGGGTAAACCGGTCCCACGGGATAATACGCCATCGGGACCGACGAGCCGATGGGACCCACGGCCACAGACTGGGCCACGGGCAGGAAGACGGAAGCGCCTGGATACGCCGCAGACATTGTAGGTACGGTGGCAGCCCCCAGAGGCACGAAGCTGGGACGGTAAAGCTGGGAATAAAAAGGTGCGCAAGCAAGTTTAGAGACGCGTTATTCCCCACACCCAGCCGGTTATTCGGCTGTGCTGTCGAAGCACCAGCCCCGACGTAGACGTCCACCCTCCTGCTCGCACAAGGGAATTCCCTTCATGAGCGTTTACGTTGGGGCGCGGTAAAAGGACATTTTTCCCACTGCTGGGAGACAAGTTTTCCCCCGCTGCCTGCAAGAATCCAGCTAAGAGAGATTATCGTAGGTTTGTTTTACAGCTACAGGTGAGTTTGTCACCTTAACTCAAGGGGAAGCTTTGAACGTTTGAGCGGATGATTCGGATCTCGTAAAAGAGAATCTGGGGACCGGGCGCTGCCCAGTGATACGAGCAGCGAATGAGTCTTTATTCAGAGAGACGATTTCTTTTTTTTTGCTTTGGGAGGGGCCCCAGAAGAAAAGAAAGCCTTCAGAGAAGTGTCCCGCCTACCTCAGAATAAGCAGGAGGTGCATCCGTGTAGGGCGGCGGCTGCGGAAGGGGCATAGTCTGTGGGTAGACGGCGGGGTTGGCGGGGGACTGGACAGGGTAGGACGGCTGGGTGGGATATTGTCCTGCAAGAAAGAGGAGAAGTCAGCCCCAGGCAGAGACGAAGCTGGACGGGACGCTGACGAGTTGTTGGTTTTTTCCTTTTGGAAAAGCCCGTTTCTTAATCATCACGTGAGCAGAAGGGAATATCAGCTCTAGGAGCGGTGGTGCACAATTAACTCGCGGTATTGCCCGGGCGATGGACACCCCCGGCTCCGCCACCGAGCACAGACACCCAGCTGTCCCTGCCCAGGCCACGGCAAAAACAAGAGCAAGAGTTAAAATATCCTTTCCCAGAGCAGTGAGAAGGCAGGAAGCCCGGCAAAAGAAAAAAATAATAATAAAGCAGATTATTCTGGGTCGCAGCCAGCGCTCAGACTCGCAAATTCTTAAACAGATATGAAAACAGACCAGGCCCGATACCTGCCCCCCCCACCCCGGGGCCTTTCGCGGTCTTGGGGGGCAAAGACGAGGCGGCCTTGGGGCGAGCGATTCCCCACGTCCCCCCGCTGCGGCGGCGGGAGGGGGCCGAGCTCTCGGCCGTGCTGGGCAGAAATCGCCCCCGCGCTGACGAAGCCGGGGTCCCGAATTCGGCCCCGTCCTCTGGGATCGGGAGGGGCTGCTGGGGTCCCCCCCGGCCTGGCCCCCCCCCACGGCCGGGACGGAGCCCGCTGGGCTGCAGAGGCGGCGGCAGCCCCCCATGGTGCCCCCCACTCCGCTCCCCCCCAGCCCGGCTCTTTCGGGGGGGGGCCCTCAAACCCTTCAGCCACCCCCGACATTGTCCCCTGGGGGGGTCCCCCTGACCCAGCCCCCCCTGCATGCAAGGGCGTCCCACCTGGGGGCCCCCCCCCTCTGACGAAGGGGTCTCGCCCACTCCAACCCCCCCCCACCGTGGGTGTCCCCCCCCCACGTCACCCAGGGGGTCCCGGGTGTCACCCAGGGGCACCCCCACAGCTGCCCCCCCCCCCCCCCCCCCCAGGCAGCGGGGTCCCCCTTACGCCACCCAAGGGTGTCCCCCGCGCTGCAGGGGGTCTCCCCCACCCCCCAGGGGCCCCCCATTACATCACCCGGGGGTGTCTCCCCCGTATTACGTCACCCGGGGGTGTCTCCCCCCTATTACGTCACCCAGGGGGTCTCCCGCACCCTGCCATAAAATGGGATCGCTTCTGACGTCATCCGGGGAACCCCTACGTCAGCGGGGGGGGGGGGTCTGCCCGCCTCAGCGCCCCCCCATCTAATGGGGTCCCCCTTTCGTCACGCGTGGGGGGTCCCTCTCACTCCAGCTCCCCCCGACACCCACTGGCGTCTCCCTTACGTCATCCGGGGGATGCCCTACGTCAGCAGGGGGGTCTCCCCCACCTCAGCTCGCCCTCCCCGCGTGGAACGCGGACCCCTTACGTCACGCGTGGGTCCCCCCCCCCCCCCCCCCGGGGCAGCAGCCCCCCCACTACGTCACGGTGGGGGGGGGGTCGGCACTCACAGGGTTAAGGCCGCGCCGAGGCGCGCGGCGCCATGGCGACCCGCGCGCCCGCCCCCCCGCCCCGCTCCCATTGGCCGCCGGGCGCCCGCGCGGCCCCGACCCGCTCGCGCGGTCACGCGCTGCGGCGCCGCCCTTAAAGGCGCCGCGTCCCGGGGCGGGGGGGGGGGGGGGGGGGAAGGGGGGGGGGGGGCGGCGGTGGGAGCGGGGGGCGCGCCCCGGTCCTTGCCTTTGCCGTTCATGGCGGCGGCGGCGGGGCGGCCCTGGCTCCGGCGGCGGCGGCGGTTCCCGCTCTGCCCGCGCCGCGCGCTTCCTCCTCGGTGTCACTGCGGCGCCGCGGGGGGGCGGGGGGGGGGGGGGGGCAGGAAGTGGGCGCTGTGCGCAGGCGCGCGCCGCGGCGTCATCGCGCGCGGGGGGCGGGGCCGCGCGCTCTTAAAGGGGCCGCGGGAGGAGGTGGGGGGAGTGGCGCTTTGCTGGGCGGGGGTCCCGGGGGGGGCCCTCAGGTAGACTCCGAGGGTGGGGGTCCAGGGCAGGGCCTGGAGGGGAGAGCGGGGTCCCCAGCGCCTGAGGCGGCGGCGGCGGCGGCGGGGGGGGGTAGGTAGGCCCTAGGGCTGAGGAGGGGCCTCTAGGTAGGCCCCAGGGGTGAAGGGGGTCCCTAAGCAGGGCCGGGGGGGGCCTAGAGTGGAGGGAGGGTCCCCAGGCAGGAGCGGGGAGCAGGCAGGGCCTAGGGGTGAAGGAGGCCCCTGAGCCGGGGCGGGGGGGGGGGGCATAGACAGGGCCTGGAGTAGTGGGGAGACCCTAGGTAGGCCCAAGGGTGGGGGGGACCTTAGACAGGGCCTGGAGGAGTGGGGAGGCCCTAGGTAGGCCCAAGGGTGGGGGGGACCTTAGACAGGGCCTGGAGGAGTGGGGAGGCCCTAGGTAGGCCCAAGGGTGGGGGGGACCTTAGACAGGGCCTGGAGGAGTGGGGAGGCCCTAGGTAGGCCCAAGGGTGAGGGGGACCTTAGGCAGGGCCTGGGGGGGTGTCCCCAGGTAGGGTCTAGCGTAGTGGTGGGGTCCCCGGGCAGGGCCCAGGGGTGAGGGGGCCTCCAAGTAGTGCTGGGGAGGGGAATGAGGGTCCCAGGCAGAGCCTAGAGTAGGGGCTAGAGCTAAGAGGGGGCCCTGCGCAGGGCCTGGGAGGAGGGAGGGGTCCCTGAGCAGGGCCTTGGGGGTGTCCCCACGCAGGCCCCAGCATTGAGAGGGGACCATAAGCAGGGTCCAGGGGGAGGGGGGTGCCCTTCCAGGCTCATAGGTGAGGTGGGTGTCCCGCAGCACGGCCCAGGGGCAATGCAGGGTGCCCCAGCCCCCAGCAGGACCCAGCCCAGCTGCCTGTCCTGTCAGGCAAGAGCCTTCCCAGGGCCTGGGGCAGCACTGGGGAAACTGGTGGGCAAGGGAGCCCCCAGCTCTCTCCCTGCTTCCTCCTGAATTGCACCTGACACGCGGAAACGAACTTCACAACTCACACAGAGTTATAAAGCAGGCATGTTTATTGCGGCGCCGGGTGCAAGGGGATTTCTCCTCAAAGCTTGCACACAGGGTTAAAATCATGACAGGTTTTTAAAACAGTTGACAAAGTTAGTTATGCCTACTGGTTCTACCCCTTAATTAACTATTGGTTAATACCTTTCTTACTTCATCTTAAAGTTACAGTTCTCTTTTAATTCACCACGCATGCTCAGAGAGTAGGGGGCTTAACTGGGTTGGGGCTTTTCTAGCTAGGAGGTGTGTTCTTTAGCATTATAATGAGATTATAATGAGACAAGTTAACTCTAGGGCACTATTTTGGCAGTCCATTCTATTTTTTTAAGATTTGTCCTTGTGCTAATCGTTATTGCTAGTTAGCAGAGAGTTAGTGAAGACAGTCTTTATCTCTAATATGTCTAAGTGCCAGGTGCAGTTGTTATGAAGCGTCTTCTTTACATTCTTCTTACTTGCTTTTAACACTTTTTTTTCAAGCTGTCCTGTAACACACCCAGGGAAAGAAGCCGCCTCCGAGTTCATGCATAAAAGATCAATGGAAATGGTTGGTAACCTCCAAATATTGTTAAGCTTAATTAAGCCTTAAGGACTGTGTGGAATGTGGATAATGAGGTGGGGTCCCTCTGCTCAAAGAACAATTAAGACCGACCTTGCTATCTCTTTGCAACCCGCGGGAGTGGAGACTCGCCTGGCTATCGCAGGATGCAGATAAGGAGGGGGCCCTGTGGAGGCAGGACAGCCCTGCTTGTGGTCAGCAAAGACAGCAAGATAACAGGAACCTGCACGGTTCTTTATTGCTTCGAAAGGCTTCGTGTCCGATAACTGACCTTTGCCTCATTACCGGTGAAATGCATATTACAACTGACACCCCTGCATATGCTAATGAAGATTATAGCGATCATGCTAAACATACATGACTATAGCACTCATCTCTCCACCCAAATCATGCTACACGTCACATATGGGGGGGGAACCTCGTAGTTTTTGGGCATAAAAGACAGCGAAAATGATTGTTAAAGTGGGAGAGAAGAACCTCGATACCTGACGGAGCAGTCGACGGGCTGTGTTCTCTTCCTCCACCCCAGGCAGGGACGCCTCTCTGGGTAAGCGCTGCGCCTCTCACCCTCTGGGTGAAAGTTATCCCCGGGTTCTTGTGTTACTACCAAGTTTGCTAGCAATATTAACCTTAATTAGTAGCACTCTTGTAGTTAGTGAATTTATCAACGGCGATCTCGAATCTGTTCTGTCGCTCTTAATAAAATAACTAATTTCGATTTTTTGTGCATCTGCTCAGTGCAAGTCCTTTTGCTGGGGCTCTGATAAACGAATCGGTGAAAGTCCTGGGACTCTGACAGACAAATTTCAAAACTACATTCCTTTTAACGTGACAGACTGTGTGAAGCCTCAGCAGGCAGAGCTGCTCGTTAGCACGGTGACTCTGCAGTCAGCGTGCTAACAGTTGGTGACTGCAGCCTGAGCTCCGGGTTGTGTTGGTTCTTCTAAACCATGTCCCTGTGGTTGTTGTTACAAGCCCCGAGTCCTTCCCGGGGCCCTCCACGGGACCCCATTTTCTGCCTCCCTGCAGCAGGGAGCCCCTAGAGACCCTCCTTTCGGGGGACCGCATCCTGCCGTGGGACCCATTGGCTTCAGCGTGGTCTCTCCCAACACACATGGGGCACGTAAAGAACAGGTTTCTTTCCAAAGTGACCGTGGTCTCCCCTTCTTGCCGTAAGTGGAGCCAAAACACTGCCAAGAAGCTGAAGATGCGGTCAGGCACGGGCATTTCTCAGGCTCACTTTGCCCGTCCTGTTCCCCTTTATCCAGCGACAGCACAGGAGAGATCTCGTTAGATTTATGGAAATGAAACACCTCTCTGATTCAAGCACTCTTTTGCCTTGTATTTAGGGCTGCATTTGCGAGAGCAGGCAGTCCCCTCTCTTAATACCAGCCCTGTTCAACAAAGCTCTGGTATCTACCTCGGCTTAAAAACATCGTGGGGTTAAAGGAGGAGAGTGAGGTTTCTTGTGATAATCTTTAATGAATTTGGGATGAGTTATGGGGCCTAAATACCATTACAAAAATCCGTTGCAGGTGTCGCCTGCTGAAGATCGATCCGCCAGCAGAAGGTGCAGTCGGAGGTCTGGAGCTGTGCATAGAGAAGGTATGATGCAATTAGTAGTTCCATGTGTGAAGTCTTGTTTAAAAAAATAATGTATATGGGTGGCAATGAAAGGACCGCAATAAAGATACCCCCTTACAGTGTAAAATCCCCCCTTTTTCTTGTGATCTTGATAAACTTTCTGGCTGCATTTTGGCCAGAGTTTGAGGGCACAACTCTCTTTTTCAAGCTCATTTTCAGGCATCTCAATCAACAATATCATTGTTCTCTTCCCTATTTAAGTGAACTTCTCATGAATAATGTACTGGCTGCCTGATGAATATGCACGTTGGCTGGTGTGCCTGGGAGGGCTTCATCAATAATTCATGCCTAGAAAATGTTCTTCACCTTGCAACTGTATGGGAACCGTAAAGAAAAAAAATATTTATCCTTTAAAGTGGGAGAGAAGTTGGCTTGAAATCTGCCCACGGAAACGTGGAGTGAGGTGGGTTGTAGTTAAGTGTGGTGAAAGTAAGTGAAGGAGAGAGCACCTCCAGCAAAGGAAGGTGACTTCTGAGAGACTGAGCCCTGATGTCTTCACAAACCCCACCTCGCAAAGCCTCACAGCTTGCTGGAACTGCTCAGGGTTAAGCCTATTCAGCAGCTCCTGGCTTCAGACCCTGATTTATTCTAACAAACATGCCTTTTTCCACTGTCCCGTTATCATTACACAGAAAACTTCCTTGCAAAGGAAGAGTGGAAACGCTCTGCGAGGTGGGAAAGGCAAAGAGAAAGCGTTTCCATTCGGCAGAGCTGGGCTCTTCAGAAGGCACCTGCCTTCAAGTCCCTTGGGATTGTTTTTATTTGTACTTTTATCGCTGATTACCTTCTTTAAGGGCCTCTTGGGACTCCGAGAGGAAAAAAAACCTCCAGTAAACGTCAAAAGCTCTGAAAAATCGGCTCATGAGTCGTTTTGTGCCGTGTGTGCGGCCCCGAAATGGAAACCTGGAAAAGTCGAGGCGGTTTCTGGATGCCTGGCTGCGTGCCAGCGGACTTTGCTTCCCACGCTGGGCGCTTCTGAAAGGCAAAGGGGGACAGTCTGCAAAGAGCCTGGTGTGCCGTCAGCGCTGCGCCGATAACGCGCAAAAAAGATAAAAGCGTAAATGGCCCAGTCTGCATTTTTGGGGGAGCGAAGGGCCCACGCTGAAAGTCCTTATTTACACAACATGATTAGAAGCAGAGCTGGCTGGGATAATACCCGTTGTTTGCTACTTAAGGTAGTGGCAAAAATAAAGTAGCAGTAAAAATTCAGCTGGTATCGATGGCCTTAGGAGCAGATACATGTTTGTGAAACTTTACTTGTGTGAGTAGTCAGAAGTGAGAGGTACTCCGAGGCAGAGAGCACCCTATGGGTGTAAGGCTATAATTAATTACATAAAAATAATGAATAAGCAGTTGTTAATTACTGGATGATATCTTCCACCTAGGCAAAAATGTTCTCCTTCCTTCTCCCACCACGGAAATCGAGGGGGTTCTGTCCTTGGCTTTGCCAGGACAAGATTTCACCCAGTGCTACCAAGTGGCCTGAAAAATCCCGTGGAAATTGTAAAGCCCGTTTCCATCTTTAAGGGGAAAAGCAAGGCAGAGGCCGCATCTATCATAGCGCCAACAAACCTGCATTAACCCCCCGCAGTCTTTAAAAAGCACGCACTTCAGCTCAGGTTCAGGGAAGTTTGTGAGCAAGCAGAGTCGCTTTGCCACATGGAAGCCAAAATAAAGTCCTGGCTTGCTTTTTCCTGCACTTTCAGCTGTTTTAAGTTCTTGGAACAGCTGGAATTAGCTGGTTTGTGGCATCTATGCTCCTTGTGGGGTTGGAAATCTTTCCTTAGCAAATCAGATGTGCCAGAAACCGCGGGGTCAGGTGCAAACCCCCCTCTGACCCGTTGCTGCGTGTGATTAGAGCAGCCAAGGCGGCGAAAGAAGCGCGGACAAGAAAGCTTCAATATTAATTTGGTCACCTACCAAGAGTTCTCGTCGACAGAGCGAGCTCTGGAACAAAGGACACATTCTTGCAGTCAGCGTTTTAGTTTTGCCAGCTATTCCTGTCAAACAGTTAATTAAAATCGCCCCCCCCCCCCCAACAACAAGCTATTTTCCTGAAGAAAAAAGCTTTTCAGCACTCATAAAATCAGTTCCTCTTCAAGAAAAATTAAAAATGCACCGTGCACCCTTTTCCCCATATGCATTATATTAACCAGTATGCCAATGTATGTAAATGAGTCTGAAATTCAACTAGATGGAAGTATTTAAATATTCATAATCACAGTAGAGCATATGCAAACCAGGCTCTCAGCAGAATTGTGCTGCAGTCTCAAATAACAGCTCTGCTCGGGCAAAGATGCTTTAACGTATTTAATTCGATTATTAATGAAAATGTGGTCAGCGCTGGCTGCGTATTTGTTAATATCCGTGCCTCGGCGTTAACCTCTGCCAGGCGTTAAGCGCTCGCTTAATTCCTGTTGAATCTGAGCGTAGGCTGCAGCGGTAGGTGCTAATCGGCACGAAATATTATCCTGTTAAGTTGGTACTAAGAGGCTAGGCTAGTCTAAGTGACGTTAATTCCAGAAACCTTTCTGTGCGCGCAGGGGAGGGCGTGGGATGGATTTAGCCTCGGAAGAACCGCACGTGGTGGTTGCACTTTTTTAACAGGGATGCCTGTTACGTCCGTGCTAATGTATATATTCACTCATGGGTGATCGGAGGAGCGCTGTGGGAGCGGGTTGTGAATATCTTACGGTGAACTCCAAGAAAGGTGTGTTACGAGGCAAGGGTTTAAATTAGTCCGTTAGCTTTTTCTGCAGAGAAAGACGGATGGTGCAATTCTTTCCAGCTAATAGGGATGGAAAAGAAGTGAAGATAATTCGGCTTTATCAAGCCGTGCTGGTTTTTAAGAGGTGCCAATAACTGAGATGTTAGGTTGGAGGTTTTGTCTTTTTTTTTTTTTCCCCCTCCTTTTTTCCTGCCAGCAGATAAGAAGGAAGTTACGATTTTAAAATTGTAAAAGATACAGAATGCAAGATAATAATATACTCCGCTTCCTTTCTTTTTAATGATTCCAAACAAGCTATAATTGGTCCGTAAGTTGGCTTGAGAAGCCGCAGAATTGCACCTGCACTTCTAATGAGCTTTGCAATTACAGAAATAGTTTTCTTCCTTCTTTTAATTACGTAGTGACAAGGTTAAAGTTGCACCTGAGTTCCCTTTATGGCGCTTAGTTCCTCGCTCCTTCACCCAGTCCACAAAAAAAAGTCCCTCCGAGCTGGCAGACGAGTCCTGGGCACCCGAGGACTAATTCCTGAGCAGCGTGCCCCTCACAAGTCTGCGCGATCACGCCTGGAAATTAAAATTACCAGTCGGATTCGGAGAGCCTCTGGTAGCATGTTCTCCCTCGGAGACACCCAGAAGGAAATCGCGTCCTTGTCTTGTGAACTGTTATTGTCCGTTTATTGCTTCACCCCCCAGAGCAGCCCCGCAGCCTCCCAGCTTGACGCTCAAACTTTGCACCGTCGGTGAGCGAGCACGAGTTCAGGGCAGCCACGAGCGTGGCCAGCCGGCCCGCGATCGCTGTTATCGGGCCGTGGCGTGTCCCGTTGTCCCTGCAGGAAGGTCCTGCTGTGGACAAGGTGGGTGCCAGCGGCTACGTGCATCCTCATTTTTGGGACTCATGGGCATCCCGAGGTCCCGTACGTGCCCGTCAGGGAGCCGTCAGCTCCCCTTTTAAATAAACCTCATTTGCAGAGCAGCTCCAAGCGTGGGGTCCGAAGCACCCCGAACTCCTTCGAGCCCAAAGGAGGCCAGGAGCCCGTGGCTGCGCTCGCCCCTGGGACGTGCAGCCTCGGAGGGTCGGACACGACCCCGCTGCAGCCCGGTGCGGGGAGTGGGATGCCGGCCGGCCGTCGTGCGGAGCTCAGCCTCCTGCATATTATGCCGGGAGGCTGGATCTAATGCTATGCCGGGAAGATGGAAGCGTCTTGAATTATTACCGTTGCTTCCCAGGCGAAGGCAGGCGCTGCTCCTGCCCAGGCCCCTGCCTCCAGCTCCCGCTTTAAAGACTCAGGAAGGTTTTTGGGGTGGTTTGATTACTTAAAAAGCCCCGAGCCCTGGCAGGGAGCGGGTTCGGCATAGGGGCTCTATCCCAAGCCATGGCCCCGGAGGAAAGTGGATAAGGGGGGGGGTGAAGGGGAACAAATTGAATTCTTTGTGCTGCCCTGGGGTGGTTCACGTTAATGTGATGATTAATATATTAATTTATGATGATGAAACGCTGTATTAGGGTTTTGATGAGCTGGCTCGGAGCTGGGGGTCAGGAGGGCTGCTCCGGGTGTGATCTTCTAGGGTGGTGCGGAGCTGGGGGCTCCCCCCGGCACCCACCCCGGCAAATTGTGGACACAGCTGCTTGGGGTTTGCAAAGGGTGACCCCAAAGCTGGGGGGTTGCTGCTGGGAATGGGGGTCGGGGGCCTTTGGGTTTTGGGAGAGTCAGGGATTTATCTGGGCTGGGGTTTGGGGGAGTCTGGGATTGGGGGTCTGGGGTTTTGGAGAAGTTGGGAGTGGGAGGCTGTGGGTTTTGGGGGGCCCTGACACTTCAGGGTCTGGGTTTTAGGTGAGTCTGGATTAGGCACGTCTGGGTTTTGGGGGATCTGAGTCTTGTGGGGGTCTGGGGTTCAGCGGGCTCTGGCTTTTGCAGGGGTGCAGTGATTTGAGCTCCAATATTTGGCTTTTGGGAGCTTCTGGGTTTTTGGGACAGGACTGAGGACGTCTGGGATTTGGGCTCTGAGTCTGGGGGAGTTCTAGGTTGGGGGGGGGGCTCTGGGGTTGGGGGTGCTCTGGGTTTGAGATGTCCTGGGTTGGGAGGTCTCCAAGCTGGAAGGTGCTCCTGTTATAGGGGGCTCCAGACTGGTTTTGGGGGTGTCTCTGGGGGATCTCCAGGCTTTGGGTGCTCTTGTTTTTGGGAGTTTGGGATTTAGGGAGGCTCTGATTGGGGGGGGGGGGCTGGTTTTGGGGGAGTCCCGAGCTGTGGAGCTCTGACTTTGGGGATCTCAGGGGGCTCCGATTTTGGGGTCTGGAGGGAGCTGGTGTTTGGGTCTGGGGAGCTTTGACTTTGGGGGTCTTGGGGCTGGAGGGAGCTCTAGCTTTGGGGTCTGGGGGGGAACCTCTGGTTTCAGGGTCTGGGGGCTCTGACTTTGAGATCTGAGGGGGGACTTTGGTTTGGGGGTCTCAGGGCTGGGGCCTGGAGGGAGGTCTAGTTTAGGGATCTCCGGGCTAGGGAGCTCCAATTTGGGGGTCTCGGAGCTGGAGGGTGCTCTAGTTTGGGGGTCTCGGAGCTGGGGGCTCAGGCTTTGGGATCTGGGGGTGTTTCTGGTTTGGAAGTCTCAGGGCTGGGGGGGGGTCTCTGGTTTGGGGGTCTTGGGGCTTGGGGGGATCTCGGAGCTGGGGGCTTAGGCTTTGGGGTCTGGGGGGTCTCGGGGCTGGGGGCCGTCTTGGGGCTTGGGGCCCAGGCTTTGGGGTCTGGGGTAGCCTCTGGTTTGGGGGCGTTGAGCCCCCAGCCTCAGGCTTTGGGGCCTGGGGGGTCTCGGAGCTGGGGGGGTCTCAGGGCTGGGGGCCCAGGCTTTAGGGTCTGGGGGGTCTCAGGGCTGGGGTGGTCTCAGGGCTCAGGTTTTGGGGTCTGGGGGGGTCTCTGCTGGGGGGGTGTCTCGGGGCTGGGAGCTCAGGCTTTGGGGTACTGGGGGGTCTCAGGGCTGGGGGGGTCTCAGGGCTCAGGCTTTGGGGTCTGGGGGGTCTCAGGGCTGGGGGGGTCTCAGGGCTCAGGTTTTGGGGTCTGAGGGGTCTCGGGGCTGGGGGGGCCTCGGGGCTCAGGTTTTTGGGGTCTGGGGGGTCTCTGCTGGGGGGGTGTCTCGGGGCTGGGAGCTCAGGCTTTGGGGTCTGGGGGGTCTCAGGGCTGGGGGGGTCTCAGGGCTCAGGCTTTGGGGTCTGGGGGGGTCTCTGCTGGGGGGGTGTCTCAGTGCTGGGAGCTCAGGCTTTGGGGTCTGGGGGGGTCTCAGGGCTCAGGTTTTGGGGTCTGGGGGGGTCTCTGCTGGGGGGGGTGTCTCGGGGCTGGGAGCTCAGGCTTTGGGGGTCTGGGGGGTCTCAGGGA